>NW_025963868.1:7665000-8265000 GCF_023055435.1 Haliotis rufescens | reverse complement strand
TTTTTCAGTGAAACCCCTATCAAAATACTACCCTTGTTTCTCTTTTCAAAGATTCTAGTTTTCACCTGTTTTGTCTGGTTTAAATTTAACAGTTTTTATTCAGAAAGGCCATACGCCTTTCATACGACAATTCACTGCAATAATGATGAGAAAAACAGATTGAGTTATATCATTGTAGATACAATTACTGGTAGCTGCATATTATATTTTGGCACTATTTACCACGAAAAGACCAAATCATGAGCAAATTTAACTGAAATGTAAAGTGGCTACTCTTTATATTTATTTTCTTATCTTCCTTGTCTATAATCATATGACATTGCCTATGAAATTTGAATAAATAAACAAATATTTTGTTTTCCCATACCGACTGACGATTGTCGTAGAACAAAGATCGTTTCTACAATAGAGGGCCTCATTAGTAATATTTGAACTAATATATTATATTTTGTAAACGCTTTTGCTGGCTGTGACCTAGGCAAACCATGATGTTTTTAGAAGAATCTGCTTTGTTTAAATCACAATCACTGATCCAAACATGTGCGCCAATATGTTAATCCTTCAATAAGATTATCTTATCGTGAGAAGAAAGGTGCCGTTTATGAACTGTGCGTTGCGACTCAACGTTCAACTGAATTGTGAAAACATTTTAGTATTGGGCAGAGACGTCCACAGTATACAAATTCTCACTTCCGTTTAAAAAATCCAAAATGCATATATACTTAGACGTCTGATGGCCAGTTACGTTTGAAACGCGTTGAAAAAAGGCTGTTCATTATCTTGGATCGACTTTTTGCAATGGAAGAGGCATCACTGCATGGAATTTGGTCAGAGTCAGGAGAAAGCTCAGGTAAGACCAAATATCTACATATTTATTTATGTAAAGACATCGGTTTATTTCTGTGTAAATCACCATATAGAGGAGATACATTATCGTTCGATATTATTATATTATGCAAAACATCACACATAAGATTATGAAATGTTTTCCCTTTCTGAGATATTGCTCATATCTGACAAATATACATACATTGTAAAGGAATCGTTTAGTGCCATATACATGAATATAGAAATGTAATGACTACTCTATTAACATAAGACGTTCGATATAGAGTTGTGAACGGACCTAACAATTTACATCTACCATCTTTTATTATCTCTGTCGCAGAAAGCACACTTCGTTGTGAACTGCAGTGTTATAGTGAGAACCTTTGACACAGAAGACAATTATTTCTAAAATATGTTCTAAAATAACGTATCGCTTTACCGTATGCATGTACATAGTATAACGTTAGTTGTTATCTATTAGATTTTTGATCCCCGTACATTGCTAAAACTGCACAATGCGACACCCGGGTATACGACTATTAAAAAACCTCCAATACAACAATGTTGATAAACAAAGATTATTTGTGATATCTACAAGCAGTGTCACAATAAAACTGAAGATTTTGATTTTGTATCGCCTATGAAAAGTAATTTATTCTGCAAACATGCAGTGCCACGGAAACTCTAACTATCTTTTATTAAGAAGCTGCATATGTGTTATTTCGTTTAAACAATTTGTAACTACAGTTTGAATCCCCTTTTTAACATGGACATATTATACACTTGATGAGATTGTTTGCGCGGCTCAGTTCTCAGTTCACATGTTTGACAAATGGCACTATAAAACGTTGGTAAAAATATCAAAAACAGCCTTTTTAATTTGGAATAGTATATGCCCAATGACGGTTTGGCAGAAACCACAAAAAAGTATAGATTGTCAATAACATGTCGCACATACCGGGCCCTAGTTCAAGATCAAAGATAATTGCCGCCTTGGAATGTCTAGCGGAATGATTGACACCTGTTATCACTGTAAATGTCTTGTCAAGGCTTGACTAACGATGACTCAACGCCAATTTAAAGAGGACATTACCACATGTTTATTGATAAACATTGAGAATAACCATAGACAGTATGGCGCCGCTTAATTTGACTGTCTGCCGCTTTCACACTGATTTGACAATATGCATAGGTAACACGCGTTACTGCCGCATGAGTTTGTTATTTTCTATGATGGGTAGTGATACGTGTGCGATTTATTTGCAATGAAACTTAGCCAATTCTCTATGACATCGGCATTTGTGCACGGGAACCACGGCGTGTATGTTTATTTCTCTCAAATCGTAAACGTAATTATTAATTACTACAGTCACCTACTACAATATTTTGGGTTATTTGTCATTTGGATATTTTCTTAATAACTTAAGACAAATAATTGATATATGAATTATTTATATTAATATGAATTCAGGCTCTTGAAATAGAGTTTATTAACATCATTCCTCTATTTGGCTGGCATTTTGAGTAGATTGTTCTGACTAAATCTAGTTCCACCATGCAAACTACATGTTTTCCTCTGAATTTATAATCAGTATCTCTTCAATTGTAATTATTCTACCTGCGTTTTATGTTATAAGAAAACCGAACAGTTATCATCATTCGATAGGACAAAGGCTTAACTATGCTTCTTACCCAAACTACCAAACTAAGTATTCAGATGTGTGACCATATCCCTACAAACACGCTAAAACCAAGCAATCCCATTTCACTTACATATTGTTTGAAACACATGCTAGTCAATCGCAAAATACTGATTCGCATTTTAGATTCAAGGTAAGCAATGCATTATATACTTACAACATATTTATCATGTTCAATTTAAGGATCCGAATACCAGATCGACGAGGAGGACAAGAGTGACACATCGTCGGAATTTGCCACCAATTACCAGGTATTAATTGAAATAGTGAATAGATTATTCACTGATTATCCGGGGAAGTTAACAATTTTTGATTTAAACAATATTTCATTCGGAAATAATATAACGATACAGAATAGGGAAAAGGTGAACCGAAAACTAAATATCTATACTAAGTCTAACATCTTTCCTCTTACAATAATGTACGCAGTAACTATATTCTAATGTAAATGAATAACATTTTGTAAAAAGGAAATACGGTGAGACAGTTAAGTAATGTTGTATCATTTATTTCGGTTTCTTCATGTCCCAGGAAACTATACGCTGATCTCTTGTAATAGAGTAACATGAATGTTTTATTAGTAGACTGAATGTGTGTCTGTATGAACTGAATTGTATCATCATAGTGTTGACCCAAAAGGAATATCGCCAAGGTGAACGAGACAAAAATATTGAAAAAAATCATAGAGTAGGTTAGGAAAAAAAGTCATGGGAAAAAAATCATAAACAATAAAATCTGTATGCATATCAGTTTTATTCAAGTAACAACAAGTGATCTGAAGACTAAATAAATAAAGTCCTGTTCTGTTCTGAAGACGCCGTCATGATTAGTTGGCGCCAGCCTAGACTGTCCAATCAACGTGAATATACAAACCGTGATGTTACTTGACCAGTTGATGGCACCTGTCAAACTCAAAGTGCCCCTGGTCCTCCACCCACCATGTGTAATACTTTAGCGCACTTGAACGTTTTATGTGCAGCTATATCACTGTTAGGCTGAGTGATGAGAGAATAAATTTGGTCGTTTTTGTTAACGATCGTTTTTATGTTCAACCTGGTAACCTTATAAGTGACTAACTGTTTTATCATGATGAAATGAAACATAAAAAAATAATCAGAGGGAATGACGGTCGCATTTTTCGCATACATGTCATGCTCGCATTAATTTCATGATTTACTCAAGATAGATTTGAGCAACGATCATGTTTGGGTAAGGGAGATAATTTTGTCTCCGCTTGCAATTGGTTTCAATCGGACGAGCAGCTCCGAGATCGCAGCTTGACTGTTCGGTACGGCCGAAACGCGGCATCCATGTTGTTCACGCTCCTTAGATCACGCGGCCTCATTGGCCTGACGAGACATAGCTCTACATGCCACTATCGCTTTGCTTCAGTTTCTGCCAGTCTATACCTTTCTTGAATCAATTAACGATTTCATTGTCAAAGTGGTCTGATTTCAGTAATGTTAATGAAATCGGTGTTGTAATATATTATAAACTTGAACATTGTGCACTATCTGTTATACATCTGTCAGTTATATATGTAATATTCATATTGTCAGGGATTGTTTTACTAAATGTGTTAACACTTATATCACCCGTTTACATCATCTGCTGCTAGTGTCGAAAACAAGTGTTTGACGAATTCAAGTTTTACCGCATAACCATATTGTGGAAACATTTTAATTTTGTATTTGGTCTCATCGTAGAGTCCAGTCAAGCGCAAGAACAAAATCTTGAGACAAAGGGAAGAAAATGGAAAAAAGAATAGATTAGGAAGCGGTCCAGTTGCCTCATCTACACCTATGACAAGAGTTTACGACTTTTCAGGTATTTCTTACCGAACTTTACAATAATGGTTCCTAATTAGTGGCCAGGTTGAACTGTTGAAATGTGTCTGTGATTGCAGAAAGTGTCTCTCATAACCTGTAATGGGTTGTTCATACATAATTGTTTTAAATAGATTTTATATTGTAAATATGAGGTGAGACTGTAATAAAATATCTGTCTGTAATTACGACAAGTAGGACTGACCGTTAGCTTTAGCAGTCCACGTGAAGCAAAAAAAGTATAACGATTGTGACTCGCCTGCAGTCGCAGATGAATTTCTTTACCTTTTTAAATGTCCAGGGCTCAATCATCAAAGAAAAACATGAACTGTAAATTATTGTGCATGGCAAAATGTATATAAACTTTGCAAATGTATGCAGTCTAAAAACTATTATGTTCGAGCAATAAAGCACGTTCAAGATAACTGATTCATATATTTTCATCAACCCAAGCCCATTTCTTAAATTGTACTTTTCTATGCAGATGGAGAAGATGACGGTCAGGACTTACTGAGAAGAGCCTCAAGCTGTAGTATGTATTTTCATCAAACACAATTCTATGAGCAGGTTCATGAATTTTCTTGTCACATTCGTGTAGTTTAACATGTAATTTGCTTTCATTTCAATCAGAGATTATCGTAGGTATGCTTAGACACGCAGTTATTTTCAACATCTAAATGGATATTCATAAAGATAAATGAAATCCGTATCCATCGGCGATCAATGGTATGTAGTGCATCGATGTGTCTGCAATTTGCTTAGAAAATAGCACTCATACGGCATCTGATAAACAAATTAATGTTTCAGAGAAACAAGCTGCAATTCAAGCTGAGACTCCTCGTATGAGACAAGGTATGTCACACAACGTATGAAATGATTTTTCGCATTGTATGAATAATCATACATTTATATGATTTTGGCACATCTTTAGCTGCCACAAGATACGCGGAATGACACAGGAGGAACATCTCCATTATTGATAAGGATTGCTTAATCGACATTAAAATGCCCTAGCTAATGATATTCAAACACTCATTCGTCAACACCAATTACATTCGACCAGCAACAAGATCATTTAATGTAACTATCCTTTTTATGTTTGCCGCTGAGGCTTGTCTTATATTCCAGCGGGATTTCAAATGACTGCAACCTAGTGCTTATAACACTTCAGATTGCAGTTGATGGCAAAATTAGCTTACTCTTTTTAATAAGAATATCAAGGAGGGGTAGTTCTGTTTGGCTCGAATATATTTTGAATTTGATATTTGAGTGCATATTTTGGAGAAGGTTGCACTTGAATTTTTCCCAGAACGTAAAACGGTCATCCAGGTGCTATGTAAGTATTTAATGTTTCTCTTAATTACAGGAAAGTCAATCCCCTATGCGGAATTTCTCCAACTCATGAGGGTCATGGAAGGACGACTTCACAGGGCCATTACAGATTTGAAGGGCGAAGTCGGCGACCTTAAAAAGGAAATTGGAAACTTAAACAGCGAGGTTAGAGACCTCAAGAGCAAACTTACTGAAAAGAATACACAGGTAAGTGATGATAGTCAACACTGTATTCAGTTTAAAATGCATTCTCGATATGATTTATCGTGTTTCAAGGGGAAAATTATAGTTAAATATATATTTACGTGTCATTACAAGGAAACATTGATTTTAAAAATTGCATCCAGCCAGTGTTGGATCATGCGATATAACAGTAAGTGAACTAGTAGGGCATACCATGATACGTTTCACCGTCAATTTTCACTATATTTGTATTTCCAGGTTACCGCCCTAACTGCAAAAGTTACACGTTTGGACAACAGGGTCCAGGAACCAACACAAACTTCGACCAAATCCAGCAAAGTCAGTACAAACATAAGGGTAAGATCCCAGCAAAACATCAAAACGGCGGATATGTGGAAAACCGTGTTTAGCGACCGAGATTATACAGCTCGTTAAACGAGGGCAATCAACATAAACTATGTGTTGTTATTGGGAAGAAAAACACCATAACGATTGTTTTCCCGATGTACTCGGCACTAATAAGCGGATTAAGGTTCAATTCAGATACTTTCGGCTTGAAAGCATTCACTTTCTTTATCTAAAATAATATTTGGCATGGGGGAGATTGCACTAGTGTAATGATAAAACACCACTTTGTTTACAATCAAGTTGTAAACAATCAAGTTGTAAACCAACGCATGGACCTGTTACTGTTGTGGTACGGTATATTGTAGACATGGAGCATAGAGTGTTTTTGTATGTTGGATGAGTGTGTTTGGATGAGAAAGTGTTTGTATGCGTGAACGTTGTGTTTGTGTCCAGAATGGTAAATGCGTATGAGTTTCGTATGTACCCCGGTATGCAAGTATGAAAGTAATTATGTCTTGAGTGTATGTGTGTGAACGTTACGTAAATTTGTGCATGGAGGTATCTGAGTGAGGTAGGTATGTTGTGGTGTGTCCACAGAGGTGGATGTGGGATGCAACTGTATTTTATTGTAATTTTTTAATTTTTTTTAAATGGCCAGGTGTATCTATTTTAAATAGCTTGGGTTCAGCAATCGCATTAATTTCACGATTTACAGTTATCGATGCGTTTCTCATAAGACAATATCAAGTTTCGATAGATTTATCTCACAGATAAAATCACCAATATTGATTCTTTCTTTTGTCTGTTAACTATATTTTATCAATTTTCTTCCTTAGGCAGCATTGAAGGCAGCGATCGACCATGCTGAAACTGAGAAAGGGTGGACTATGGAGCCTATGTTCACGTAAGTATCGTAGTGTGCAGTGATCATTTTGGAAAGGACGATATGTTCATTCTGTTACAATCATTTAAATAATTCGAAAATATCATTTTTACCATACTTGACAACCATTTGTTTGGAGTCGACTTACACCAGGAAAACGCTGTGGCATTGTAAGCACTATTTCTGTTGATATGTGTATCTTTGCGTCTGTGAGACCGAGTATGTAACCTATATAATTATTTATCTCTTTTTAAACCCCTATAGGTTTGTCGCTGATAAAAGTTAATCAAAACTATCAAAAGTCATATGTAATTTATCTTTGTTTCACTTATACTTTTATTACAGTACTTTTTATTCAGATGAATAGATAGGCTTGTTTTAAAATCTTATCGCATTTTTAGTGTTCATTTTACCTCCATAATCAATGAACGAGTCGCAAAGTTTTGTGTGCCTCAAGTTTTTCTGATAAAATTGGAGGTACATCCGAAAAAGACTGTTACGCAATTTTGGCAAAAATAATATTTTCTTAATACCACCACGATTACTTCTCTTACATGAATCCCGTTTCAGTAGAAAATAGTCATAAATAAAGTCTTAGGAATCTTTGTAATGGGAAATTATATGAGACAGTCACATAAATATATATCTTTTTGTTATTTTTGTACCAGAAAACTGTACCACCAATATATCTCAAATCTAAACGAATATGTCTTAATTATGCAGTGAAATTATACCTAATAATCTTGCTTCTTTTAGTTACTTCAAAATAAGTTAATAAGTTCATGCTGAAGTCGTTAAAGAAGATTATATGTAATAGTTATTGGCATATGTATATTTCTGGTCATATAATAAAAGTAAAACATTTGTTGCAGGTTGGAGTCCGCACAGAATCGACAAGTTGTCAAATACATCTGGGACTTTTCTAAGGTGATAGCTCCAAGCATGACAAAACAGGAATTTAAAGGTATTTTTATCATTTAAGTGTATTTCAAATGCATGTGTCCGTCATGTACATTTTTAAAACATTTCAATTCCATAAGTCAATGCAAAGGTACACATGCCTACTAGTGGAAAGATTTAAACCTTTTTTCAGTGTTTTGAAATGACTTATCTATGATGCGTAACATTCCCATTAGTCTGTCAGGAAAGAATTATATGCAGCATTCACAGGTAAACTAATGGTTAAAGACTTGCTGTACACTATTTGAAGATATGGAAAAAAGACCGGTATGTTGCAGTTCACATCCAAATAAGGAAAGAAACATTATGTTCCAGATGGTATGACCAGGATCATGTTAACGAAGAAAGAGAAGCTATCCCGAACACGTAACGGAAAAGAGAAAGAACACACGGACGCGTCCAGAAAGAATTCAAGGAAACTGACGGTAAGTTGAAAGATTTGTGTTGCTGGAGGGATTAAATACCCCCTTAGGATATAAAATTTGGATTATTGAAGATGAATTTTGAGTGAAGCTTAACTTGGGCAAAGTAAGGCCAATTGTTGGAAGTGTTTGAGGTGTGACTTTATATAGGCCTGTTGGCCATGGCCGCCGAGTTAAAAAAAAGAGAAATTTAGAATGAGGTGAGTGGCGCCTTATTAATATATAATTAAAAGGTGCCCAGTGGAGTAAGGTTATAGGGAGAGGTGGAATTTGGAATACATATGATTTTTGCAGAATTAACAGCAGGATAGATTAGAATAGAGAATTTTATTAGGACAACCGGGGTGTATAAAAATTGGTAAATTGCCTGCTTTTAATATTTACCTATTTACCCTTATATAGTTTACACCCCGGGTAATTTTCTGTTGTTTATATTATGAGTGTATATATATACATAGTGCCCCAGGTAATTTTACAAGTATACACTACAATTCTAAGACGGAAAGGCCGTCATGTGTTGTCTAGACTGTCCAATCAACGTGAGTTAACAAACCGTGATCACTTGACTAGCATTGATTAGCTTGTCTATAATGCCCACCTTTGTAACATGTCAATATATTGCTTTGTCATTATATCATTGTAATTAGTGCTGAGAAAATGTTGTTATGAACAGTGGCACGACCATCACCCGACACCTGTATATATTCAATGTGTTACGTGACAGACTATTTCTATTATCCCCCAGTCTCTGTCTTGTTAGTTAACGCCAGAGTCGACACACGCGTAGCTCAGCTATTTTAGTCAGTCTTCTAATGACTGGGACAACACACACGACTTGTGTAACTTGTTTATAATTTCAATCACTGTTCAGAAAACATTTGTGGAGGTGTTATAAACCACAGGCGCGAAAGAGATTTTTTTTTAACCTTTAATATGAAAGTATATATTTTACAAGAGCTTTTTGCCAGTCTAGCTACCACTCGCTCGTCTTCTACATAAGAGTAAAAGTGGGGCACATCTCTGCCGGTATTCTTCCATGTATTCGCATAACAGCTTCGAAATAATATTTTGGGCGTCCATTGATGCACATATGCATCGGAGAGTCAACTAGGACATTGGCAAATGAATTCATGTAAATGCAATATCATCATACAACGTGTTTAGAAAATAATAATAAGAAGAAGATTCCAAGCGATGCTCCCGAGTGCTTTGCCGGTACTGACGTCAGTGGTTAGGGCTTGTGGTTTTGCACATTAGTAGATAATAGAATCCAGTCAATATATATAATATCGTTTTTTAAGTCTTTCACAGTATTTTAACCTGTGAAATAAACTCATCATAATACTTATTAAGAGGTGTGTCGCTAATCACCTCGGGATATCTTTGATATTCCATGTATAACTTTGCTCTGACTTATTGAATTTCCTATTTACCTGGCTTGAATCAATTCATATACAGAAGAGTAAAACGACTGAACCTGCATACATTTTAAGCGGTCATTGATCAAAGGATATTATGAGGCGTACTACTTTTTGTTTGTCAACATCACGCCTCGAAACATTTTATAAAGTAAACCGTGACTGTTCTGTTGTTAAAATTAGGTATTACTGAAACGGATTTTTGAGCAGTTGTCAATATATGAAATAATAGGTCATGTGTATCCATTAATGCCCATCCGACGGATATGTTTCCATTACCAAGCCTAGTAAGGCAAGGTTGCCTGTTGTCCTCAATACTATTTTGTGTTGAGCAATACGATTTAGCAACAAAATTTAAAAAATCATTGGCTTGCTATTATATGCGTATGAATTTCTCTTTTAACAGCAGGGTTTTGCCCGGTCTCAGTAATATTGAATTGTATAAACGTTGTTAGGTAAGGTTTAAATCTTACCATTTCTTGGTAGTTATTATTGTCGTTGCAAGAAATTAATAGTTTCTTTTAAATGTTACTTGACGAATTTACATTGCACCCTCAATGTAAATGTGTTGTCAATATATTCAAATAGTTGAAATCATTTCCTAAATAACTAATGTTACACAAATAACACTTTCCGCCATAAAAAGGTACATAACGCCATCTTTCTACCTTTATAGAAACCCTGAGCGTCACCCAATGACCCTAATAAATCTGTCACCCGCGGCCGCATGTATATGCACATAGAAAATTGGTTAGAGGTAGATATGCCACAAATACAATTACAGAAACTCTCAGAATATGATAAATTAGGAAGCATTTGTTTTTAATGATTTAAAGAATGGTTTATCTCAAATAAAGAAGGCCAACAGACAATGCCTATATGAAGTTCCCTCCAGACAAATTCCTTCCACATAATTTACTATTGCATCTCAGAGGACTGTACCTTGGGTACTGAAACAGATAATGAACATTACCCTGATAAAAGTAACCACAACTAGAAGATAAATTATGAGGAGCAAATCTATCAAATTTGTAGCCATTTATTTCACTACGTTCTTATCTAAATGTACTATGTACTATCCAATTCTTTCCGTTACCAAATATTCTATATTGATGAGTTACATTACTATCGATCCGGACTTTCGTTGTCAAACATGTTAAATCGACACAAATTAGCCTCGAGCAGATCACCACTCAGCTGCCCAGCCATTCCACAGAGATTTTTCTTAAATTGTTCTGATAAACAAAACCAGAATATCGGAATCGTAACTGACATATCTCCCTTACTTGCGATATGTTCCAATGTTGTTAGAAATGTCGTGTCATTTTAAAACGTATATAAATCCAATCATACCTTCAGATCATTGTTGTAACATGTCTTTTGGTAGTATATTTATCTATACTACGAAATGTTTCATGTTTCATACTCTGTGGGGAGTGACTAATATTCACACCAAGTACCAGATAGATAGTTAGGAATGTAACGATGCGTATAACTATAGTTGCTGCAATTGCTTCTCTGAAATGAGAATAAAATGTTTCATGTTTGTTATTCCTGCATTAAAACGTCTTAAATAACTCCTGCTTGTACGCAGTGAGTTTTACTTTAGGAGTTCAACTGCAAATAATATGTACTATGAGTTGTAAGTTAATGTTACTGAAACTTGAAGATTATCTGTAGACTTCTTTTTATAGATTTAGATATATATTTCTTCCCATTTACAGAATTTCGATTTATAGTGACTCTAAACACAACATGCTCAGGACAAACTATTCTACTGAAGTAATGGGCACATTTCTGTTTTGTCTTCGTTTTATTTCGTGTTTAAGAAAGGTGGGTGTTATAAAGTGAACGGTTTTGCTTTCAGAAAAGCAGAAACCGTGTAACTGGCATTGAAAAATCCGAACTACCTCATCACACAAGGACCAAGTACATTCGAGTAATGAAAAAAACGCAGCTCATGTCGTCAGAAGAGAGTTCGGTCGACGAGGATGGCAACCGGGTCTTCAATGTGAGAAGGAGGGACTGGGAGAGTCATGAAATGAGGGCCGCTAAAAAAGTGGCCGACGAGACATTTAGTAAAACAACCAAGACAGCAGCGTCCATCGTACCACGGACGAGACGAATTACAGGTGTCTCGTCATTTGCACCACCTCCTGCCTGGTTGCAGAAAGAAGACAGCTGGGTCAGCTCAGCACTGACATACCATGGAGTAGTTTAGAATCATCATCATTCATATCCTCATCAGAACATGCTTACTTACGGGGGTGTTTTTATAGGTTAGGAATTTTAGGGTTTATTGGCAGCTTGTTTTTTGTCCTTTTTTTTAAATGCGGCCAAGTAGGCCTGGTTTGATTAGATATATGCTTAGTGCTTCAAAGGTTTAAAGTCATGTAGGGGGTTCAGTACAGTCATGTGATTGTTGCAATTTAGTGAGGATTGGAGTGTTGTTTGGTCTGTGTTGCTGGTAATGTGTTCCATAAAGTATTGAATAGGGCGCTCTAAATGTAAATGTCACACGGGAATAATACGTGTTCGGGCGTTTCTTTTTAGTTGCAGTGGGGGTATTTACCGGTTTGGTGGTTTTTTTAATTAGGTGTAGGTGAGAGCTTAACTTAGTGTGGCCTGTTTGTAGTTTGGTTATTACTCTGTCAATGTTTTTGGTTTTATGATGGATATGTTTTTTTGAGTGGCGTTTTAGTTTGCAATCATATTTCTGATTGTTATTTTGCCGCTATTTTCCTTTGAGATACTTTTAACTTCTTTTTTTTTATTTTGGTAGGTTGATGCTTGGGATGCTTACTTCTTCTAATTTTAGTGCTGATTTGGCTGCTTTGTCTACATGTTCGTTGCCAAACACCCCAACGTGGGCAGGGATCCAAACTATTTCTATGTCTTTACCTAGTTTACGTAGATTGTTGGCGCTTTTATCTGTTGTATTAGTTTGGGGCGTTTTTTGTGGTTTTGTTTTTATGGCCTGGAGCCCACTTAATGAGCCGGGATGCGCATGAATCACGGTCGTCAAAACGAATATATTTACCAATTATATGAAGTCAATTAGCCAGTTCAAGAGACAATACCCTGGTGTCATTACGTCGCATGCCTCTGGTTCACGGTTCGTCTGATCTCCCGTCATAAAACCACGATGTTTATTTACCTGGAGCCCCAGACAGCGCTGACTTCCCTGTGTGCAAGTACGTACATGGCAATAAATGGTTTGACAGTTGTTTGACGGAATCCCCCCCCCCCCCCCCCCCCCCCCCCCCCACCTTCTACCTTTTATGGCATATTTCAAAATTCCAAACTTGACCTGTTTTGTATATATGTATATATTATTATGTTAATATGGACAATGGTAAAATTCATAATCACAGTTCAAGGGCTGTTCACAAATTATGTAAATCTGCTTCGTGATGAATGAAGCATGGTAATAAATGTATGCATCTGAGTCATTTGTTCTGTATTCTTTGATGAGAATGAGTTTTCTTATATTAATGATGATTACTCTCACAGAATATTTGATAAGAGGATAGGACTTTCAGTTGAGAATAGTTATGCAAAAGTATAGGCGGTCTGTGCACATGTGGTAAAACTGATATATCATTGACATGATAATCGGGACTTGGAAATCATAGTCTCTCATTATATGACATAAATACACGTCTATAAGGACGCCCGACTTGTTCACGAAGTGTAATTTCAGGTTATCTGAAATCTGTCGGTTTGGAATTATTATTTTTTGTTTGTAATAAGGATAACAAAAACATGTTTTGTATTCTATTGAAGCATACATAAATAATTCAGTGTTCGTTTCCCGCGGTTAAAGAGTTTAAACTGATTGCAAACTGATTTTAAAATATATGGTTCTGTCTGTAGTACGTCCTGATGTCATAATATTATGTCGTAAACATGTTAAATAAAACAATTATTGATAACTTCCTGAATTCCAATTGTTCAATGAACAGAATTATTCACAGCTCTGGCCTGAGACAACAATCAATTAGATGTTACTAAAGATTGTCCATTCTATGATCTTAGGCACATGTCGGCGCACTTACATGTGAGCCGTCTAGACGACCGTCTGTTTTGTCATTAAATGGCAGCTGCCATCCAGCCGAATACTTAATCTTGAGACCTATTAGGGTCTTGTCGAGTCAAGTGCGGGTCTCTCTCCCACCTTAGGGACTGAGACTGTAAAAGCCCCTCGCTACACAGACAAGTAGTGAATGTTTGAGATAAATATATTATTATATAGTTTAAACTCAATAAATAACTGTTGTTATTGTCCAAATTACTGATAAAACATATTTTAACTTTTTCCTTCTAACCATATTTCCAAACCATTCCAAACCATTCCAAGCCATTCCAAACATTTCCAATTTTGGAAATATGCTTGGAAATGTTGCCATTCCAATTTTGGATTTTTTGGAAAGATCGATCTTTCCAAGCTTTGGAAATGTTGGAATGAGCGATCTTTCCAAAGAAATCCAACGATCATTCCAAATTGGAATGGACGCTATTTGGTCTTGTGTTGATTATGGTTCATCGAACGTTGTTTGGTAGTATTATCCTTCGGAATTGAAGGGATGTTTACACGGGTGCCACCATGATCTTCTGGTTTGTCTACTTTATCCTGTAGCATGATACCATGGACAGTATGAACTGAACTAATTCCAGTTAGATTGTTCAGCAATTGATCAAACTTATCAAATCCGAATTATGTGTGTTGACAATAGAGTTGATGTTTCCTGTGCCAGCGCTGTTTCCAGTGCAAACGTGTAGTTCTCACAATGGCCCATTCGGTTGAGCATTGTGATCAACCGCTCACTTCTGAACAGGTTGTGAAGTGTCATGCATATCAACACATGCTTTGGGAGTTTCTACTCTCCGTTTGTTACTGCATTACAGGTATCTTGTCCTATCAAATGTACGTGTCAATATGATTTAGATGTGTGGGTGGCTGTTCTATCTGTTATGATATACTTTATGAACTTCTCAAGCTGAGATGGACATCACTATTGTTTCGAAGATCCTGAGCAGATGGTGGCAATTTCAATTTGTTTGGTTGTGCGAAGGTGTCTTGTGCAGATAACTTCGAGCTTCTTTGGTCATATCTGAATAAGCGAGTTCATAACAACATTTCTGACGTCAATTTCGAAAGAGAACACTGTATAGGTTTGAAAGGTTCCACAGCTGTTCAACATACAGAAAGACAACCTGCCCTTGTATGTATAGTGTTTCTCAAGCTTTCCTTTGTGGTTTTCACCATGGATGTTTGGATTTGGAAACTCAGTTAGTTGCAAACTATCAATATACATCTTACACAGATCAGTCAGTTTCAACATCGTCTTCTGCTGTAGGATATCCATGTCAATAACTTTACTCGCAACATCAAAAGCTATCTTACGGGCCTCTGTGATTTTCATTTGTCTCGATTTGTCCAGAAGTCGGTGTGTACTTCACTCTACACGACTCGTGGTACTTTGCTTCACAGGCGAACAAGTTTTGCCCTCGAATCCTTGTGAGAAGTTTTTCGTCACCACTTTTCTAGGCCGTCTCCAGTACGGTTCTCCATCGATCATATTGAAACTGTCCATGTTCCCTTGACCCTGAGTTTCTTCCACCCTTCTGAATCGCAGCATATGTAGTCAAGAGTAAACAATACATGGTCTCCTGAAGATCTCCTGCTTGGTGTGGAACTTGATGGCCAGTAGGGATCAGAGTGTGACGAGAGGCGATTGAGATTCAAAGTCAATCGTTGGTAACACTCTCTGTGGTGTCCATGGTGTTCTGCTGCAGCGTCTAGTATAAGTTCAGATGTCTTTGTCATTTGATAAACACAGCCTGGGGTTGAGATAGTAGTCTCTTCTCGCGTATCTCTTTCAATTTGGTAAGTCTGTTTTTAACATCCTTCATGGCAGATACTGGTTGGAATGTTCCATATTGCAATCCTGGGACGTGGACAATGCATACTGGCTTTTGCTTCACCTCCTCTTCACCACTTTGGCCACCCTCCAAAGTTTGGGTGGTGGCCCAACTTCCTCACCCATCTCCAATGCGTCTCTCGTTTCAGACATCACTCACATCACATGACATCACACGAGTTGACATCAATCTAAATAATGAGAACAATATTATACATTATCTAGGCATACAAATGTGTAATTGTATAGATAATCTTCATCCACTTATGTAATATTAAACAAGATATGGTTGGTGATTACAACTGAAGAATATAGTAATCCTAACTAACCCGATGTGTTGAGTTGCACTATGAAAAACAACACTTAAATATAGAATATAGTGAATGGCTTGGACAATATGAAATCTGAAACATGCACAAGAATAGTAACGATTAGCATGATTTCATGTAATATAAGCATACATAGAAACATATTATAGATACATTTCTATTCCGAATGGTGATATTTGGGTTGGGGTATTTGTGAGGAATTTGAATTCCGATTACTTTATTTATTCAAATGATATTATCTTAATTGTTGTTGCAAGTTAAAGTTATTACCATAAGGTTGTTGCTTGTAATTGTTCGTGTAAATTACTACCATATATATTTGCTTAAAATGAAATTGTCATAACTTTTACTGATTCACGTGGAGCGAATAAACACAATTATGCTATATTAACTAAACATTTAATAATTAATACAATTTCCATGATATTCAAATAGAAATGGCATCAATACAACCAGAATAACTTCAACGGTCTTTTGATTTACTACATACAAAGCCTTCTGAGGTCCTGTTTTGCTTGGTTCGAAAATGAAGCATACAAATGTGTAATTGTATAGATATTCTTCATCCACTTATGTAATATTAAACAAGATATGGTTGGTGATTACAACTGAAGAATATAGTAATCCTAACTAACCCGATATGTTGAGTTGCACTATGAAAAACAACACTTAAATATAGAATATAGTGAATGGCTTGGACAATATGAAATCTGAAACATGCACAAGAATAGTAACGATTAGCATGATTTCATGTAATATAAGCATACATAGAAACATATTATAGATACATTTCTATTCCGAATGGTGATATTTGGGTTGGGGTATTTGTGAGGAATTTGAATTCCGATTACTTTATTTATTCAAATGATATTATCTTAATTGTTGTTGCAAGTTAAAGTTATTACCATAAGGTTGTTGCTTGTAATTGTTCGTGTAAATTACTACCATATATATTTGCTTAAAATGAAATTGTCGTAACTTTTACTGATTCACGTGGAGCGAATAAACACAATTATGCTATATTAACTAAACATTTAATAATTAATACAATTTCCATGATATTCAAATAGAAATGGCATCAATACAACCAGAATAACTTCAACGGTCTTTTGATTTACTACATACAAAGCCTTCTGAGGTCCTGTTTTGCTTGGTTCGAAAATGAAGCATACAAATGTGTAATTGTATAGATATTCTTTATCCACTTATGTAATATTAAACAAGATATGGTTGGTGATTACAACTGAAGAATATAGTAATCCTAACTAACCCGATGTGTTGAGCTGCACTATGAAAAACAACACTTAAATATAGAATATAGTGAATGGCTTGGACAATATGAAATCTGAAACATGCACAAGAATAGTAACGATTAGCATGATTTCATGTAATATAAGCATACATAGAAACATATTATAGATACATTTCTATTCCGAATGGTGATATTTGGGTTGGGGTATTTGTGAGGAATTTGAATTCCGATTACTTTATTTATTCAAATGATATTATCTTAATTGTTGTTGCAAGTTAAAGTTATTACCATAAGGTTGTTGCTTGTAATTGTTCGTGTAAATTACTACCATATATATTTGCTTAAAATGAAATTGTCGTAACTTTTACTGATTCACGTGGAGCGAATAAACACAATTATGCTATATTAACTAAACATTTAATAATTAATACAATTTCCATGATATTCAAATAGAAATGGCATCAATACAACCAGAATAACTTCAACGGTCTTTTGATTTACTACATACAAAGCCTTCTGTGGACCTGTTTTGCTTGGTTCGAAAATGAAGCTAGACGGGATCGCGAAATCGCGACTCGAGAGTACCTCCACAAATATGATAAAAACAGGTCGTGCATCCCTACACGAAGTTACAGACCAATAATTCCAACTGTTTTTGAGCAGTCACCTGGGGTACTTGCGTGCATAAGAGAAACTGCGGCAATAAAGAAAACTGAGAAATGAGCTGCGATTAAGTATTTATGTGTCACCAAATGAAATACACGAAGCTATGAAAAGCGAGCTTGTGTCTTCAAGCAACCATATGTTGACACCATATCAGAACCTGACCCGGCAGACAATATCCATGGATCTTTGTGATCAGTGTCAAAGAGGGTGTTGTCAGTTGACAAAGTCACGGCTTTCTGTGACAGTAAGAACAAAATCTTGATTGACTCTCTGTGAAGAGATTCAGGCTATCGATGGACAATAATATGGCAAAAAAAATAATTTTACATCGGTTGTATCTTTAAAAGACACACGTGCGTGTCCTCTGACATGTGAAACACATGTACTTATTACTAACGTGGCATCGCCTAATCCGTTATTTTTGTCATCATTGTGTGAGCTGCTTTCGATTTCCTAATTTACGATCAGAGAAATGAGATTCGAATCATAAGTATACCACAAACAAATTAATTTTTTAGGAACGAAATGTATATTTGCATATATAAACATTTTATCAATTGCCTATCTAATATTTGAAAATCTAATATTCAGTATTGGGGCGAGTTACATCGCCTACACAAAGACATCAACACCTCCAGTTATCTTAGACAAGGTTCAATGTCTTGGCACAGAACTCTCCTTCAATGAATGTCTGCATTATCCTTGGGTTAATGTAAACTGTTCTTCATCGACTGTAGCTGGAATACGTTGTCCCTCTGGTAGGTTTCAATATGATTTAATAATATCATAGCAATTAATTACTAAAACGTCATAACAAGGTGATGAGTGTGTTGTCTCAGGATTGTGACGTTCGTTCCACATTGTCACAATGTTTGGTGAAAGCTGTGACGTCTTTACATGGTGAGTGCTGCCTGCCTTTTGGCCCAGTGTAAATTATCACTTAAAGACATGGAATAGTGTTGAATATTCCTTAACAGTAGTTCCAATAAGGTGTTCCTCAAGTAAGTCTTACATTGATGCAAAATTGACAAAGGTAATATTATGTGATATTTTTGTAATGTTTGGTACATTCTGGTTCAAGCATATTCTCAAATACGCTTGAATTCGACAATTCGTGGACGTGGTCGGGTGGAAGTACTTCACAACAATGTCTGGGGAACAGTTTGTAGAGGGTCGTCGTTTTCCTCACAGGAGGCACAAGTCGTGTGCAAAATGGCCAATTTGCCTTGGTAAGTAGGTCTATTGAGGTCTTTGGGGGGGGGGGGGGGGGGGGAACGTCTTACCTTGCCATTTTAGGAAAACATAAATTCTGCTTTTGAACTTATACCAGGTGCTAAGGGAACTAAAATTGTAAACCGTCTGATTCACAGAAATACATCTATTTAGCTATTTGTATTCAATGTTTTGTCTTTGTTTGTATTGTTAATGTCATCTACATAAGCTTACTCCTTAGTATGACATTCTAAACATATTTCGCTTAAGAAGTTTAGACGAATAAATCTTAATATGACAAACACTGTTCAAATGAGTATAGGAATCATCACGCAACCTGTAGAGTTCTTTTATAGGACAAGCGCCTATGTGACAACGTCTTACGGGCCAGGTGAAGGGCTTGTTTGGATGAGTAACGTCAACTGTGCGGGGACCGAGACCTCCCTAGACGAGTGTTCCCACACTCGTTGGGGAACAGTGACAGGCTGTTCTCACAGTAGTGATGTTGGCGTGGTATGTCTTGGAGGTGGGTTTAACACAATAGTGATGTGGGGGTGGCATTTCTTCGAGGTGGGTTTGATACAGTAGTGATGCGGGTAGCAGGTGTGTCGTGGAGGTGGGTTTGACACATTAGTGACGTGGGGTGGTATTTTGTGGAAGAAGGTTTAACACAATAGGGACGTTGGGTGATATGTCGTAGAGATGGGTTTGATACATTAGTAGTGAGGGGGGTGGGGTGAGGGTGGGGTGAGGGTGGGGTGGGGGTGGTATTCCATTGAGTTGGAGGTGAGAAATATACATAATAGAATTTTTTTCATGAGAAATATCTAAACTGACTAAAAGGAACATGGTGTATTTGAATAAATAAGTAGACTCATAATAAGATTGTTTGCATATTGTATACGTGGTCACATCTTTCAGCCACCCTACAAATCCACCTGGAACCAACAGGAAGTGTCCTTAACGTCCCCCTTGGTCAGGTGATCAGTGTCGTGTGTGTGGTCGACTACTCCAACTCCCCGGTCACTTCGTTCAGATGGACACACAACGGACGTTCCTACAATGGACAAACCTTAAGTAAAACAGTAACATCCAAGTCGGACTCTGGCAGTTTAGAATGCAGTGCAGGGAATGTGCTAGCCTCTACTCAAATCAACGTTCTGTGTAAGTCATTTACGATTCACGAAAAGGGAATAACGAGGGTTGCAATTTATGCCAATACAAATGAAATCCCTTAGTAGCTCATTTTACGAAGGTATGAAAGTATATTTCTGTGACAAACATAACAAAGGCGTCATATGAATTTCGTGTTTTCTCTTCAGTACAATAATAATGTATGGACATTTAACAGATTCTTTATTGAATGCGGGAGCGTACACCTGCCCCGTGGGTATGTACATCGGTAGTCGTGAGGTACGGTAGTGTAGAATGTGTGAATGTCAGTTTTTAGTCTTTATGAAATGAAAATTCTAGTGTTTCTTATTGCACGGAATATGTCACTTAATTGTGGATTGATCATTGATTTCTTCAGACCCGCCAGTGGTACATCTGGAACCAGGCAATGACACCCTTGATGCCAGTGTCGGTGAAGACCTCCGTGTAGACTGTGTAGTAGATGATGCCAACCCTAGTGTCCACACATTCCGGTGGTCTCACAACGGACAAACAAGTACTGGTTCTACGTTCCTCAAACGTAACATAACCCATTCTGACCAAGGGAAACTGACCTGTACTGCTGATAATGGACACATGATGACACCCGGACGAGCAGTTGCACATGTTAACGTTCGATGTGAGCTACGTCATTAACCTATTATAAGTTTCTTTCTGTAACAATGAGGTGCAATCTTATACCTTGCTACAAAAATCTGGCGTCCAGCCTAGAGGTCTTCATTGGTAAACATGTTGGAGACGTAACTGCTGTTTGTGTCGTGCACGAACCCAACCACTCTGTCACCTCCGACACATGATACCATAATGACAAAGTTAGTTATGGACAAGAGTTGACGAAGCATGATTTATCACGTCTAATGCCAGGAATATGTCCTGCTCTGCTACTAAAGGGAAGGGAACATAATTCGTGATGATAAAGATCATTGTCAGTGCATGTATGTACTTGGTATTTAGTGTTTTACTTAGTAGTGGGATAGCCCCATCTATCAGTGAGACCGATTGACTGTCATTAGATATTTGCAATACATATAGAACTAAAGGTACAATATTAAAAAAGGATGCAAGGAAAGATTTGTTGAATATAACCTAGCATTTTCCTGTATATTGCCAACTCCATTTTTTTAGCAATATTTTTTCTGTAAACAATAGCAGAGGGGACTCTTAAGTCTGAGATGAAGCTGAGAACAAGTCCACTTTAAGTTTGTGAGTGAGTGAAAAGGTATACATCTGGTGGTAATTATGGATACAAAATATACAAGAAGTGTTAATTTCAATCAATATGCACACAATATCTATAAGGAAACGTTTAATCTACATAAGAATACGACTTTTAGTGTAATAGATATAGATGGCTTTCATTTCTGTTTTGGAAATGGCCGTTCCTCGATAAAAGTTATGCGCTAGAGATTGATGATTGTCAATCTTATTGCAGTTCTATTTTAATATGTATGATGTATATCGGAGGCTGTTTTGACCATACAAAATATGATCTCATCATGTTGGCAAACTGGAATTATCATAGCTGTACATGTTGTACAACATACATTCTTGGTAACTGGTTGATTGGCATTCTAGAAGTTGTTAAGTAGAAAACGTACAACTTTATGGATAACAATTTCTTGCTTTATTATAATCCAATCAGCTTGTCACAACTGTTTGATCCTTTTAACAATTATCCTTAATGTACACCTGACTTCTTTACCCGTGTGCGTCATTACGTGTGTACTATTTGTTATTCTGACTGTTCATTTAGCATCATTCAATTATCTGTATGCTACCTGTTATGTATTATCTGTCTTTTGTTGTCAATGTTATTCTGCTGCCTATCTAATGTCATGGATATGTGTCCCTATCAGATGGTTGTTGTCACTCGAGCTTGATAACAGTGTAAGATTCTACATAAACATATCGCTATATGCTGTAAACCAGAAGTTGTTATCCACAGAGTTTACGTTTTCTTACCTAAATTCAGGATGTTGTCGTCACTGACACAATAAAATACAATGTGGCATCGGTGGAGCAGTGTCTAAATTTCTTATGGACCTTAGACCTACCAAGAAATAATTCCATATTTGTGTCTGTGTAGACGACGAATTACATAGATGAATGTCTGATCAAGATATAAGTTTAACATGCTTTCGTTTATCTGGAAAGCACATATACATACTTTCATTTTGATAAACCTTTTGTCTCAGTACAAGTTCCGCCGTTGATCGGGAGTGAAGACACTATGAGCAAGAATCAACTGATTGCCATTGTTACAGGATCTGTTGGCATTGTCACCATTATCATCCTCATCGCCGTCATTATACACCTGAAGAGGAGTCTGCATGCTGCAAAACGTACGTGCATCTGTGGCTCAACATAAGAGCGTCAACCGCAGGTGCCATATACATTAATACACAACGTCTATAATGTTGTGCACATATATCGAATGATTGTAATTTCTGTTGACTGAAAATAATGTTGGAACAGCTATGTTTTGAAACTGGTATGCTTTCTCATTTCCAGTTGAGGACAAACCAAACGAAAGATCAGACAGGTTGGTGTGATGTTTAATGCGGTTATCAAGCTTATCAATAACGCTGTTTAATCATTCTAAAATGCTTCGCTAAAGGATCAAAGGCATCGATCTTTCTGTAGTACTGTGATGCAAGATGGTGCATCTCTATTTTGTGAAACAAATTCTCGAATTAAACTTGAAGTTTAAAGTAGAATATTATTACCTGTAAGGAAATATGACAAAATCATATCAACCATCTCTCACGCTGCACGCTTAACCCAAACACGACAAGGCTGACTTTGTCCCACCTCATCTGCAGAAACAACATACTGACCATCATGTAGAAACCAGTGAAGATCCGGGGTAGAATAGGTCTTCAGCAACCCATGCTTGCCGTAAAAGGCGAATATACTTGTCGTAAGAGGCGACTAACGGGACCTAGTGGTCAGGCTCGCTGGGTTGGTTCATGCATATCATCGTATCCCAATTGCGTGGATCCTCATGATATCAATCACTGGATTTTCTGGTCCAGACTCGACTATTTACAGACCGCCGTCATATAGCTGAAATATTTCTGAGTGCGGCGTTAAACAACCAACCAACCAACCAACCAACCATCATGAAGATAACTTATATACACACTTGTTTGTTAACATCGCAAACATAACACGATCCCCAAAATGTGAAGGTATATTCATTCCCGTTCTGAAAGATGATATCTTGTTGTATATTGTGAGCCACAACATCATAGCTGGTAAAGTGGACATAATTTATGGAAAACAACTTCTTTAATTACTGTAAAGGCGACGTTCTGTAAAGGCGAGGTTTCGGTATAGATCATTATACCGTTGTGAAGCTGGTATTTACAAATAACACTTTGTTTTGATATTAATCCCATGTAATGTTAATTCCTCAAAGAAACAGGAAAGCCTTAGGCTTTGTGGTCTTAAAGGCATGATAAACAAAATCATGATTACTGTTATGTTTGTCTTTAAAAATCTGATTGTGCATTTATACTAGAACTGAACAAGCGCGCAGGGCAGATGAAATATCCGCAAGTAACCAACAGATTTACGAGACGATGGAGCTGTCAAGTGGAGGTATGAACACAAATATTACACCAAAACAGATATAATGTCGACATACCAAGTGATCTGAGAACCTTAATTATAATGTGTGGGAATGATTTAGGTTTTCGCATCTCTTAGCAATAATCCTATATTCCAGCTATCTCTCGGTGTGTGTGTGTGTGTGTGTTGGGCGGGATCACATGAAATGAACTTCACACATTCTACCAATGTGGGGCATCACACCAGGGCCTCGAGTATAGGCTACCCCACGAACCCCAGCTATAACGTGAACATGTATACATAAGTATCTCACTGACTGAGACTAAAGCCCAATGTTAACATAGAGAGTTATTGTAACAACGGTACTATGATTCCAAGCTTGAGTAAGTTGGAGCTATTCAGTATTGCAATCAGAATGTTCCAGCTGTCCGGTGCTCTGTGAATACCAAACCCGGAGTAGGTATACCAGGAACTTGAAGCATGATCACAGCTCCAAACCATCAGGTCTCTGAACCATGTCACCGAAAATGCCGAAAGCTTAGTTCTCAGAAAGTTGCAAACAAGTCACTGCCTTTTACTGAGTAAAATCAGAAAAGCATGATGTATTTTCCAGGTGCTGAGAATACCTACTGCCATTTTCAGATGACACCAGTGAGAGGTAATAACACTGATCTGCAGTTACCGTAATCGACGTAATCAGCGTCCAGGGCGCTCTCAAAATTAGAAATAGGGGGCTCTTATTAGAATATTATTTTGGTAAAAAAAAAAACAGAGTTGAAAGATACATTTCGTGGTTTATGCTGACAGCCTGAAATGTTCATGTACGGCAGATATATTTTTCTGAAATTGAATAATTAAGGGTGCATATAACACACGAGTGCGTATTGTACGCGAATTTATAAGTCTGGTGAACATTGATCAATCGGAAGGGGTGCTAATTGGGATGGTTCACTAGCCAATATATTAGCAAATGCCGCCGTGGGCGCTTATTAGAGCGGGACGCTTATTACGTCGAATACGGTACTTCATGTTTAAAATCGCATCTTTAGGTCATTAAATTTTGTTCATTAACGTTATGCCAGTTTCTTAATTCCTTGTTTGATGTAACCTAAATAGTCAACCGCCAGGCAAAGATTAAGCATTACAACAAGACCATGTCTCTTCAACCTCAACACGTTCTGTGTCTTTGTAATAATGAGACGTTATTAGTTAAGGATAAGGAACAAAACCTTTCTTCTTCAAAACAAGCAGGGGAATATGTTCCAAGGCATTTAAGTTGCCTCACTGTGATGAGTTGTGTCACTTAGGAATACGAGAAACCTGTGATCGTTGGTTCGAATCTGAGGTTCGCCCTGGTTCTGCTGATCAGTTTGCCAACACCATACCCGCCCTCGTAGGTTCCGTCTAAGACCTGAATTATTTCGGGTTTGCCTGTAAAATCTACGTGCCATGACATTACTAAATGTAAGCGAGAATACCCCTTCCATATCCAAGAGTCGACTGTACGACTCCGACTCTATAATGAGCACGTGGTTATAAATCACTATTAAATACGGTAAACTACGGTTATAGCGAACTCAAAGGGACCACAAATTCTAGTTCGTTATAACCGTAATTCATTATAAGCATATATACAGCAGAGATACAGCAAATGGCAGGGACCTACAAACCAGTTCGTTATATCCACCAGTTCGTTATAAGCGTGTTCGTTATAACCGCAGTTTACTGTAGTGATCATGATGATACCAGTTGTTCCATGTGGTGTTACTCACTCACTCTCCAGACATAACACAACGTTCATATGTTCCAGATGACGACCCTGACCAAACATACGACAACCCAGGATTTGCAGAAGAAGAAAACTTAAAGGAAACAAGCGGTATTATGTCGCCGTTTGAAGCATTAGGACTAACCTAATTTGAGTTAAGCAATGGCCCTCGTTATAATGTGGTGCATTATCAGGAGTATTTGGCCCTTTTCTGTCAGTGAATGTAGCTCTTCCTACACAAGAATGGGTTACCATGTGTCTATTACATACACAAAGCAGCCACAATACAGATCAACTGTCTAAGAATACGCAAATCGTACATGGTATATATACTCTGCAAAAATAGAAACGCAAAAGTAGAAAAAGTGTAACTATCTTACAAGGTGTTGCCGATATCCATACAAAATTAATTCACAAAACTGAATTCGTATTTTCTGCATTGATTGGCATTTATTTGATAAAATGAGGTACTGCATACATTTTGTGAAAAGGTGGAAAAATCGCAAAAACACAACCACGGGAGAGCCCGGCACCGACACGCACCGCCATGAAATGCACGTGTAGCATCACTTGTCGGGTTATAAAAACGTTGGGTTTTCATTTGCATGCCATTACAATCTGACAACAAGGGAACAGCGAAAACATGACACGACTGACGGAAGCCCAACGCAACAACGCCATCGCACGACTAGATACAAGCGATTCATCTTCGTAGCACCAAGCACCATTATAAGACTGTGGAACCGTTATAAGACATACGGGACAACACGTGACCTTCCCAGATCCGATCGACCACGTATGACTGCAAGAGCACTGGGTTGATTCATACGTCACTTACGTGAAAGAACCCCCCTGGCCACCTCTACTGAAACGGCAATACCAGGATTGCGTAGGCTATCAGCTCAGACTGGGAGGAACCATTTACGCACTGAAGGTATTTGCGGTAGACGACCAGTTAGAGGGGCCATTCTGACGGACCTGCATTATCGGCTGCGACGTCAACGGTGTCAAGGTAACAGAGTATGGCCGCAAAACCGATGGAAACAAATTTGGTTCAGTGATGTGCCACGTTTTATGCTTCCCTTTTGCGTTTCTTTTTTTTGCAGAGTGTAACTCGAAATATAAAGCAATTATACGTAACAATATGCATTTATTTATCGTCTTTTAGAGACTAGCAGAGTGTCTATTTAATATCATAGTGTTGAGACATTAGCCCCTGTTGGTCATGGACATGTTTACATGTAATACATGTACCTGTGTATATAGCATTCTCTGTGTGTTGCAGGAACTGTCGCGGATGCCAACTTGAACTGAGCGAAAACATTCGTCAACAGAGAGGTAAGTAGACGCTGATTGAGAACATACGTCAAATGAATAGTGCAACCATATCCATTCACGTTTATATATGCTCTGGCTATAGATGATTCCTAACTATTCATTTTAGGCGGATCACGCTAAACTGTCAAGGCAGAATAATGTCAAATTTTTATCACCAGGGCCTATGTTCTTGAAATCAATGGTGACCCAGTGATCTAAACAATCGCAACATCATTAGCTGCTTATGTCTGCGGGGTCGTGAATTCCAGTTTCCCCCATGGTTCTTGGTCCATAGCATACATTGTACATAACTAAAACGTTCTGTGCAGCTATGCCCCGCGACCCTTCGATACGACCTCGGGTTCCAGATATGTTCCGGTCATCATTACTTTTACTGAGGTTGTAAGCGTCAATGGCCAGGTTGATCTCGGTCAGTCAACCCACATTCATCTGACGCAGCATGGTAGAACTGAAATACATTGAGGTAGTGTGCCCCATACTCGCTCACTCTATACCAATGACAATGTATTGTAGCAGGGGGCGAAAGTGAGCCAGACTTTGATTTGGTGTTTTAGATGACAGTCGATCGAGTATCCATGTAACATGCATGGCTGGTTACACTTTCACCTAAATTGTTTGATAGGCATTACTTAGAAGTTGACGGATGACAAGATAGACACAATTTTATTGGATAACAACTTCTTTAATACTAGGAAAAGCGACATTTCGGTACAGATCCGTAAACCGTTGTCAAGCAAGACTAGATCTATACAGAAACGTAGTATTAAAGAAGTTGTTATCCATAAAAATTGTGTCTATCTTGTACACTTTAACCGTCGGACATTGATCTAGCTTTCGACATCACTCAAACATACAGCTCGCTCTAACACCCCATCTGCTTTTTCTTTCATACTCCAGGAAAAGAAAGGGAAATGAGAAAAGCAGAAGGACAGGCGTACGATGATGGTAGGTCGAACAATTAGACCTGAGGTTTGAGCTTAAGTAGCATGATGAATGAAACAACAACTCAATGTTCTAGATTTCACATATGATAATTTTAAAACAGAAGAACATCAATATACATTGGTTTTAGTGAACTCATCTCTGGCGCTACATTTCAACTCACTCACGCTCTAGTCCACCAACTTTCTGTTGTAACAAAAAGACAATTGTTGACCTACTACAGGCAACGCTGTTGCTATCACAAGAATAATGACGACAATAACGAGAAAGAGCGTATTAGATGTGGGGAATCGAACCCGGGCCCTCGGCGTGACAAGTGAACTCACTCAGCATTATATTTAGGCTACCTCACGTTCCTATGGCCTCGTTGAGTGAGTGAGTGAGTGAGTAAGTGAGTTAGTATGGTATTACGCCGCTTTTAGCAATACTCCAGCAATATCACGGCGGGGGACAACAGAAATGGGCTTCGCACATTGTACCAATGTCGGGAATCGAACCCGGTTTTTCGGCGTGACGAGTGAACGTTTTAACCACTAAACTACCCGACCGAGACGCAGTTCTACTAAAAATAATACATTTTACTATGTTGTCTTCCTCACAGAGCCAGTCTATCAAAACACCAGCGGCAGCAACCAGGTGGCCATGTAACTATTGATACTGATGTTATGACCTGGGTACCTACCTGCGATTATGTTTTTAATTATACATTAATGTTGTCCATGGTAGTTATTAATAATGTATCGTGTATATATTTCGTAAAATATTTCTGAATTACAAACATCACAAAGTGATGTATGTTATGCCAATCCTCATATATTCTTGTCATCCTCAGCGAGCAATCTGTTATGATACACCTACAATAGCTTGAAGCACACGTATAATACATAACATACGCTAGTTTCATGTTTTCGAGCATTAAGTATAGTTGAACACCATCGTTTCACTTTGACTGTGAAGAACATCTGTTCATCTGTGATGTGGTAACACCCTGATTGATGTATTTCTTGGTTATTCACATATTCACAGACGTAGCAGAGGGCCCATACACTCAATATTTACAGTAATTATCATATATTTACATCCCAAACGTTAGGTCATAATAGCTTTATGTAGCCTCAGCGTTCTGTGTTAATAATTCAGAGGCAACTGCTACGTTGTCCGTTGTGTAATGCATTCATAACTTCCCATTGTCGTACACATAATATATACTCACCGCCAAAAGAAACATGTTGATCACTATATGAAGACTTACCCATATTAAAGAGATTGGTTTGATCCACAAAAAGAACATACTAGTATATTGGTTGATCCGATGCTCATGAACGCATCACATGTGAAGTCATAGATCCAATACTCGAGATGCAGAGTTAGCGTGTAAAATTTGGAAATCATGTACAGCATATCGTTGTAAGAATAAAGACACTCTGTGGTTACACTTGACTGAGTGTTAGTTTTGTCATTAACTGGTACACATTGTCAACATATCTTCTTAACGTACATACGAGGGCTGGTGAAAAATGTCTAAGCCTAACAAAGAAATCCAACAATTGTAAAAGTGTTCTAAATTATATTCTTCAACACAATCTCTCTTCTTTACAATACACTTCTCAGTGAGGCTGTTCAATTCCAGACAGGAAGAAGTTTTGTGAAGCCACCTTGAAAAACCCATTCACGGCAGCTTTGAGATCATCGTTGTCGTCATAGCGCTTTCAACGAAGGTGTTCTTTCACTCCAGGAAATGGATGAAATCACTTGGTGCCAGGTCTGGTATGGATTTATGGAGGGTGGGGAATCTCTTCCAACACACATTGTCGCACAGCAGCCTTTGCAAGTCTAGAGGTATGAAAAGAAGCATTTTCATGAAGAAGTAGTCGATATGCAGCCGCGCATTCGTCCTCAATTGTGTCTGGTCGGGGTATCCAGAGATAGTCACTAGAAGATGAGACCACTGAGTTTTGCAAAAAACAGCTCCTGCTATCACCAGTTGTTCACTCAGTGTTTGGACTTTTGAAGTCCGACAGAAACAATGTGGAGATCCAACAACAGAGAAGGCGAAGGAGAGGCCTGTGACTATCATGAACATTGGCATCAGGCTTTGTCAAATAAAATGTTTTGAAACTTGCGGCTGTTTGAGATTCGAATACAATTATGAAACCTAAACTTGTCATCTACGACTGGGGAGAATGAAGGTTTCATTGTTCTTCAAAAGAGTCATTTAGATGTAAGTTGAATATAACTATGAATACTTTTGTCGTATCTAACATCGTAAGTGGTTGCATTTATTTTGAACATTCAGATCGTTGTAGTCTATTGGATAAAGAACATAGAGTATATATAACTATCCCAATTAAAAAAAGGTGAGAGCACTTTGATAACTGTCCCTCCCAGGATAATTTGAAGAATGTCAATATTACTCGAGCTAATGAAATGTGGTACAATGAGGATGTCCATATAGCAAAACAACATCGTCGGCGAATGGAGAGAAAAATGCGCTCGAATAAGCTGACTGTTTCCAGACAGATGCATGTTGCTGCACGTAATGCTGTTACGCTGCTCATTCAACAGACTAAAAGGTCATATTTCAATTCTCTGATCGATAATGCTAAAAACCAAAAGGACATCTTCAGGATAACAAATCGACTTTTGTACAAAGGAAAACCACATGTGTTACCAGATGATGACACAACTTATGAAGAAAAAGCTGAAAACTTCTCCAGATTCTTCTCAGATTTGTCTTATCAGAAAGAACATTGCAGACCTTCCTTCAAAACCTGTACAACCCAATCCAACGGATACATTATATCCAATGTCCACAGATCAATTACATCTTTTTCATCTGACAACAGAGACAGAGATCAAACGAGTCATCGGTGACAGTCCAGCGAAATCGTGCTCCCTGGATCCACTTCCAACTTGGCTGCTAAAAGAGTGCCTTGACGAGTTCAGTCCTGTCATTACTCGCATTGTACATAAATCACTCGAGGAATCCTGCGTTCCAGATGATCTAAAGTATGCTCTTGTCACACCTTTGATCAAAAAACCTCAGTTGGATGCAATTGAACTGAAAAATTACCGTCCAGTCTCCAACCTCTCATTTATATCTAAAGTGATTGAACGCATTGTTGTGAAGAGGCTGACGGATCACGTTACTAAAACGGGAATGGCAGAATGTTTACAATCTGCATACAAGTCCGGTCGCAGTGTAGAGACAGCACTAATCAGAGTACAGGGTGATCTTCTTCGAGCTGTTGATTCTGATGGCGGTGCTTTCTTAGTGCTACTCGACCTTTCGGCAGCGTTCGATACTGTAGATCACGGTATTCTGCTCAGAACACTAAAACACCGGTTTAATGTGACTGGGGACGCCCTTTCATGGGTGACATCATACTTTTCATCTCGCTTTCAGTTAGTGCGGATAAAGGATAAACTGTCCGATAAAGTGAAGCTTGCATATGGCGTCCCCCAAGGTTCGGTCTTAGGACCAGTGCTATTCACCATCTATACATCTCCACTTGGTGATATTGCCCGACATCATGGAATACTTTTTCATCTGTATGCAGATGACACACAACTGTACCTGTCCTTTAAACTGAATCAACTTCACTCAGTGCAAAAATCCCTTCAAAGGTTGCAGACCTGTATAGATGACGTGAAGAACTGGATGCTGACAAATTTTCTCAAATTAAACTGTGACAAAACTGAAGTTCTCTTTATGTGCATGAGAGATCTCTCAGATCAAGCTGCCAGTCCCTACTCTCTGTGCCTAGTGTTAGAACGGCGACTTTTGGAGGTCGGAGTTTCGCCAAAGTTGCTCCTGAGCTTTGGAATAGGCTGTCATTGGATATCAGGAACATTGACAGTCCTACTTTGTTCCGATCAAGACTCAAAACCTATCTTTTCACCAAATCTTTCTTGGAGTATTGAGGCTTTGTGTTTTCCTAGCTGTGTAATGTCTCTTTTTGTGTGTAGACTCAAATGAAGCGCTTTTGGAGCAGTTCTTCGAACTGGATACCAGCGCTATATAAATCTGTAGTTATTATTATTATTATTATTATTATTATTATTATTATTATTAATGCTTGTACATGTATGAAACTAAATCTACGAAAGATCTAGAAAGTTTTTTTTATTTCTAAATAAATACACATTCACCACTTGACAAAGGGTGGAATATAATTCGAAAAATCAAAGATAAAGGTTGGCAATGTGCACACATCTGCTATTTACGACCCTACGTCTCAAAAGAATCACAATCTACAAGAAAATATAACATCTAAACTATAAATCTGATATTTCAGAAAATTATTACGAACCATTTTCCTTCAGCGAGTGACAGGCCCCATGATGCAGCTTATGTTGTTGAATTGTTTGTGTTTGAATATGTTTCTAGACACATGAATTTACACACTAATTATGAAATTATCTCTGTATCGATTAACAACAAAGGTAACTAATGTTCGTTCGTTCGTTTGTTTGTTGTTTAACGCCGCACTCAGCAGTATTCCAGCTATATGACGGCGGTCTGTAAATAATCGAGTCTGGACCAGACAATCCAGTGATGGACATCATGACCATGATCGATCCACGCAATTGGGATACGATGACATGCATCAACCAAGTCAGCAAGCCTGACCACCCGATCCTCTAGTCGTCTCTTTCGACAAGCATGGGTTGCTGAAGACCTATTCTATCCTGGATTTTCACGGGTGGGGACCAATGTCATGAATGTAGCTACGTTAATATCCCAAGATGTTTGGTAAATCAAAAAGTGTATTTTATCGCCTGTGCTTCCAACGAGACTTGGCCTAAAAACCGAACCTAGACAAGATCGTATCATTACATTTATTGCACTACACATTAAATTCAAATCAGCTGTTGTGACCCATTGAAAATGCAGAGAAAACAAAGATTGGGATGAGCTAGTAAACACCAGGGACGGGCTGTGAGCAAATGGCGTTACATCATGTTTACAAATGGTTTGTCTCCGATTCACAGATGGAAGAAAACATTGTTGGCGACGCAGCGGCGACTTTCAAAGTTCCAATCGGACACAAATCAATATATAACTTAAATTTCTATTAAATACAATGAAGTCAAACGTTCGTAATAATGATGATTGCGCTTTCTTGGTTGCTAGACTACACAATTTTTCAGTGTATGTACCCTTCACCTGATGTCAGAACGTTGTCTCACGATACTTGAAAATGTATCCTTGTTTGTGGCAATGATATAAATTACATATTTGAATTTCTCCGTTGTTGTTCATTTAAGGATTGAAGTTGTATTTGTTGACGTTCATCAGCTGATGCACGAAGCGCTTCATGGTAAATATGCTCACGTGAGGCACTGTCTTCATCAGCTGGAGAACGTCAACAAATATAACTTCAATCCTTATATTGACAGATTCATTAATCATAACAAAACAATCCATTAAACATCAAACTTTACAAACGGCAGAAAATGGCGGCTACCGCAATGTTATTCGCTTGAAATACAAGTTGCACCCAGTAAAGTTAGCTTTGGAAAGAAATCCAGACCAGGCATATGTTGAAAATTGATACATATTAACGTTCTGTGAACTTTTGGTGTATGTTTGAGTCATACCACAGCTGCCGATGACGCGGATTACCGCTTGAGGCGACGCGGTTGGATTTCCCGAGGCATTATAGTGTGGAGCTCGGTGGATTCTTTTGGTAAGTCGAGCATTCTCTGTCATAGCTTCGAATGGACGCTTTATTTCGGTGACCCGACATATACATGATCTGTCTGGCTTCAAAGCCTGTATCATTAATAGCCTAAATCGATGTCGCTCTCAGCTTTCCCTAATTATTTTAAATGTTATTTTTAGACATTGAGGAATTCCCCTAAAGTTGTTCTGTATGTCTCCGCGCGATGGACAACGTAATCACGTGACACACTGACGTTCATCGGGAAATAAACGACAGTCAGCTTGGTAGTGTTCACCTAGGCGAGGTCACCCGCTTCTGTCAATTTTTATTGTTTTACGCCAAACTCAACAATATCTCGGGAATGTGACGACGTTCTGTAAATAATCGAGTCTGGACAAAGCTAACCAGTGTTTTTCACACGTAGTCAGGACACAATGACACGTAGTCAGGACACAATGACACGCTGCCAGGACACAATGACACGTAGTCAGGACACAGTGACACGCTGTCAGGACACAATGACACGCTGTCAGGACACAATGACACGTAGTCAGGACACAATGACACGCTGTCAGGACACAATGACACGCTGTCAGGATACAATGACACGCTGTCAGGGCACAATGACACGTAGTCAGGACACAATGACACGTAGTCAGGACACAATGACACGTAGTCAGGACACAATGACACGCTGTCAGGACACAATGACACGCTGTCATGACACAATGACACGTAGTCAGGACACAATGACACGCTGTCAGGGCACAATGACACGCTGTCAGGGCACAATGACACGTAGTCAGGACACAATGACACGCTGTCAGGACACAATGACACGCTGTCAGGATACAATGACACGCTGTCAGGGCACAATGACACGTAGTCAGGACACAATGACACGTAGTCAGGACACAATGACACGTAGTCAGGACACAATGACACGCTGTCAGGACAAAATGACACGCTGTCAGGATACAATGACACGCTGTCAGGGCACAATGACACGTAGTCAGGACACAATGACACGTAGTCAGGACACAATGACACGCTGTCAGGACACAATGACACGTAGTCAGGACACAATGACACGCTTTCAGGACACAATGACGCGTAGTCAGGATACAATGACACGTAGTCAGGACACAATGACACGCTGTCAGGACACAATGACACGTAGTCAGGACACAATGACGCGTAGTCAGGACACAATGACACGCTGTCAGGGCACAATGACACGCTGTCAGGACACAATGACACGCTGTCAGGACACAATGACACGCTGTCAGGGCACAATGACACGTAGTCAGGACACAATGACGCGTAGTCAGGACACTATGACACGTAGTCAGGACACAATGACACGCTGTCAGGACACAATGACACGTAGTCAGGACACAATGACACGTAGTCAGGACACAATGACACGCTGTCAGGACACAATGACACGTAGTCAGGACACAATGACACATAGTCAGGACACAATGACACGTAGTCAGGACACAATGACACGTAGTCAGGATACAATGACACGCTGTCAGGACACAATGACACGCTGTCAGGATACAATGACACGCTGTCAGGACACAATGACACGCTGTCAGGACACAATGACACGTAGTCAGGACACAATGACACGCTGTCAGGACACAATGACACGTAGTCAGGACACAATGACACGCTGTCAGGACACAATGACACGCTGTCAGGACACAATGACACGTAGTCAGGACACAATGACACGCTGTCAGGACACAATGACACGCTGTCAGGACACAATGACGCGTAGTCAGGACACAATGACACGTAGTCAGGACACAATGACACGTAGTCAGGACACAATGACACGCTGTCAGGACACAATGACACGTAGTCAGGACACAGTGACACGTAGTCAGGACACTATGACACGTAGTCAGGACACTATGACACGTAGTCAGGACACAATGACACGATGTCAGGACACAATGACGCGTAGTCAGGACACAGTGACACGTAGTCAGGACACAATGACGCGTAGTCAGGACACTATGACACGTAGTCAGGACACAATGACACGATGTCAGGACACAATGACACGCTGTCAGGACACAATGACGCGTAGTCAGGACACTATGACACGTAGTCAGGACACAATGACACGCCGTTAGGACACACTGACTCGTAGTCAGGACACAATGACACGTAGTCAGGACACAATGATACGCTGTCAGGACACAATGACACCTAATCAACAAAGCCTGACATCATCTGATCGATTCAGCCGCATCTGACAGACATATGTTGCTGTGGTCCACTTCTCGCCCGGAATTCCTCCATGCATCTCATTGGAATGTATGTGAATTGATTGGTAAATCTCGGGCTCCTCTATCCTTCTTTGTAATTGTGATTTTATGAAGTCAATTATTTCTGGAATGTATGCATGTATGCTTATATGTGTGCCTGTGCGATTGAGCGTGTGTGTGTTCGTGTGAGCGTGTGTTTGTGTACATGTCACAAACTGTCATATAATTGTGATGGTAATTGTGTTTTTCCCACGTGAACGTGTTTTATGCATAACCCAGCATTTCGTATCACAAATACAAGAAAAGAAGCTAACCAGAGAAAGCGACTGTAAAATCATGAACAATGTCAGGGGAAGTAATTCTTCCTGGCTTTTCGTGGAATCCCGTTGTCCCAGTATCGCGTCTCACAGGACAGTATATTTCACACAAGATACGTTCATGCTCAAATATCTTGATTTACCGTATTCCTGTCACCGTAAATCAAGTAACGTGATTTGGACACGGACGATAAGAAGAGTCATGTGTGGTGAGAGTAGCAGCTGACGTCCATACAGAAACCGACCCGTGAACATCCAGGATAGAATAGGTCTTCAGCAACCCATGCTTGCCGTAAAAGGCGACTATGCTTGTCGTTAAAGGCGACTAACGGGATCGGGTTGTCAGGCTCGCTGACTTAGTTGATGCATGTCATCGTATCCCAAATGCGTGGATGGATGCTAATGATATCAATCACTGGATTGTCTGGTCCAGACTCGATTATTTACAGACCGCCGTCATATAGCTGGGATATTGCTGAGTGCGGCGTTAAACAACAACCCCCCCCCAAAAAAAACATATAGAAACCAACATGTTGTCACGGTTGCTAGGTTGCATGTCGTAGGTTTGATGTCCGATCAAACTTGAAGACGAGGGAAACGGGATATTTTGTGTCTGTGCCGTAGGTATCCCATCAATCAGGATTAACTCCTGGCATGCATACATTGTGTGAGGCCTGTACAATAACTGAAATACAGCAACAAAATTAATGTATTCACTCACAAACATACCTTGGAAAATGGTCTTGAGTAACGTTTGTTTTAACTTTCTGTCTGCCATATCGTGGTACAGTTCACAAAGATTGGGCTGGACAAACATGACATGATCATGATCAAGTCGCACCAGCCCTGATTCATTTGTAAGGTGGATTCAGGAATGTATTAGACGATGATACCTTGGATACACTGTGGTATCAACTATTACACACTGACACATTGGATGAATTGTGATGTCAAGCATACCTTGCATACATGGTGGTGACAAGTATTCCTTGGAGACACCTTGGTGTCAGGTATTACACACTGATACCTATATGCATTGTGGTGTCAATTACGGCCCCGTGGTATCTTGGATGCGATTTATTCATTTGTCTGATTCAGTGGAGTTTATCTCTGTTTTGACCAAACTTTAAAGCGATATCAAGAACTATACTCTCTAGACGATACTGTGGTTTCTCACTGCTTGTAGACCCACCCATCAACACAAGTTGCTCGACTCGTTTGATTTCTTCTTACGTTGTGCAGTCCAAATAGTTCCCGAAGGTTGGTTTGTTGTTTAACGCCGCACTCAGCAATATTCCAGCTATATGACGGCAGTCTGTAAATAATCGAGTCTGGACCAGACAATCCACTGATCAATATCATGAGCATCAATCAACGCAATTGGGATTGATGACGTGCATCAACCAAGTCAGCAAGCTTGACCACCCGATCCCGTTAGTCGCCTTTTACGACAAGCATAGTCGCCTTTTACGGCAAGCATGGGTTGCTGAAGACCTGTTCTACCCCGGAATATTCACGGGTCGGTTCCTGAAGGAGAGGCAATTCGTCTTAAAAAATAATGGCGTCATTTAGCCTTTCTTATAAACATTGATGCGTCGACGTCTTTGGGATGCCAGAAACAGACTCAATACATTGATGTTGGCAGTTCATTGGTCAGAATGACGTTCAGCGTCATTACATTTTGTCTCTACAACCAGAAAGTATTGCTGTACGCAACAGTCGAATCCAATCATTTTCTCTGGACATCACATAGGACTGTATGTAAGGGTATAATATATCCTACACTTCTGCCCTATGAGTGTGGGTTCGAATCCCGGTTCGCCCCGATTATGTTTTTAGGTTTGTCAGCACCATACCCGTGCTCGTGGGTTTCACCGAAGTGGTAAACGTCTGAGACCTGCATCACTTCGGGCTTTCCTCCCACATTAACTGACACGCCGTGATATAACTGGAATAATGTTAAAAGCGGCGTTAAACCCAACTCACTCACTCACTCACTACACTTCTGCAAAGAATGGAGTGATTTTTAGAATTGAAATGTTTGTAGATACAATTGGAAACATTCTTGTTGATGCCCGATCTCTGCTGGCTGACACAAGACGAACACGTGAATTCAGGATACAGGACAAGTTTTGAAATGTGTTTTGTAATACACTGTGTCATAAGGAAATACTACATGAAGATGTATTCGAAAGAAATATGTCCTCCAACTTCACAGAACATTTGTTGATGATGTTTGTATTTGTGTGTCTGTTTGTTGTTTAACGCGGCATTCAATAATATTCCTCCTATAAGACGGCGGTCTGTAAATAATCGAGTCTGGACAAGAAAATCCAGTGAATGACATCATGAGCATCGACGTACGCAGTTGGGATACACCGACATGCATCAACCAAGTCACCGAGCCTGACCGCCAGGTCTCGTTCGTCTCCTCTTACGACAAGCATAGCCTCTTTACGGCATAAGTTTTCATATTTTTAGTGTGTTTCAATGAAGTGAGTGAGTGAGTGAGTTGGGTTTAACGCCGCTTTTAACATTATTCCAGTTATATCACCGCGTGTCAGCTTAATGTGGGAGGAAAGCCCGAAGTGATGCAGGTCTCAGACGTTTATCATTTCGGTGAAACCCACGAGCACGGGTATGGTGCTGACAAACCTAGAAACATAATTGGGGCGAACCGGGATTCGAACCCACAATCATAGGTTTCTTGTTTCAATGTAAGTGATCATTTGATTTATAAAACTGTTTCCACTGATATGTACGTGTGATCACTAATCAATCTAAGAAAATCAATCACTCCAGAATCATCAGCTGAAATATCTTTACCTTCAGATATCGGATCTAGTAAAGAGCTTGTCGTTTTAGAAGTAGGTTCATATATAAAATTGCGTCAACATTTCCTGTCTCAGCGAAAGGCATTCATCCATATCTCCGACAATCACTAACTTACATGTGTTATAAGGTTAAAAATACATCTCAGAAACTAATGATAACAAATAGAACCATTATAGCTGCAATGAGGAGTTGCATTACACTGCAAACACGAAAACGTCGTTTTTTTCCGTATATGGTCATTGGACGGAAAAACGACTAAAAATTCATTAAAATTGATTAATTGGTCAGCGTCTAGAAAGTGTCCAGAAAAGGGTCGAGTTTTTCAAGCGTAAAATGGACGGAAAAACGATGCTTTTTGCTCCGCCTTGTACAACTGTTAACGGCCAATCAGATGGCGCTGGTCCCCCGACGCACGTGATGTCCAAAGCTTCCTTTCGGAAGCTTTAGGTTTCGTATTTCTGGCATGCCTTGCTCTAGTATCTGTCGCGCGCAGTGCAGCGAGATTTGCTGATAAGCTAGTTTTAGGATATGTTACATGTTAATGGAATTCAGACACGCGCCAAGAAGTCAAACCAAACAATGTTACTAAGTTTATTGTGGTAACGGCTATGTACAGTTACCCCTATCGGATAATGGGTTGTGTTTCATTTGGTTATAACAATAACTAATTTTTTAATGAGAAGTTTACAAGATTTACGACTTGGACGCGAGGTCGGTCACATGACTTTTTTTCACGTGACTGTATTCTTGAAAAGGCGTAAACACTGACTACTTCCACATTCCTGGGGAAAACCCTTGGAATTCCCTGGTACGAATTCATACAGAAGCGTGGTTGCAAGCCCATTTAAGGATACCCTCGCTACAACCCATCCCAGAGAGAAAAAACACGAAAAAAAATCCAAACTGTCGCAGTGACAATTTACAGAAATCTATGAATTTACCTTAGTTTCTATTTGACACATCTTCACAATCACCTTTCAATGATCGGCCAATTGATCAGTGATGCCAAAGGCTTGAAATAGCCACAGGTTAATTAACAACTTCGAAAATATCTCCCGTCACGTTTATCGTGTCGGCCATTTTGACGTATTGTACTTGATGTAAATGTATTACGACGCTCTGTCACTGTAATTGACTTACTGAGGTAATTCTGTAAAAGATCTTCTCATCTAATGAGGATATTGTTTGGAATATATTTCTTGTAAACATACTAAAACATATGTTCCTCGCTTTGGGGGGAACTATTTTATTCCGGGGTGGCCCATTAAATCTAGTAGTAAGTCAAAGCACCATGCGTGATCTGTTATTTTATGTGTTTAAATTACGATTTGGGGCGTTAATAAAATACACTGACGCAAGTATATTCTATTCAAATCAATTGGATAATTATGCTTTCTTTTACATATTACATAACATCACTGCACAAAATATGAACAGTTGCAGTAACACACTACGGTAATCGCATTAAACACCATTTTCAACTGTACAGTATTTCAGTATTTCAGTTATATCATGGTGTATCAGACTGATGTGGGATAAAAATCCGAAGTGGTTCAGGTCATCCAATGGGTGTTCGGGAAAAGGTGAGCGTATCCTGCCACACAAGTGGCACCCGTCACAAACACATGTAAGGACAAGTCAATTGTTCACCTGAACAAAGCACGGAAACACACAATGATGCCCGTCCTCAGTTTTACCGAGCATGTAAATTAGTTTGTCCGTCAAAAACATGGACGAGTATAAACGATATGTTCATTCACGTAATACATGTCATACATTTGACAAAATGTATTGACTCGGAGCATTATTGTTAATCACAGCGTATGCAGTTGAACTCATCACCCATCCCATTATTGATACCCTTCTTGAAGATCTATGAAATCAGAAGCTGCAACACTCTATCTTTTAACTGGATTGTCAGACTTCTATTTCATTACTCAGTTTTATTTGCACGGATTACTATGGAAGGGACATTGTCTCGTTGTCGCATTGTCGCATTGACGCCTTTACAAAAACAAGCAAAACGTGTCAAAATTAACAAAAGCGCGACAATTGGCCATTTGTCGCATTGTCGCGTGTTCGCATTGTCACTCTTTGATAATCCTTTTCTTTATTTTACAAAATGGCGACGATGTCGTAACGCGACATTTTCAAGGTCAAAATATGTCTCGTTTTCGCATTGTCGCCCCATCACAAATGTGTATAAAAGGCGTAAAGTTCAGTTATTGTTACAGTTAGGAAGTTCAACCTGATAAATATACGTCTTGAAATGAAAACACAAGTCCGTCCACGAGTCCATAACGTTTTATTGTGAGCTCTTCTCTAAAAGTGCTTAGTGTTCAACTCCCAGTTCCAAACACGTAGTACCTCCTCAATAATCCACATACCTCCAGTACTAGTGCAGTGGTCTTCCGGAAGATCTTACTCTTGACCGTATTAGACAACTGACGAGTGCACGCCTGACCTGTGACCTCGTTGCAACCCTCGTGATGTGTTTGCCGAAGGGAGAGTTGTAGGAAATGTGTGCTCCAGCCCAGCGCAGAGCTCGCGACACACTGTATACTGATGTATACAGTATATTGCAGTTGATATACTGTATACTGCATGTGACACTTATTTGCGGAAATGTTACAACTTTCAAGATTCAAGATTCAATTTGCATATATTTCATCAGAGACCATATACCGATATATGGTCTCTGATTTCATATACAACAGACCGCCGTCATTTATCACTGGTATACTGCTGAGAGCGGCGTAAAAACAAATTGTTTTCATAATGGAGCGCTGCAGTCATTTAAAATAGAACCGTATACATATGTACATGTAGTACCAACTCACTCTATTTGTTTCGAATATTCAGCAGAAAATATATTATTAACCAGGTCTTTGGGAAACGATATCAGATTTTTATAAGCAGCCACATAGGGATGATAAAGGACCCCTCGCTGATTAGGTTCTTGTTTACTTAAGAGCAGAGTTGGCCATGTTAGATGATATAACCAAAATCCGGGAGCTCTGGCGGGGGGCAATCTGGTCTTGTTACTGTATGGTATGAGCTGTGACGTTGACCCAAGAGAATAATGTAAAACATGAGACCAACTCAAGTCTATAATGATTGGGAAAGTCTAGATTTCCACAGCTCTAGCCTGATATTAAGAATTGTTCTATGCTCCATTTTAATTGTATTATTTTCATTTTCCTAGTTAAAATAAGTATCTACAAAATATAATCTGAAGCAGACAAGAACAATATTTTTTTATTAATGCTTACTTTCATGGATAGAATTGAGGCAATCTAGTCTTGCCAAATCGTTCTAGACTTGAGCTGGATTCCTTTTAAATTTATTCTGTATGGTCTGGGAGACGAACGGGCGTCAGTATCGCATTGAGAACTGGGACAGCCTTAATCAGTGTAATCGGATATGTTGTGGAGTTTCGGTTTTGGGCGGTTTGCTGAATATATAGAATTGCGAGTTATGTATACTCTGTATTCTTTCGTCATGGTAGCATATATATTTTCTATGTTGCTTTTTGAATTATCCACAAATAATGAGAACTACAATGTAAACCTCTCTCTGGAGATATGCAATAATACTACTGAAAGGCATATCTGAAAAATGGGACTTCTCGACAAAAACATTTCTTTCTTAAATACCTCTCGTTACAGGCATTCTGATCATTATATCATACTTTGTACAGTTTAATAGTCAAATAATGGCAGATTGTGTATCTTTCTACATTTTGAATTAATTATACTTTCTGAAATAAAACCTTAGCATCAGATAGTGATATACACGAATATGATCTATACTATTATAAATGAATTATCAATTTCGTATTATGAATTAGATAAACAGAAATATGATAGTAAAACAAATTATTTTAATCTGTTCTTGTGAATAGGTAACGAGAGATCTAGGCAACGCACTAACGTAGCCATTTATGAAAAATGAAATATTAAAAGTTTAGGGGTTTGAACATGCACATTGAATGACAGGGAAGAAAGCAACGCAATAATTAAATTATGAATCAAATTATGTTATAAGAATAACAGAATATTTAGAAAATATAAGTTTAATTTCTCATTGTTGGAAGGTGTTTAATAATTATATAGATTTTGTTTGATTGTTTGTTGTTTAACGCCGCACTCAGCAATATACCAGCTATATGACGGTGGTTCGTAAATAATCCAGTCTGGACCAAACACTTTAGTCATTATCATCAAGAGCACCGATCTACGCTTTTGGGATACGATGACATGCATCAACCAAGTCAGCGAGCCAAGTCGCCTTCGTACAAGCATGGGTTGTTGAATGCCTATTCTAACCCGGATCTTCACGGGTATTTTTTTAAATAATAAGGTACAATGAAATTCTGTATATGTCCATAATAAGTGTGTATAAGTAGATGGATAATATGTCCATACACGCCAAGTAAATGGTATATGCATTAATTTAAATGCAAATGATTCAATGATGAGTTCTTTCACAAGTCCATATTTCAAGGCATTTATAACTCCACAAAAGCTACACAATGGCAACAAAACGGTACCAGCATCACAGATACCAATAATACATGAGATACATATAATTACTTTAAAGTTAAAACATGTATCTAAATAGAAAATTAGAAGGATACACTTCCGACATTTTTCGTATTTTGTTTTCGTTTGGAGAGAGAAGTTGTGATTGGTATCTGATGGGTGCAAACAGGTGTTCCCTTCCGCCTAGGCCTTGCGGCAATGCTATAGCCCAAAATGAAACAAGCATTGTTCAACAGGTTCAGACTCAAATTTCTATCCCACTTGGGCTCCTTTTAAATTTAAATATAATTTCTCGTGTCGATATGTGTCAGAAGAAATATTACAGCACTGGTGAATAGGTTATATGCGCATGTCAGCGTCGATCCTATAATATCCTTTTATGCAAAATACATATATACTGATGAATTAAGGTAGTAATACTACGCAAATATATGTCCAGATGCATACATCAGTATCATCTCGTGATCTTAATTCGTGCTTTGAGCCCTTTTTCTACAGGAGATTCTGGGGTGTTACATCACACCAGAAAGCCAGGTCCAAATTCAAGTCATAATTTCATGGTCCGTCTTGTATGTTGGAAACCAATATCGCAATATGGCTAAATATTGCTGAACGTGGTTTTAACCCGATTACTCACATAATTATTCCATTTTCTACAGTCATCTACGAACACTATCTTTAAGGAGGTATATCTGTATCATCCAAATGTCCATACATATATGTCCACATTTATATGTATAAAGCAAGTCGTCCTGCACTCTTCCTTAAAAGATAAATGTTAAGCATTTCCTCTGTATGTATTTATATAATGCAATATCGTTTTAATGTAATGCTGATGCAGTAAACGTACCACAGACCTAATGCTAGAATAACATCTAATTTCTGAAATGAACATATTTTACAGAAAAAAACAGTTGTTTAAACAATACTTATAAAATATAAGAACAAGGAGCCAAGAGCCAAATCTTGGGATGTGTTGGACATATTTGTTTCGGGGTCTTATGACAGACAAACCTGATGCCTTTAAGTATAAAGATAAGTAATTATAGATGTTGTACATATTCAAATATGTTCGTGATTAACCCAACCTTGAAAAATATTGAAAGATGACTGGTAACTATTTATGCCATTACTTCAAATTAGAATGAGAGCACATCAGGAAAGAATGGTACTTTAATATACGTATCTTGTTAACCCAATATTCTTTTTTAAGTAAGAGCAGCATGTATATCGAGAGTATAGGTTTGGTGCGTGACTTATCACACAGTACTTTCAGAAAGTGTGCATATTCTGTTTATCGGCAATTAATAACATAAGACGATTCATACGGGTAAATACGATTTACTTCAGAACTAGTATAGATTATTTAAGCTTAGGGGGAAATGTATGTAATTAACATAACTTTGGCCGGGTTTGAAGGATTTGGGTCCTGGCTTGGGCTTTGTGCTGGACGTGTAGACGGCATTTCCAGGTTTAACGTATCAATGACAAAAATGATGTCAGATGCAATTCTCTGCCTTTTCGGGTGAACAATTGGCTTGCCTTTGGATGTGTTTGTGGCGGGTGCCACTAGTGGATCGGAATGAGCTCGCGTTTTTGCGAGCATCCAATGTCATCATTTATTATGATGAATCATGAAACATGCTCCTGATGTTGTCGCAATGGTGCAGTTGGCGCTACTTTTGGCAAGGGTTTCTCATGATAATGGAAATGCTTATGTCGCTTTTGTTGACCGATAAACATGAAAAGATATAATGTTAGTGTATATGGTCATGTAATTAAGAAACAAACGACGAGTGGGAGTTGTTTATTGTACGATAAACAACGACCGAGACTCGTTTATTTCTATATGAGATATCAACATTACGTACAGCCTCTTTTAGGGTGTTAAAATAGGAAAAAATACACGCTTTACAATATTTACCCGTACTTAAATAATGATGATTCCTTGAATAGAATCCGACAGCGGCCATGCTAGATAAATCCATTTTAGGATTTGAGTTTGGTCCCGCATATTCTCACAATTTTCTCGTCAATCAACTGTACCTTTTCTCCCGATACCGATTGTCATATCACTCTCACTTTCGGATTCTCCAGCAACATTTATTGGGAACAACTCACTAGACACATACCTCTCAAAAATAAGGTCAAATTTACAAATTTTACTTTTCAAGTTGCGAGTGCATGTTCGAATCTCAATAAATGACGTCATGATAGAACAATGTTTTATCGTGAAATATATATCGCTTCCTTCTTTGTTCTTTGTGATTTATCGCGTAGCTATCTTATATCATCAAATGCCAATTTCTAATTGCTTTATCATGACGTATCCGTGTCATGTAGCAACAACATACACAAATATCGTTGACTTCGACGTTGAATAGTGTCATGAAATATGATTATCCTCTTGTGTGCAATATTTCTTGTTGATAAATCTAACATATTCTTACTTTAAGAATAGCGACTATACATTATTATATATCCCTTATCAGGTCTCTGTAACATTTGCCAAATGATACAAATATAAAAATACAACTGAACCTAAATGTAATGTTTTAATATCCTTACGTTGCTGAGTGCAGCATTTAACAACAAACAAACAAAACATAATATCTTTAAGAATTATGTTAACAATTCCGATGCTAAGAATAATCTTACAATCTCCATACCTCTTTCTCACTATTAAAACATAATAACTTTTTTTTAATAATCTGAAGGAATAATAATGGCAATACTATCATAATTATCATCAGTATTTATGTTACTTATCCTCAAGTGAAGTAGTCCTAAACACTATACATTCAGTGAAGAAGCCCATGAACATATTAACTATGTAACATACATTCATGGAAATTAGATGAACAGTTGAAGTTAGCAAATGATATTATTCGGTCGAACGTCTATCAGCCATCTATTCTATTCATGAAGAACATTTCACGTGGGACCAACAGAGGGAATTATGACTATCGACTTGCTAATTATTTTTTATATTCATGCCAGCTTGATTTATTGTTATGGTATCCACAAAATAAGTAGGATCCGATTTTTTCCGTTTTTGTTGAAATAAAACTGAATAATATTTGCTGTTTACAGATCAAAGTTTGCCAAATTGTTACAAAATGTTTGCCCACAGCAAGGCTACGTATCCCCAACATATTGTGCTAGGCACAGTATCACTGGACTGAGGGAGGGCGGTATTTCTCCTTGTGGGTCACCTGCTTGGCAATATGGGACGGGAAAACTGCAGGGGGTGAGGGCAGTTAAGTTGATGGTACAGACAGATAAGAGAGATCATGTGAAACCTCAGTCCACAAAGGAAGAGGGGAAAGCTGAAACTTGGTGAGGTTTACAGAACAAAGGCAGTTATTTCTAGTTTCTTACTGACTCTCGAAGATACATTTAATAAAACAATTAATGCGTGTGTGTGTGTGTGTGTGTGTGTGTGTGTGTGTGTGTGTGTGTGTGTGTGTGTGTGTGTGTGTGTGTGTGTGTGTGTGTGTGTGAGGTAGAAGAAGAATTGTACACCATAAAAATGGCTACGTATGTAGTTGGGGTAGATATGTTGAATGCCCCGCCAGTATGACCTTTGAGTCACTACAGTTTCAGTCATTAAAATGCGTAAAACAGTATTTGAGTGAAAGAAAACACTATAACACACACACACACACACACACACACACACACACACACACACACACACACACACACACACACACACACACACACACACACACACACACACACATCACATTCTTCTTTCCCCACCATTATGTCTACGTCAGCCATCATGGATCCATGCGCATGCTTTCATACATAATCCATCCTCCCACCATTCCCCAACATCGATCGAACTATAACTATATCCGCCCTCATGTATCGGTATTCGTGCTTTCATACATACATACACCCCCATACCATTCCCCTACATCCATCGCAGTATAACTATGACTATAACCGCCTTCGTGCATCCGCACTTATGTTCACATTGCATTGCATATGTATCGAATTACACGTTTAAAATATCGTAAATATTTTACAACATGTACATATTATATATCAGCAAACAGAGATTATTATAACGCAATAGATTTCATCCGTCAAAACATCACAGAAAGAGGGGCAGCCTGGAATTTTACAATGGCATCTGAATGCACTAAGACGTTCATCTGGTCAGGAGGTGAGAGTTGCGGAAGATTACGGTAAACTTCAGTTACAGATCCCCATAACGAATATCTAAAGTATGAATAAAGATCACAGCTTGCTATGACGTGTACTTCATGCCTGCAGAATTAGCAATGTCCTTAGCTCTAAATTGTATGTCTAAATGCTTATGTAGACAAAGACCCAAATGTATATAGGCATGACCATATTATATTCTACGCAAATATCACCACATTTAAAAACAAAGCTAGATTGAGTCTTTGAAGGGCATTAAGAACTGATACACACAAGGAAAAATATTTATGGATGTCAACGGAGGAACACTGCGTTTCGGAATATATACTTTCTCCTTCATCAGGTGCATATTATTAAATGCTATCAGGCAGAGAACATATATTTGTACCTGTAAGAACAACAAAAGTAAAAAGATAGCAAAGAAGGGAACGCAACAAGGGAAGCCAACAGATAACTGGCATGGCGCTGATTACCCCGCCTCCCGTTTGCCCATTGTCCATTTCCCATTACCAATCATTCATAAGTTAAGTTTTGGCTTTAATTTGTCCATTGATAATCAACCATCAACGTCTATTATCTCCACCCTAAACATATGTAGTTTACTGAGAAAGTGGTATCCAAATATAATGTGTGTTACTGTTGACCACTTTCTTAAAGGCATTGTTGGTTCAAAGCTTTCGGTCATAGAAGCCGTGCCATTTTTCTCTTGTCAGAGGAGTACACAAAGTATACGTCATCTGGACTAACAATTTTGGTTCGGTGGCTGGGTTAGATCGCCAACTTTGTGTTCTGGCGATTGGGTGCCTCACTCACAGTGTGGGTTCAAATCCCGGACGGGACTCAACCCAAGAAAGTACGAGAATCTGTACTTTACTCAGAAAGTGTTATCCCAATTATAACATTTGTTGTCAAGAAAACACAATAAATGTATATTCGGCTTTGGATGGGTAATGATATCACAGACATATACGGATATTGATGATGACTTGGGGGAGCTTCGTAACGCACGTCTTCTCAATTCAGGGATTGGTAAATCCAAATATGTGTGTGCGCGTGCGTGCGTGCGTGCGTGCGTGCGTGCTTGCGTGCGTAAATGTGGGCCTGTTGGATGTTACATAAAACATTCATCTTGAGCGGGATGGTAGTCCGAGTTGGATTAGCATGTTAACTATATGATCTTCTTTAGGCAGAGAATGCCGCGCATGAATGTATTGATGAAATTCCTAGGTACATGGGGCCTTTTCGTCCCCAGGAATACCCACAGTGGAGACTTCAATGGGGATAGGGTGTACACAATGTGCTACCTGGTAGATTGTGTGTCATCAGAACGGACAACGTTGGTCTTTGACTGATTGTGGCGTAAAACACACTTATTCATTTACCTGTATCGGAAATTGAATGTTCATCTTAATTGTTATTGTTGAACATGTAATATATTTTTAAAGAAATAAAACAGTGACATAATAACTACAACTTTATGTGAGCGCGAGTAGCTTTTTTGGAATGAGATGAATAAATCTTATAAAGTTGTAAGCTTCTTCACAACCGTGTAACTATGAATTGACTTTATTGGGTAATCAAAAAAGAGATAGGACCTAAAATAGCCAAATTTCATACGATTTCACTTGTCCACCATCTTGGATGCAAGGCGAAAACGTTTCAGCGCGTTTGAAGCCACTGAGAATGCCCCCTGCAGAGAGAGTTGGACGAACATTCTGCGGTGGCGCGGCCGAGTTGACCAGAGGCTATCATCAGTATTTCCTGTCCAGGTTATTTAGGTCAGTTGTGTGTGTGTGTGTGTGTGTGTGTGTGCGTGTGCGTGTGCGTGTGTGTGCGTGTGCGTGTGCGTGTGTGCGTGTTTGCGTGCGTGCGGGGGGGGGGGGGGCGGGGGCGGGGGGGGGGGGGGGGGGGTTGTGGGGGGGGGGGGGGGAGATTTTGGGGATAGATGATAGATTTATCAACAAGTAAGGTCAGAAAATGAGGATCCACGATGTTCGACCTGGTAGAAGTGTGTTATCAAACCTCACAGCATTGGTTTTTTGACTGACTGTAGCGTCAAAACAAACTCATTCATTTACTTGAACTGAATGTTCATCTTAATTGTTATGGATAGTCACGGAGCCATGATCCAGAGTACAGGGAGTCATTAGATAGAAATAAACTAAGTAATAAGATTACCAGAAAAACGGGGTTTTACACACAAGCCAATAAACTTCGCTCATTAACACCAGAGTAATTCAGTACAAGATTGAAAACTGCCCCATAATTATGTTTGACATGCTTGTCGGGTATTGCTACATATATATGTGAAAACAAAATTATTAAAATGAAGAGCAAAACTGATGAAAGTTAACAATAAACGTGTATACGTGTTATATCGTCACTGCAAAATAATGATTGTTTGTCTTTAGTATTAACATTCAAATACGTTATATCTGTATTAGCGATATTGTCTTTGTTCCACCGGTGAGTCAGCGTTAGCCGTACTGTCTCGTAGTATAATTGTATTTCTGAAGACATCACGATACAGTTTTTACGATGCATCACGTCTGCACTAGCGCTTGATAACAGCCTTGTCTTTGGGTGTTTCAGTGGTTTAAATCGCTGCTCTTGATATTGTTGATTAAACTTTGATACTATGAACAGTATAATGTTATGTGAGAGGTTGACTTTAGAACGGTAACATCCTAATAGTATATAGGATGACATAAACAGAACAATGAGAAGTTCGTCCAGACTAGTGTATAGGCAACATTTAATAATTAAAATAATTACATTTAACAACTCCCCTTTAAAGTCCATTTTCCTGACTTATAAGTAAATGCAAGAACAATCGGCCGGAATACAATGTATAGTTCTTGTCCACTTCCATATGACTATATAGCATACAATAAGCTATCGGGTCCCGTTTAGATCGGTTTGGGTGGCAGCCTAGATAGCCATAGAATAGTTTCATCTTGGAATCTCCCATATCACTGGGGATCCTCTTCAATTTAAATGGAGTTACTCGTTACGATTCCGAACCTTCACGTGACTGTGTTTATGAACCATTGTCAAATAGTGGTGACATTAAATCTAGGAAACAATACGCGAAATCCCGCATGCACAGAACGGAAAATTTGGTCAAGGCATTAAGTAATCCGCATGCGCAGAACGATTGATTTCAGTACTTCCGCTAAGCGCTTCGAGTGCAGCGTCAAACGCGGGCCTGTAATCTAACACGCGGGGACTGACCAATGAAATCTGAGAAGTAGAAATACCGGTAGACGCTGTTGCTTGATTGACAATGTCAATCAAGAAAGGGAGGAGCTTAACGCTATCGTTCTCTCCCAGTAAATTCCGATGTCAAATAACGACGTTATTTGGACGGAAAAACGATGGTTTGAAAACGTCCAAATAACGTCGTTTTTCCGTCCAATGACCATATACGGAAAAAAACGACGTTTTCGTGTTTGCAGTGTTAGATATAGTTTGTGACAGAACTTTTAGTTTGAAAGGAATCAATAGAGAAAAGACATTTCACATTTATCACAAGTGTATTCTGGACATTTCACATTTATCATTGGATTGGTTTCTGGCTATCGTCCATGAGTTAATGAAACAAAGGGGGAGTTTCAAGGCATAATTCATTTGGAGCTTCCGGACGAAGATGAGCAATATGGCACGTAGGCTCTGGTATTTTTCCGATTACGACACACATGAGTTCATGGTCAGATCTAGCTTGTAACGAATCAAATGGAGGTATTGAGACATGTGACAAGGACAGGCCAGGCTCGAACACTATAAAATGATACCCTCAACATTAGGAGAGGAGAGCGCGGTTTGCAATCGATCGAGTCGAATCCCGATCGTTCTAAGTTTCCCCCAGCTAGTGACGAGCCTGGCCAGTCTGATCCTGTCCTGTATTGATAGGTGGGCTGAGAGTAAGTAAAACTATGTGAGTATAAACTGGTCTTGCGTTTCTTTATTATGCGTGTGTGAATGCTGATAGAGACAACTGGGAGTAAGGGTCATTAGGCCAATCACTCCTTGACGGAGCCGAGCCGTGGTGGACAAGGCGAGGGCAATGTCATGGCTTAATTGACCACAAGGACCAGGAACGGCAATACATTTAGTAACTGTAGCAGGGTCGCACTGGACGCCCAAAGGCAGTTACGACACATGTAATATCGAGCGCATAATCAGTACTTTCCTCCAGGTAATTTTAGGAATTGTATTCTTGTCATACTCGGGTTGTTCACGACACAATATAAATAATTCCTCTTGACAATATCCAAAATCCAAAACAAGGACCCGAGGACACATCCCCTGAGGAGGGGGTTCTTCCTTCGCATATTGACCTCGTCAAGAGTATTTATTCGTTCAGTTATACCGAAAAGCACTTTAAAGTTTGTGTAGTCTTTTAAGCGTCCTCTGCTTCATTACGGTAACTAAGCTGTGAACCGTGAAATGTTCCTATCAGACGCCATCTTGTTTTCCAGCAGATGAGTCAATATTTATCACGTGACAGGTCAATACTGATCATGTGATAAGTCAATATTTAAGGTCAGTGTCAGGCACATGTTTTGGGGTCTTCATTGAAATGTATTGTTTGTCACGTGATACGGATTAACCAATGGAATTGCAAGATTCTTAATATAGGTATAACAAACGCTATTAATGATTTTCGTTTAGAGATATACGTATCTTTATAAACTGCTGGGTAAAATAAAGTATGTGTTTTAGACCTTCGCCCACTGTTTTCAGCCCAGTAACGTTTTGGTAACGTTTGTAACTCTTTAGGACCAATCCAATTTTCAAGTGTACATACTTTGTTTTGACCAACATTTAAGTATACAAAATTGTCGAATATAGTTTGCAAGTTGTAGTTAGACAGATCAATTGTTTTGCCAGGCAGTTTATGAAGATACAGAGGAAAATCATTAATCACGTGTGTAGTGTACAGACCCGAGCATGATCAGAATATAATTTTTTGAATCGCCTGGAGGACAGTATTGATTATGCGGTCCATACTACATGTAAGTTAGTGATTGTCGGAGATATTGATGAAACTCTTTTCTCCGAGAATTGCAAAGTGCTGGTATGGAATGATTTATATCGGATGTTTTAGTATTCTCTTGGGGCGATATTACCATTCTGAATTATTATTCAACACCATTATAGAAACGTCTTTCTTTCTTAAAAGAAGGGGAACTCGATGTTATTGTTCCTCTTCCTAAAAAGGATATATATTAATGGCGTGAATAATTACATCATAGGTATTACATTTTCGAAAAATTTAACAAATCTTTTTTTCAATAATTGATATTGATATTCGGCCAGACTCTTTAGATAAAATTGTCAAAGAGCAGGCTGACCTAAAAATGGGTACTCAAGCATTGATAATATGTTTATACTACAGAATATTACAATAATAAAGAAGATTAAAACATAACCAATGTTATATTTTGGATAACACTTTCTTAGTAAAGTATAGACTCTCCGGTACTCGAACCAACACTGCCAGATTGAGGCACCTAATCACCAGCACCTAACCCACTCAGCCCCTAAGACTTCCACTAAATGAAAGCCCGACAACTGGTAGTCTAGATCACGTACTTCGTGTACCCCTCTGACAAGTGTAAATTGGAACGGCTCCCATAGCCGAAAGTTATGAACACACAATGTCATTTAGAAAGTAGTCAAATGTAACAAATGTTATATTTGGGATGACACTTTCTTAGTAAAGTACAGTTTCTCGTACTGTTTAGGGTTGAGTCCCGTCCGGGACTAGAACCCACACTGCCAGACTGAGGCACCTAATCGCCACTACACAAACGCATGCTCAAAACTTTCTTCCATGGCCAGGCGGTTCCACAAATTATATTCTGATCATACTCGGGTCTGTACACAACACACATGATTGATGATTTTTCTTGCAGAGATATATGTATCTTTATGCCCAGTATCGTTTTGGTAAAGTTTGTAATTTGTGTTAGGCCCAATCCAATTTTGAAGTGTACATGCTTTATTTTGACCGACATTTAAGTATACGAAATTGTCAAATATAGTTTGCATGTTGTAGTTAGATAGATAATTTATTCATACAAAACTGTGAGGCCACAGACTCAATGTATACAGCATTTAGGAAACGGTTGTATTTACATACACAAATATCTTATTTACATGTCATGATAAATATACATGGACAAATTTGGTATAACATAAATGTTATCTGAAGATATGAGTGAGACAAATATGATGATATTTTGATTGACATAAAACTGTCTTTTTAAGTATATACTTCTAAGATCATCATATTTATATCATATCAACAGCTATAATATATATAATTGTATGTCTTCCCAATTCAATCATATGTGGGAACTACCTCAAAACTGTTCAAATCCTTTATTCTGGTTGTATTCAGTTGTATGCGTTCTAAAATCAGTTCATATTGCATTTAGACGCATTTGCTCGGAAATAACTTCAAAATGACAAAATTGTAAGAAATATTATTTTGTAGACGGTACCATCGGGGCAACATATACTGACATCCTTTGTTGTCCCGTTTGCAAGGCGTAGGAGTTGACCGTACACGAATCGTCAATGCTCGCCTCCAGCAGGTATTGTACTAATGAACGAATACATTACAATCGGGAGTGAAGTATGACAGCAGATGTTATGACCTCCAACGATTTTGAAGGACGTTATGGACAAAAGTGTGAATTTTCAAAGTTTACGTTTATTAATCATTAGTACGTAACAGCGCCACACTTTGTCAAATATTTAATGGCCACCAACGTCTTGAAAGAAAGGGGCGAAGGTGGGAATTTTCAAATTTTACGTTTATTAATCATTAGAACGTAACAGCGCCACACTTTGTCAAATATTTAATGGCCACCAACGTATTGAAGGACAATAGGGACGAAGGTGGGAATTTTCAAAGTTTACGTTTATTAATCATTAGTACGTAACAGCGCCACCTTTGTCAAATATTTATTGGCCACCAACGATCTTGAAGGACGATAGGCACGAAGGTGGGAATTTTCAAAGTTTACGTTTATTAATCACAAGAACGTAACAGCGCCAAACTTTGTCAACTATTTATTGACCACCAACAATCTTGAAGGACAATAGGGATGAAAGTGGGAATTTTCAAAGTTTACGTTTATTAATCATTAGTTCGTAACAGCGCCACACTTTGTCAAATATTTATCGACACGGCGACGTGTACTACGTTTCTGTCTCCCAATGGTGATTTGGGGGAGTCTTTTCCCACTTCTCCTGTAGCGCCTGACCAAGTTCAGTCCACTTGGTCTGCGACCTTTGACGCTGACTCAGATGGGGAAAGGTCTGTTCTCATTGCTGACCCTGGCATTCTTTGGTTGTTGTGCTGCTGGAGGTTAGCATTGACATTTCGTGCAAGGTGAGCACGGGCGTTGTCCTGAAAAACAAAACGTCGACCCACATGCAAACGGGACAATGAACTGTGTCAGTATGTTGTCCTTATAGTCTAGTCTGGTAGACTTGCAGTCATAATGATGTCACCCACACCATACCCGATTCACTGCCAAATATTTCATTAGGTCTCCGGTTGACACTGGCTTGACGTTCATTTCTACATTGCAGACAGGACCGCGCCTATCAAGGCAGTGCAGAGTGCTTCGGGACTCATCTGAAAACGTGACACATGACCAGCGACGATTACCCCACTTCTGTCTGCCGTCCTGGCCGATGAGCTGTGCTTGTAGATGATTTCTAATCATCTGTCCCGTAACTTTGACTCCCGTAGCCTGCTGAAAGGTTTGCGACAATTTGATTCGCCCTTGAGCTCGATTTCGTAGAGTCTGGTTCCTGGTCAACTGATCTTGTACTCCACTTGTTGACCTTCGATCATCTTGCTTTTAGGTTTGTTTGTATCTGTTCCATAGTCTGCTAATCACAGACTGTCAAACGTTGAGTGCACGCTGCCTTCAGCCAGTTTCCAGCGTGCAAATAACCCATAGACGCCCCTCGCATTGCAGACTAGTTCATACACAAACAACTCAAGTAATTCAAAACTGTATGTAAAGAAGAATCGATCAGAATAGTATACTTTTTATGAACGTCAAAATACATAGTGACACCCTCACTCTGTGTGTGCGTGTGCGTGTGCGTGTGCGTGTGCGTGGCTACTGCGTGGGGGACGTGCAAACTATAGGATGTGTTACGTTTAAATTTACAGACATTAACGTTCTTGCATACGAAGTTTCTCCTCAACACTTATATTTGTTCTAATACTTGGTCATTATCATAATCCCCTACTTTTGTAAGAGTAATTGTAAGGGTCAACACGGAGAGTTTGCTTACACGCGTGTGGCTCCTGCCACCATTTTCTTGTGCATATTTTCATTAAGTGTCATAAACATATACAACTCTTATATTAAACAGACAGAAAAGCAGACATAAAAAACGCAAAAAATAGTGACAAGATAAATATTGTGATATATATTTAGTATATCTATTTATCAAAACTTCTAAAAATCAATCGTTTGGTTCAGCTGTTTAGCTTGTAGAGGCGATGTGTTTGAAGATCCCAGCAACAATCTTCTACGCTGACGTCACATAGCATTGTTTCACGGATGTATGTATCTGCCACATTTTCCGAATTGAGTCGGAGGGTATTGTAACAAGCTTCGTGGCACTAAAGGTAGGATGCTATCTGTTTGGTAGGTACGACCGGATTATCCAGGGTCGATATAAAATACATGTACGAGGGAGCATGCAAGGTGTGTTTTGGTTGGTTTATAATTCAATCAGAACCTGCTTAAAAACCAGTTTCAAGTCAATATTAGTAAGGTGGGTATTTGACAAATCAGAAAATAAGTATTCAATTACAAACATGAACTTCCTATGAGAGGTCAGCTTATCTTATCAGATGACGTGAAAATCCATATGTTCTGAAATCTGTAATTCTCTATGTGTCTTTCATTCCATTGCCGTGTGCGTTACATATAAGTTAACTTCTTGAGGTCGATACAACTTCATTATGTCAATAAGAAACATTGTCAGGGGCTGCTCGTATTTCCTGCATCCTTTAATTAGACTGTCGCAGCTGCCATAATTGGTTTTCTCAATGATGCACTATTGACAGAAGTTGGAGGCTGCATACATGTTATATCTCCTCTATGGCCTTGGGGGATATTTCTGATCTATGACTGAATGATATAAAGGTCTAGGCCAATCAGTATGAACTAATGGGCCGAAAGGGGAAAACAATAGTTTTGGCTAAACTTATATTTGATTGGTTTAATTTTAGTTTTGAGGTAAGGAGTAATACTAGTGGTAACGATAGGTTTAATGCTCAAGTTCGAGGGTGAGGATTTTATACAGGTTTCTCATAATGCTTGGTACTTATGTTATGTAATAGTATTTTGTGTCACAAAGTCAATAGCATGATACTAGACTAGTGAGGGTGAATATTTTACGGTTAGGGTTAGGGTTAGGGTTAAGGTGACCTTATGCAGGTGTAATGTAGTAGTAGCATTTTCTCCAAGTCGAAGATAATGGTATGATACTTTAATAAATTGTGGCATTGCTGGAAATTCTGGTGTAGGGCCTGCTTCTGCAGATTAATTTCTTGTTAGTTACGTGTTTAATATCAGTCAAGCCATTTAGTTCTTTTCATTACAAAAAGTATCAATAATTTCAATTCTGACAGCAATGGCTGGTTTTGTTGGTAGTTTTAACTGCTGGCTAAACATGCGGGAACCATGCTATGAACCTTGGTTATATCCCCATGTATTTGTTAGACAAGAAGGTAGATAGGATTGGAGAGATAGACAGTGTAGGTTACCTGAAGATAGTATGGTGATGTGGTAGACAAGAAGGTAGATAGTATAGATATAGGTTGTATCCCCAGATCTGTGTTATGTATCCATGGTGGAAGGTTAATCAATGCAAATATATTCCACAGTTATGGTTACTTTCAGTTGAAGGTTTTGCGAGGCAGCAGTTTAGGTCTACAAATTAAAACCAGCTATAGATACAGAAAAGACATACATTTTTCCTGCATCCAGGTACTTCATCCACATAATTCTCCAGCTAATCATTGCAATGTTGGAGCTAGTAAAAAATATAAATCAATTCAAAACAGCCTCGTCGCGATATCACGTCAAGCAGGCATTAGTGGTATATCTCTGCACATGTGAAAATGAATGTTGTATGCATGACATCAGTATTGGCATCGCTTTCTGTGGTGTTGTCCTTGGAAGGACCTTTCGGCAAAATCACACACATGTGCTATGGAGGCTTCTACACAGTCAAACATACACATACTTACATCAGTTGTGTGAATTTCTGCTGGTTCTCCAGACGATGTAAGGCTGTTAACTGGGTCAGTAAATCCAGAGAATGTCGCCTCCATGACTCAGCACTCGCCGACCCATCTCAGACCACGACAGACCCCCGATGTATCAGTACAGAGGTACACACGTCACATATGGTAGGTAGTTTGATGTTGTTATGGAAAGGTACATGAAGGTAGAATGATATGTATAACTTGCAGAGGATGGCACAGAGGCAGACCTTGTAGGGTACCTGAATATTGTAAGATGATATGGTAGACAAGAAGGTAGATAGGATGGGAGAGATAGACATTGTAGGGTACCTGGAGATTGTAAGGTGATATGGTTGACAAGAAGATAGGTAGGATGGGAGAGATAGACATTGTAGGGTACCTGGAGATTGTAAGGTGATATGGTAGACAAGAAGGTAGGTAGGTAGGTAGGGAGAGATAGACATTGTAGGGTACCTGAATATTGTAAGGTGATATGGTAGACAAGAAGGTAGATAGGATGGGAGAGATAGACATTGCAGGGTACCTGGAGATTGTAAGGTGATATGGTAGACAAGAAGGTAGATAGGATGGGAGAGATAGACATTGCAGGGTACCTGGAGATTGTAAGATGATATGGTAGACAAGAAGGTAGATAGGATGGGGGAGATATACATTGTAGGGTACCTGGAGATTGTAAGATGATATGGTAGACAAGAAGGTAGATAGGATGGGAGAGATAGACATTGTAGGGTACCTAGAGATTGTAAGGTGATATGGTAGACAAGAAGGTAGGTAGGTAGGGAGAGATAGACATTGTAGGGTACCTGGAGATTGTAAAGTGATATGGTAGACAAGAAGGTAGATAGGATGGGAGAGATAGACATTGTAGGGTACCTGGAGATTGTAAGGTGATATGGTAGACAAGAAGATAGGTAGGATGGGAGAGATAGACATTGTAGGGTACCTTGAGATTGTAAGGTGATATGGTAGACAAGAAGATAGGTAGGATGGGAGAGACAGACATTGTAGGGTACCTGGAGATTGTAAGGTGATATGGTAGACAAGAAGGTAGGTAGGTAGGTAGGGAGAGATAGACCTTGTAGGGTACCTGAATATTGTAAGATGATATTGTAAGATGATATTGTAAGGTGATATGGTAGACAAGAAGGTAGATAGGATGGGAGAGATAGACATTGTAGGGTACCTGGAGATTGTGAGGTGATATGGTAGACAAGAAGATAGGTAGGATGGGAGAGATAGACATTGTAGGGTACCTGGAGATTGTAAGGTGATATGGTAGACAAGAAGGTAGATAGGATGGGAGAGATAGACATTGTAGGGTACCTGGAGATTGTAAGATGATATGGTAGACAAGAAGGTAGATAGGATGGGGGAGATATACATTGTAGGGTACCTGGAGATTGTAAGATGATATGGTAGACAAGAAGGTAGATAGGATGGGAGAGATAGACATTGTAGGGTACCTGGAGATTGTAAGGTGATATGGTAGACAAGAAGGTAGGTAGGTAGGGAGAGATAGACATTGTAGGGTACCTGGAGATTGTAAGGTGATATGGTAGACAAGAAGGTAGATAGGATGGGAGAGATAGACATTGTAGGGTACCTGGAGATTGTAAGGTGATATGGTAGACAAGAAGATAGGTAGGATGGGAGAGATAGACATTGTAGGGTACCTGGAGATTGTAAGGTGATATGGTAGGCAAGAAGATAGGTAGGATGGGAGAGATAGACATTGTAAGGTACCTGGAGATTGTAAGGTGATATGGTAGACAAGAAGGTAGGTAGGTAGGTAGGGAGAGATAGACATTGTAGGGTACCTGAATATTGTAAGATGATATGGTAGACAAGAAGGTAGATAGGATGGGAGAGATAGACATTGTAGGGTACCTGGAGATTGTAAGGTGATATGGTAGACAAGAAGGTAGGTAGGATGGGAGAGATATACATTGTAGGGTACCTGGAGATTGTAAGGTGATATGGTAGACAAGAAGGTAGGTAGGTAGGGAGAGATAGACATTGTAGGGTACCTTGAGATTGTAAGGTGATATGGTAGACAAGAAGGTAGATAGGATGGGAGAGATAGACATTGTAGGGTACCTGGAGATTGTAAGGTGATATGGTAGACAAGAAGGTAGATATGATGGGAGAGATAGACATTGTAGGTTACCTGGAGATTGTAAGGTGATATGGTAGACAAGAAGGTAGATAGGATGGGAGAGATAGACATTGTAGGGTACCTGGAGATTGAAGGGTGATGTGGTAGACAAGAAGGTAGATAGGATGGGAGAGATAGACATTGTAGGGTACCTGGAGATTGTAAGGTGATATTGTAGACAAGAAGGTAGATAGGATGGGAGAGATAGACATTGTAGGGTACCTTGAGATTGTAAGGTGATATGGTAGACAAGAAGGTACATAGGATGGAAGAGATAGACAATGTAGGTTACCTGGAGATTGTAAGGTGATATGGTAGACAAGATGGTAGATAGGATGGGAGAGATAGACAATGTAGGTTACCTGGAGATTGTAAGGTGATATGGTAGACAAGAAGATAGATAGGATGGGAGAGATAGACATTGTAGGTTACCTGGAGATTTTAAGGTGATATGGTAGACAAGAAGGTAGATAGGATGGGAGAGAGATAGACATTGTAGGGTACCTGGAGATTGTAAGGTGATATGGTTGACAAGAAGATAGGTAGGATGGGAGAGATAGGCATTGTAGGGTACCTGGAGATTGTAAGGTGATATGGTAGACAAGAAGGTAGGTAGGTAGGTAGGGAGAGATAGACATTGTAGGGTACCTGGAGATTGTAAAGTAATATGGTAGACAAGAATGTAGGTAGGATGGGAGAGATAGACATTGTAGGGTACCTTGAGATTGTAAGGTGATATGGTAGACAAGATGTGAGGTGAGGTGAAATTGGGTTTAACGTCGCGTCCAAGATTATTGCACTTATATAGCGACGTGCATGCACGTGTATGTGTGTTTGTGGCTGCTTGTACTAGTCCGGACTGATGCCGATTTATAGTGCTAGCTCACTGAGATACCATGCCGCAGTTTAACATGAATACCCCACTCAGACACAGTATACTGACTCCGAGCCGACCAGTCCTTGTTTTAGCCCCTTAATGCCGAGCGCCAGACAGGGTAACAACAAGTACAATCTTTTAACGTCTTTTTGTATGACGCGGCCCGGGATCGAACCCCGGACCTTCCGCTCTCCGGGCGGACGCTCTACCACAAGACCACGGAGGCGGTCTGGTAGACAAGAAGGTACATAGGATGGAAGAGATAGACAATGTAGGTTACCTGAAGATTGTAAGGTGATATGGTAGACAAGAAGATAGATAGGATGAGTGAGTGAGTGAGTTAATATTTAACGTCACATCGGCAGTATTTCAGCCATATCGTGACGAGAACTGATATAAAATACAAATATTTGAATGGATTAAATATCTGTCATCGAAGGACAGTAAAAATAACTAGAGTATCACAGTTTTGATTTTAAAACTAGTTGAGGACATTAAAAAGAATACATTTTCAATCAACAATACAATATAAAAATGGGCTATAGATCACCAGCAACCAAAGTTAGGCCACCTTACTGGTGACCGTGGGGACTTACAATACTTTTGCTACCTGCACGACTCCCCAGCAGGATTTACACCATCCCTTCAGCCGCTGGTGATTATATGCAATTTAGCCAACACTTAAAATAAACGAATATTCTACGTCTAAAACTGTGGCAAGAATAAATGTACTTTGAATGATGTGGTCTGACATATCCTCTCAGGGGGACAATAATTTTACGTTACTTCAACCCCCTTCAAGGATACAGCCACTAACAATCTCAGGCATCAACTTTATTTTACCAATTATAAAAACTATATTATATACAAAACATATCAATCAAAATTTATGTAACAATTCAATTTCTTTTAAAAAGGCAAGAATTAAACGAGCATTGATACTAAAAAGATCCTTTAAGGATGAAACTTTGAAATATTTATCCCTTGTGATGGAAAAATCAACACAATCAAGCAGGACATGCTTGACGGTGATTCTCACATCACAAGGGATACAAAATGGAGGATCCTCACCTTTTAAAAGATATTCATTTGTATATCTTGAATGGCCAATACGACATCGTCGCATAATGACCTCTTCAAACCTGGACTGACAGCCCAAGTAGGTGTAACCGATATTTGGTTTAATTTCATGTAATTTATTTATACCCACTTGGGTGTCCCACTTCTTCTGCATTAGATCACTGATATAACATCTAATAACAGGTTTATAATCACTGTAGGGTAGAAGAAGTGGTGTCACAGATTTGTTGAGTGCTGCTTTTGCAGCAGCATCAGCCATTGTGTTACCAACGATTCCTACATGGCTGGGTAACCAACAGAAAACGATGTCGTATTGGCCAGTAGCTAGATCATTGTATAATTCGACAATTTCGAGCAAAAGTGGATGTGTACTGGACATATTGTGAATAGCCTGAAGACATGAAAGAGAGTCTGAAAATATTATGAACTTCTTATGCTTAGATTGATTTTGAATGTATTTAAGAGCTGTTAAGATGGCATGTGCTTCTGCCGTGATAATTGAACTGTCATGTGGCAACCTGGACGATATTGTTCTGGATCCAATGACAGTAGCGCTAGCAACTGCGTCACCATCCTTGGATCCATCTGTAAAAATAGATTTGTATGTATCATATTTAGTTCTCAGTTGATGGTATTCTTGTTGATAAATTAGGGGATTAGTTTGTGATTTCTTTAGTTGTGTGAGTGTCAGGTCTACTTCGGGCTTTATAAGTTGCCAAGGAGGTGAAGACAGAAGGCGGTAAGGAGAAATATTTTCAAGGTGTAAATTTGCATCAGAAATTGCAGTTTTCAACCTTATTCCAAGAGGGGGAATAAGAGAAGATTTCTTTGGGTAGAGGTCTTCATATAGGGGGTGAAAAACGCAATCATATGCAGGGTTTGACTGATTTGAAGATAATTTGGTAATATACTGTAAAGATAATTTTAGACGTCTGAGTTTTAGTGATGGTTCATCAGCCTCTACATATAAACTGTTAATTGGAGAAGTTCTGAAGGAGCCAAGGCAGAGCCGTAGTCCTTGGTGATGTATAGAATCCAGAATTTTTAGATTGCTTTTGCAAGCACCCCCATAAACGATGGAGCCATAATCCAGTTTAGAACGTATGAGAGATCTATATAGTTGGAGGAGGGTCTTCTGATCACCTCCCCACTTTGAATTGGAAACGACTTTTAACAAATCGAGTGCCTTCAGGCAATTAGCTTTAAGGTATTTTATATGGGGTTTAAAAGTCAAGTGGCTATCAAAAATAAGTCCTAAGAACTTGGCTTCTTTTACAATTTTAATATGTGTGCCATCCAAAAAAAGGTCTGGATCTCGATGTGGTTTATAATTTCGACAAAATTGAACACAATTGGTCTTTGATTTAGAAAATTTAAAGCCATTTTCGAGACACCATTTTTAAATTTTATTTAGACATAACTGCAATTGTCTTTCTATAGTATTCATATTTTTACCACGACAAGAGAGGTTAAAATCATCCACAAAAAGCGATCCATCAATTGAATCGTTTAAAACCCTAGAGAGGCTATTGATTTTAATACTGAACAATGTGACAGACAAAATACTGCCCTGTGGGACACCCTGATCCTGATGATAATGATCAGACAGGGTAGATCCCACACGAACTTGAAATTGTCTGTCTGTTAAAAAGTTGGATATAAATTGAGGCAAACGGCCTCGCAATCCAAAATCATGTAAATCTTTTAAAATTCCGTGTTTCCATGTAGTGTCATATGCTTTTTCAAGATCGAAAAAGATAGACACTGCATGTTGTTTGTGTAGTATGGCGTTTTTCACAAATGATTCTAAACGGACTAAATGATCGATGGTACTTCTATTTTTACGGAAACCACATTGGATATTTGATATGAGATTATTGGTTTCTAAGTACCAAACTAGACGATTATTTAACATGTGTTCCATGGTCTTGCAAACGCAGCTTGTCAATGAAATTGGTCGGTAATTTGAAGGGTCGGTATGATCTCGCCCGGGTTTAGGTATTGGAATAACTATGGCATCACGCCAAGAAGGTGGAAAACTTCCTGACGTCCAAATTTCATCAAAAATATTCAACAGTGTTTCCAAACATGAAACTGGTAAGTGCTTCAGGAGTTGATAATGTATATTATCAGATCCTGTAGCAGTATCATGAGCTTGTTTAAGAGCAGTATGTAGTTCATGAATAGAAAATATTTCGTTGTAATCTTCCCCATTATCCGATTTAAAATTAATAGTTTTCTTTTCCTGCTTATTCTTGTAATTTTGGAATTGAGGGACATAGTTGGAAGAGGAAGAATGTTCAGCCAAAGTTTCACCTAGTTTATTAGCAATATCAGAGGTATTTGTTAACAATTCATTCCCATTTTTAAGATGGTGGATACCAGACGATGATCCCTTACCTTTGATTTTTTTAATCATGTTCCATACCTTGGAAATGGGCGTTCTTGAATTTATCTTCGAAACGTAAGTTTGCCAAGATACACGTTTATTTTGCTTAAATGTACGTCGTGCCTTAGCATTTAAAATCTTGAATTTTTAAAAATTATGTACCATAGGATGGTGACGGAAATACTTTTCAGCCTTCTTCCGTGCCTTCCTAGCTTGTTTGCAAGTATCATTAAATCATGGTTTGCGGATGTGTGGATTTACAGAGGACTTAGGAATACATTCATCAGCTATGTTAATTAGTACATCAGAAAATACTGTTATTGAATCAGGAACATCAACAAAAAGACCAGGAGTTAATTTGCTTGTACAGAGTAACTCGAACAAAGGCCAGTCAGCTTTAGTGAAGTTCCATCTTGATGATGGAGGAACATCAGACGGAGTTATTGTTTGAAGAATAGTTGGAAAATGGTCACTTCCACAGAGGTCGTCATGGACTGACCATTCCAACTCATTTAGCAGTTCGGAGTTTGTGAGTGATAAATCGAGAGACGAATAGGTGCCTGTACCAGGATGTAAATATGTTTTGGAGTCGTCGTTAAAAATGCATAAATCATTGCTCGAAATAAAGTCTTCCAATATCTTCCCTTTACTGTTAGTAACATCACTACCGCAAAGTGGATTGTGTACATTTAGATCTCCCATAATGACACATGGCTTGGGGAGCTGGTCATAAAGTGCTTGAAGATCAGTGGTATGAAGAGTGGAAGATGGAGAACATAACGTGAAAACAATGTTTAAAGTTAAACGGACAGCAACAGCTTGAAGTGGTGTATTTAGAGGGACAAGACTGTGAATCACACCCTGCCTCACCAAGATTGAAGACCCTCCAGTAGCTTTAGGCCCTGGAGGAGAAAAGAAATGATGTGAAACGTACTGTCTAATGTCAATATGGTCAGTATTTTTTAAGTAGGTTTCTTGAAGGCAAAATGCTGATGGCTTAAAATCCTGAATTAATAACTGCAAATCATTGAAATTATTCCGCAGTCCTCTGCAATTCCATTGGACAATATTAAGAGAGCCACTCATGGCGGCTCAACTGGTGACCTTGAACGGGAAGGAGGTCCATCCCCATGAGCACGCAGAGTGGGAGTAACCTCCATCTGCAAAGGTTCATATGGATTATGAACCTCTACAGGGGTTGTAAGAGAAGGCACCTCCAAATGTTGGAGTGCCCTGGCCCTACGTAATTTCTTTTCCTTTTTTGTCAAGTGGGCTTCGCCCACTGCTTGAGTGTCATATGATTGCACTGGTTCATTTCGTTTGTCTGGTATGGGCTGAGCGTCTGTCTGAGAAAAAGAGGATGATCTTAATGGCTCATGCTGACAAGTCTGAGAATGGTCGTCAAGGAGTATCTGATCATGCTTTATCCAAGAGATAGTTGTTTGGCATGAGATTGAAACAGTTGTGACTTTGGGTACAAGAGCAGGGGAGGCAATCGCAGCTGAATATGTTATGGATGGAGATTGAGATACAGTTGGAACCAACTTCTTAGCATCAAGGTACGAGATGTTGTCTGTATGTTTAATTTTTAAGATTTTAGTCTCCTGGATAAATAATGGACAAGATTTCGAGGAAGCCATGTGCCCACCGGTACAGTTGGCACACTTGATGTTTTCTGTGCAGTCTGAGCTGTCATGAGCACCACCACAGCGGAAGCAGGCTGCATTTTTATTGCAAAACTTAGCACCGTGTCCGAACTTTTGGCATTTGTAGCACCGGAGTGGATTAGGTACATATACCTCCACTCCGATGTTGAAGTAACCTGCTTTAATAGACTTTAGAAGAACTGTGAGAGAGAAAGTGAACAGATAAGTATGTATTTTTGTTATAGTTCCATCATGTTGTTTCCTTGTAAACCGCTTAACAGCAGTTACACCTTGACTTCTCAATTCATCTGTAATTTCCTCTTCGCTCATGTCAGCCAGACAACGAGCACGATCTCTGATAATTCCATGTGTAGAGTTCAGTGTCTTGTGTGCCGAGACAACAACCTTGGTGTTAACAAACTGCTGTAACGACAGAAGGTTAACTGATTGGTGCCTCCATGCACACTCAACTAGGATTGAGCCATTCCGAAGGCGCGTAACATTCTTTACGTCTCCACAGACACCTTGGATGCCCTTGGAGATCGCAAAAGGGTTTAATTTTAGTGTGTCGCCAACAGCAGGAGCAATGACAACAAATCTTGGCCACGAATCCACAACATCATTTGATATATCCTCATCAGAGGCCAAAGCATCAACGTGTCGACGTTTGTAGTTTTTGGTTGAACCAGAAGAATTTGGTTGAGACATGGTAGGAATAATATGATTCAGCATCCATGCTCCCCACCCACCATCGAGTGTCAACAAGGACGGTGCTACAGTAGAAGCCAGCCTGTGAAACACCAGGGTTACATGGATGTTATACTCCAGAAACAGAGACATAAATAGCTGTCGTTACTAAAAGAAGAAATGTCAGGCTGGTTCGGCCCATAGCATTTTTCTAAAGAAACACAGAATTCAGCGGTCCATATCCCCAGATTGGCCCATGAGCCACCGCCTTCTGGCATTGGACTCTAGGCAATGTGAAGCATACAATCATGTTAAGAAAACAATTTATATATTATTGAGTGAGTGATGTGATATTATCACAAAACGACTTTTCCATGCACAGGGCTCGGCATGACCAGCCGATTGATAGGACCGGGCCCATCCTACCTCCCGTCTAGGCGAAGTAAGGGTCGAAGTGTTGTATTGGGCAAAGGAACACTGTTCCTGGAACCAGTGCCCTCAACCACCAGAATCCCGTCCTCCGCCGACACAGGGGCGCAACCCACGGCAAACAGGTTGCCCAATTCGGTCGCCTCATACGACCAGCAATGGGGTGCTGTGGAATTATTCAGCCCCGGTTCCACACGGGGGAAGAGCTATTAGCGCTACCCAGCACTCACCACGAGGAGGTTGCTCTTCACGAGTGCCATATAGATAGGATGGGAGAGATAGACATTGTAGGTTACCTGAAGATTGTAAGGTGATATGGTAGACAAGAAGATAGGTAGGATGGGAAAGACAGACATTGTAGGCTACCTGAAGATAGTAAGGTGATATGGTAGATAAGAGGGTAGATAGGATAGGGTGAAAGACACATCAAGCATGAGTGAAAGTATGGTATTAAGGTAGATGAGAACGTAAGTATGGTGCGCTGTGTAGTGTTACCTTTAAAGGATGGATAAGACGAAGTGAGATGAGGTTTAACGTAAGTCGGTGTGCATTTGATTCACTCGAAAGTGAGTGAGTGAGTTGCATTTTACGCCACTTTAAGCAATATTCTAGCAATATCACGGCGGGGGCTGCACTCCAAAGGTAAGCATGATACACTAACCCGACTTCTGAGCCTGAATCCTCACACGGGCTGGCAGCCTTGTACGCAGAATGACCTCGAAGGATAGTCATCGAACTATGCCTACACCTTGCAAGGTCTGTAAGTATCACGTGGTGTCACAGTGGAAATCCCACTACTTCATCAACTTGATTTAACGCATCTCAAACAACGTGTTGAATCTATGATGTATGATATATTTTAGCCTCGTTTTGGCAGCGTTCTAAGTAGCGTTCTAAATGAGCGCTTTATCGTTAAATAGAGCAGAAAGAGCTGCGCAGTAATAATATTCCTCGTAGGCGGTAGGCTGTTTGTGTTGGTAGTATTGTAGATAGTAGCTTGTTTGTTATCAATATAATCGCTTTCTCAAAAATACAATTAAGTTGAACCCCCCAGTGAGTATGATGAATAGAATGTGCCGTATGTTTGTTTGTGTGTTGTTAACGCGCACCCAGCAATATTCCAGCTATATGACGGCGGTCTGTAAATAATGAAATCTGGACGAGACAATCCAGTGATTGACATCATGAGCATCTATCCACGCAATTGGGATCGATGACATGCATCAACCAAATCAGCGAGCCTGACCACACGATCCAGTTAGTCGGCTCTTACGACAAGGATAGTCGCCTCCTGCGGAAAGCATGGTTCGCTGAAGTCCTATTCTACCCCGGATCTTCACGTATGTAGATTTGTTGGAAGTAATGGTGCAGTCAGGTGATCCTATCACATTCTGTCTGCTCACACATTTTTTAAGGTATATTACCATTCTGGTAATTCCCAAATACACAAATCATGTACACACAATTTGTTACCAGGATCCATACAACTGTATGCTGACCCCTTAATTATATTTATCTCCCCATTAAGGGTCTAATCAACCAAACCTTTTTCTCGTATTTTTACGTTCAATGATTTAAATAAACGACAACGCATCATTTGGGGCATATGATATGATCCTAATACATACTTCTTCGTTAGGGTCCGATTTTGTTTGGTTTGGTTTGTTGTTTTACGCCGCACACATCAATATTCCAGCTATTTGACGGCGGTCTGTAAATTATCAAGTCTGGACCAGACAATCAAGTGATTAATATCATGAACATCGATGCACGCAATTGGGATGATGACATGCATCTACCTGTCGGAGGTGGTTGATTAATATAAGGAGGAAGTGTGCGCGCAGCAGGGGTGCTAAAACACGCAACAAATTAAACCAAATCAATTAGCCTGACCACACGTTCGAAATATAGTCCCCGCTTATGACAAGCAATCGAGTGTTGGGCGCCTATTCATCCATCCTTTCCATGCTGAACATGGTTGGTTGCATGTGTATGGGGTGGACGAACTTTGGAGTATTCTTTGTAGCAAAACCGCTTCCTTCAAAATATAATGGACTTGAACCTAATTTATAACACAAGCCTGGTAAGGTAGCATGTGTCGATTCATCATTGTGGGCTTAGAATATGATTCTAATGCGTTTCTCTATACTTCTCTCTTAGGATCCGAGTCACCCGTGTTCAGGACGTCCTTGTCCTGACACCTATGTCTGTGCTCCAGCAGAAGCAGCTTCCAGCCATGTCTGCCTCCCTCTAGAAGGTAATCATCCAAACTGTCCTTTACTTATAACCACATTGTATATGATATGGGAGTGTGCTTAGCAAAAACATCGAATGGTAACTTATTTATTCAAAGTAGACTTTGATCATCTGGTATTGCATTAAAAATGAAGTCTTCATGAAGTGAGGAGGACAAAGGACTTAGCGGGCCCGTCCAATGTCCTTATGCCTTCCCGTCGGTGACGACCTGGGCACTATGTGGTCTGGCATTTTCTAGAAGGTAATCATCACAACAATCAGGCCACCCTTTACTCTTATTTCAAATACCTGTAACCAAACTATATATCACAGAGGTGTGTGGTAAACAAAAACTTAATAGTAACTTATTTATTCAAATGTTAATTTTGAGCATCTGATAATGCATTAAGAAAGAAGTTATCACGTTTGGTTACTTGTTTGTTTGTTTGTTTGTTACTTAACGCCGCACTCAGAAATATTCCAGCTTAAGACGGCGGTCTGTAAATAATCGAGTCTGGTCCAGTGACATCATGAGCATCGATGTACGCATTTGGGATACGATGACATGCATCAACCAAGTCAGCGAGTCTGACCACCCGATCCCGTTAGTCGCCTCTTACGATAAGCATAGTCACCTTTTACGGCAAGCATGGGTTGCTGAAGACTTATTCTACCCCGGATCTTCACGGGTCCTATGTGCAGGTAGGATACAGTGGAAATCCCAATTACATATTCAGATTTAGATAAAAATAAACAGTTAAACACGAATCTGTCATCCGTAGCAGATGTTGATGGATGAGGCCAGGTTGCCATATCACACTGAGAATAGACAAATATGATACAAGTGAAATAATAAATACGAAAAAATCTCCCTTGGAATGCAGCGTCGTGCCCATGTCACACACATTTTAAAGTAAGTCGCCTCTTACGACGAGCATAGTCGCCTGTTACGGCAGGCATGGGTTGCTGAAGACCTATTATACACCGGATCTTCACGGGTCAGAGGCGCTTTATGTACAGTTCATTTGAATTACCACAATAACAGTAACATATAACAGTAATCAATAAATGTTATCAATAACAGTAATCAATAAAACAAACAACAAAGCTTGTTTATGGCGATTGTTACATCCATATTGACGCGATATTGATTTTATGAATTTTATGTTAGATTGTTGGAAACATTTACGTGCAAATGCAAAGGTAAGTGTCCTGGTTTCGTAACCTCCTCTAAAGTAAAACCTCACCCACGAGGAAGATGACTCATAATTGTCCTTATAAACCTTTGATGACGTCACTCCATTGTTCAGACAGTCTTCTTTGCAGAGGAAAACTCCGCTACCGTTCCCACAAGTCTTACCGGCAGAATTCCCGGGTCTTACCGGCAGAATGCCCGGGTCTTACCAGCAGAATGAACTGCTTGTAAGACCCGGGCATTCTGCTGGTAACACCTGGGCATTCTGCTGGCAAGATCTGGCTTCAGATGCGTAAAGCGATTTTAGTGCTAATGTTTGAGTTTCCCCCAAGTTAAAAAGTTTAAAATAGTTATAGCACTACAATCGTGTTGTGCAGATGGGCCTAGGGACAAACCTCGTTTCCCAAATGCCTCAAAGTGCAAATTAATGAAAGCAACACTTATACAGTGGGTTTAATGAAAAGTGAAATTGAGTACAAAACGACGACCAATGTCAATTTCATCTTTTTCGGAGGAAGTCTCGGGCTTAGACGTTTCAGTTACAATCGGCGTCGACTCAGAGCTAACATCCTGCTTCCTCTTTTTGACAATGATGTCCGACAGGTTCCTCCTTTGCTCGTCTGAAGTACGTTTATACGTACGTACGGCATCACTTCTATGCCCTGAAACATATGTTCAAACAGTGATATAACACATATTCATCTGACCCGCTTGCTAGAGTATATAAGATAAGAGGCTTTTGGAAAATACTATGAACATTTCAAAACATACATCATTTTGTTGTCATATCGTGGTTATCAGATTTATTTAAACGGTTTTCAGCAAATCTTCAGTCATCAGGGTCACTCGATGTATAGCAGGTGAAAGGTCTCCATCACCATTGTGATACCTTACGAACAGTTGATAAAACAAATTGATTTTTCGGCTTCCTGTATTGTTCCAATGATCATTTCGTGCAATTTCAAGTATCCCAAATAATAAAATACCATGTAGACTGATTTCTCCGAAAAATGTCCGAGAAATGTGTTTTCTACTTAATATATATATTTTTTTAAAATTTATACCTACCAGTTACATGTACTTCGCAGATAATTTGCTAATCAACTTCACCACGGTATAATCTTGTTGTATGGCACATTTTTCTTCTATCTCCTGCTCACACAATGGCTCTCCAAAGCGAAACGCAAAATCGTCTACATCATCTTTATCAGCATCACGAGCATTACTTTCGGAAAGTCACTGATAAATGTGGACTTTGTAATAAAAAAGTCTTCCCCTTCCCCGGCCATTTTTCCAACACAAGTGAATGAAACCACGTGTACTTGACCGAGATATAACCTGCTCGTGCAGGAAATGCACGTGCGTTGCGTTTGTGCGATTGATTATCGCCACGTAAACAGCGTTCATGAAAGCGAGACACACCAGTCATATGAGAATCATTGATATTCATTAATACGGTTCTAAGTTAATTTGACGGTTCGCCCTCCCTAATTTCGCTCCTCCCAGGGCTTACATTTCCCGTCAAGACCGAGAAGGAGCTTTTGATCTGACTTATAAACCGTCAAATTAACTTAGAACCGTATTAATGAATACGATGAATACTAATTTCCCTTCTCCCAGAGCTTACATTTCCCGTCAAGACCTCCAAGTCGGTTTTGATCCTTAACAAATAGCGTATGCAAAATTACAAACTCGTGAGAAGTCAAATAACCAGACATACCGATTACATTAAGGTGCATTGACTAAGAGAAACCAAACTGAAGTTTGAGGGTTTTTTAACACCAAGATAAGAAAAACAATCGAAAACATTAAGCATTAATAGTAAATATACTATTGACCTAGTCAGTACTAAATATGCCTCATCCCTGATCAAAATACACAGAAGGTACTACATCCCACAGATGTATCAATCGCCACAAAGCCGAAATCGGTTTCATGGACATGGCCAAAACCACCTCTAACATAACCAGTTTCTGTCTTCACGTCTGACAGCGACTCAGGCCTTTAATCTCGCGTCGCGACCGACAGGAGGACAACTTGGTCTTGGGAGAATATCCCGGAGTATATTTAATTTTAACAGTAGGGGGAAATGAGTTTGCTTTTTAAGAACATGTATTTAATTTCCGCCTAAAAGGTAAAAAACCCAAGTGAATTGAACATTTAACATACATGGACCTTACTTATTCATTGGGGCGGTGTATGACTTGTTTTACGTTTGATACCATATTTAAGTAAGTATGAAATCTTAATGAAGGGAGGAGGACCAACGTAATGCAATCAATCAAACACAAAATGAAGCATATTTATTGAGATTTGTGACATTCGTGTGTCTGAGATACCGATTTTATCAAGTGATACACATACATAATTGTAATATATCTAGTATCGACACAGAAACAGTGTCAACATCAGAACAGCGATGACAGATTGAACTATTATCAACAATGTTGAAAATCCGTGTTAATGTTCCATGCGTGGATCACAAACGCTCTCTTGAACCCTATGTAAATATAACATACTTGTAAGCCTAGATTTCACATATATGTCAGTTGCTTCTACCACTACAACTGTGGATGCCAACACTACCACAACTGTAGCTTCTGCAACAGCAGGGATGATTACTTCTGCTGCTATCTGTGGCGACTACAGCCCTGGGTGTCATGGCTGCTGTAGACTAACACCTAGTCTCTGAAATGAACATATCGTACAGTAAAAAAAACAGTTGTTCAATTATCTTAGTAAAAATATAATAAAAGGGAGCCCAGAAACTCTCTTCAGATTTGCCAAACATTATGGACTTGCATGGGCTGTATTTGATATATTTGTATCAGGGTCTGTATCACAGACTACGACTGCCGCCATCACTGATACGGCTGTGACGACTACAGACCTGGATGCAACCACAACGACAACTGCAGCTCCTGCTAGTACCACACTTGCAGGTTCCGCAGTGATGACTGTTACCACAACATTTGTAACTACAACAGACACATCGTATGAGCATGGTAGGTATCCCAACGCCACATCTTGGTAGTTAATGATTGTTGCTGTTAACTCCAATGACCTGACAGGGATTTACTCCTGCTCGTGCACATAGCCCGGCCCAGTGTATTAGACTATGTTATCTGTGTCTTGTCATCTTCTGTTTGGTGCTCCACAACACAGTAGACATTTCTGTTTGGATGTATTCATTGAAACATAGTGAATATAACACCTAGTCTCTGAAATGAACATATCGTACAGTAAAAAAAACAGTTGTTCAATTATCTTAGTAAAAATATAATAAAAGGGAGCCCAGAAACTCTCTTCAGATTTGCCAAACATTATGGACTTGCATGGGCTGTATTTGATATATTTGTATCAGGGTCTGTAACACAGACTACGACTGCTGCCATCACTGATACGGCTGTGACGACTACAGACATGGATGCAACCACAACGACAACTGCAGCTCCTGCTACTACCACACATGCAGCTTCTGCAGTGATGACTGTTACCACAACATCTGAAACTACAACAGACACATCGTATAAGCATGGTAGGTACCTCAACGCCACATCTTGGTAGTTAATGATTGTTGCTGTTCACTCCAATGACCTGACAGGGATTTACTCCTGCTCATGCACATAACCCGGCCCAGTGTATTAGACTATGTTATCTGTGTCTTGTCATCTTCTGTTTGGTGCTCCACAACACAGTAGACATTTCTGTTTGGATGTATTCATTGAAACATAGAGAATATAACAATACAGTAAACAAAAGACGCATATCAACCATTGAGACGTGTGTATACTATACAGGACGTGTATTTCATTACAATTAACATTGCATAGATTTTTAGGAAGAAGAAGAGGACATGGATGTCAGGCTTTGCGTCTTGGCTTTTTGCCTTTCTGCGGTTATCAAGCTTTGTGTCTTTGCTCATTGCCTGTCTGGGGTTCTAAGGCTTTGCGTCTTGGCTTATTGCCTGCCTTTGGTTGTCAGGTCTTGCGTCTTGGCTTATTGCCTGTCTGGGGGTTGTCAGGTTTTCTGTCGTGGCTTATTGCCTGTGTCTGGGGTTCTGAGGCTTTGCGTCTTAGCTTATTGTCTATCTGGGGTTGTTCGGCTTTGCGTTTTGGCTTATTGCCTGTCTTGTGTTGTCAGGTTTTCGCCTTGCCATATTGCATGTCTAGGTTGTGAGGCTTTGTGTCTTTGCTTATTGCCTGTCTGGGGATGTAAGGCTTTGCGTCTTGGCTTATGCCTGTCTTGGGTTGTCAGGCTTTTCGTCTTGGCTTTTTGTCTGTTTGGGGCTGTAAGGCTTTGCGTCTTGGCTTATGCCTGTCTTGGGTTGTCAGGCCTTTCATCTTGGCTGATTGCCTTTCTGATGAGGTTGTCAGGCTTTGGGTCCTGGCTTGTTGTCTGTCTGGGGTTGTCAGGCTTTGCGTCTTGGCATATTGCCTGTCTTGGGTTGTCAGGCTTTGCGTCTTGGTTCATTGCCTTTCTGATGAGGTTGTCAGGCTTTGCGTCTTGGCTTGTTGTCTGTCTGGGGATGTGAGGCTTTGCGTCTTGGCTTATTGTCTGTCTGAGGATGTAAGGCTTTGCGTCTTGGCTTATTGTCTGTCTGGGGATGTAAGGCTTTGTGTCTTGGCTTATTGCCTGCCTTGGGTTGTCAGGCTTTGCGTATTGGCTTATTGCCTTTCTGATGAGGTTGTCAGGCTTTGCGTCTTGGCTTGTTGTCTGTCTGGGGTTGTCAGGCTTTGCGTCTTGGCATATTGCCTGTCTTGGGTTGTCAGGCCTTTCATCTTGGCTGATTGCCTTTCTGATGAGGTTGTCAGGCTTTGGGTCCTGGCTTGTTGTCTGTCTGGGGTTGTCAGGCTTTGCGTCTTGGCATATTGCCTGTCTTGGGTTGTCAGGCTTTGCGTCTTGGTTCATTGCCTTTCTGATGAGGTTGTCAGGCTTTGCGTCTTGGCTTGTTGTCTGTCTGGGGATGTGAGGCTTTGCGTCTTGGCTTATTGTCTGTCTGAGGATGTAAGGCTTTGCGTCTTGGCTTATTGTCTGTCTGGGGATGTAAGGCTTTGTGTCTTGGCTTATTGCCTGCCTTGGGTTGTCAGGCTTTGCGTATTGGCTTATTGCCTTTCTGATGAGGTTGTCAGGCTTTGCGTCTTGGCTTGTTGTCTGTCTGGGGTTGTCAGGCTTTGCGTCTTGGCATATTGCCTGTCTTGGGTTGTCAGGCCTTTCATCTTGGCTGATTGCCTTTCTGATGAGGTTGTCAGGCTTTGGGTCCTGGCTTGTTGTCTGTCTGGGGTTGTCAGGCTTTGCGTCTTGGCATATTGCCTGTCTTGGGTTGTCAGGCCTTGCGTCTTGGTTCATTGCCTTTCTGATGAGGTTGTCAGGCTTTGCGTCTTGGCTTGTTGTCTGTCTGGGGATGTGAGGCTTTGCGTCTTGGCTTATTGTCTGTCTGAGGATGTAAGGCTTTGCGTCTTGGCTTATTGTCTGTCTGGGGATGTAAGGCTTTGTGTCTTGGCTTATTGCCTGCCTTGGGTTGTCAGGCTTTGCGCCTTGACTTATTGCCTGTCTCGGGATGTAAGGCTTTGCGCCTTGGCTTATTGTCTGTCTTGGGATGTAAGGCTTTGCGTCTTGGCTTGTTGTCTGTCTGGGGTTGTCAGGCTTTGCGTCTTGGTATATTGCCTGTCTGGGGTTGTCAGGCCTTGCATCTTGGCCGATTGCCTTTCTGATGAGGTTGTCAGGCTTTGGGTCCTGGCTTGTTGTCTTTCTGATGAGGTTGTCAGGCTTTGCGTCTTGGCGTGTTGTCTGTCTGGGGTTGCCTAGCTTTGCGTCTTGGCTTATTGCCTGTCTGGGTTTGTCAGCAACCTGCTGAACGCAACCAAAACTAAGGCATGCGTTCTTCAAAAGCTGAGCCGAATGACAGACATGATCCATGATTATGATGTCAATTACTGGATAATCCATGTTTCGCTAAGAAGTCCTAAACTACATTGGATGTTGATCTGGTTTCAGGTCCTGTGTATACGGGATGCTTCCTGGATGACAGGGACAGAATGATCAACGAATTACGTGAGGTGAACGACTCCATGACGCATGAATGGTGCTTGACTCGCTGCAGACAGGGCAACTATCTTCTTGCTGGACTTGAGGTAAGTAAATCACCAGACTGAAATCCAATGGCTAAATGGTTGAAATAGAACTAAACAACGTCGCAAATATCATCAGAAAGATTATTTGACATAGCACTGTCAGCGGAAGTATCTTCAGTGCTTCAGTGGTTTGTATAACCTGCATTCCTTCATAACCCAGGAATATACACGACCGCTTTGCAGTGCAGTCCCTATCTTTAACCAACGAAACAGGACAACCCTGTTCAAGCGATCGGGACGCGTAGAAGATCCGGGGTAGAACAGGTCTTCAGCATCCCATGCTTGCCCTAAAAGGCGACTATGCTTGTCGTAAGAGGCGAATAACGGGATCGGGTGGTCAGACTCGGTAACTTGGTTGATGCATGTCATCGTATATTATTTGCGTGGGTCGATGCTCATGATGTCAATGACTGGATTGTCTGGTTCAGACTCGATTATTTACCAACCGCCGTCAAATAGCTGGAATATTGCTGTATGCGGCGTTAAACGACAAACAGATATAAAAAATCAAGCGATCGTGAAATGAGCGAGTGCTCAGGCCAATCAGTACACAGGTTAAATCCCACAAACAGCAATATTTCTAGTGCATTGCTTCAACGGGCAGTTTCAATGTTACAAAGTCAATGCACGGAGTCGGTCTTATTGGACGTCTGCGAGTTATGAACGGACTCATTTCATTTGTTGACTTATAACAGACAGACATCATTCCTTCACCGAAAATCACTCGTATGTGAGGTGAGGTGAGGTGAGGTGAAATGGGGTTTAGCGTCGCGTCCAAGATTACTGCACTTATATAGCGACATGCATGCACGTTTGTGTGTGTTAGTGGCTGCTTGTACTTGTCCAGACTGATGCCGATTTATAGTGCTAGCTCACTGAGATACCATGCCGCAGTTTAACATGAATACCCCACTCAGTATACTGACTCCGAGCCGGCCAGTCCTTGTTTTAGCCCCTTAATACCGAGCGCCAGACAGGGTTGCAACAAGTACCATCTTTTAAAGTCTTTTGGTATGACGCGGCCGGGGATCGAACTCCGGACCTTCCGCTCTCCGGGCGGACGCTCTACCACTAGACCACGGAGGCGGTCCACTCGTATATATACACTGGGGATGAAGGCATGCGGCATTGTCAACCCAGTAACGTATTGACGATGTAGAGGAAGTTAGGCGCTAAGAATCTCATCGACAAGAATAATGTAACTTGCATTATACGAGAACGCACATTTTCTTTCAGAATCATGATGAATGCTTCTGTGGAAACTCCTATGACAACGTGAAGTATACTGTCATGAGCGAAGGGGACTGCAACGCTCCATGTAAGGGCAACAGCAGCCAGATGTGTGGTGGACGCTACAGACTCTCACTATTTCAGTGCACTTGACCCTCTTTGGGAACAATGATTCATCTCGTTGCTGTTTATGTTTATTGTCCTATTGTCATTAAGTCTGTCAATCACCTAACTACAGAGAAATTCAGTTGTTGTTTTTTTATTGTTTATGCCACTTTCATCAAATGTAATTGGTATCAATGGCATGGTAACGGTAAACTAGTTTCACACAGATGTACGTATTCATGATCACAGGAATTTATGTAGAATAAAACAGTAAAACGCTTCCTTGCAATGTGTTTCATCATGTCGATACGTCTATCCTGATCATGGATTTGTATATGGAAATATGATCTTCCGTAGACTATGGCAATTCTTGTGCAGGACGAGTGAGTGAGGGAGTGAGTTGGGTTTTACGCCGCTTTTAACAATATTCCAGTTATATCGCGGCGTGTCAGCTTAATGTGGGAGGAAAGCCCGAAGTGATACAGGTCTCAGAACAATGATTCATCTCGTTGCTTTTTAGGTATACTTGTTCTGTTGTTATGCCGAATGTTGCTCTTACTTAATTCTTACATGGTTCCTAGTTGACTCGGGAGAATCGTGGCTGTTTCGGGATGTTTTCGGTTGAGGACAAGTAATGTTGGGTGCCACGAATCGCTAAGAATAGCCAATAATGCAAAAGAATCGATTGCGAAGCTGTTACGGAACATAGGAATTAATTACGAATGGATTACGATACAGCCACGAAATTGCAATTCGGGGACCCTTCCACAAGTTTTTGACAAACAAAATTCGACGAACTCCCGCGAACTGTACGAATGTTTCGGAATCAAATAAGATTCATTTAAGAACTTCAAGAAATGATTGAGATTTATCTACGGCAATAAAATAAATTCCTATTCAGGGTGATTCGGGATATTCGTGGTCGTATTAAAATGGGGGCATTACTGTCTGTCAACCACTTACCTACAAATAAATTCAGTTTTCCTTTAATTCCACTTTCATTAAATGGAATCAGTATCATGGTAACGCTAAACTGGTTTCACACAGGCGTGCATGGAATGATACGTTTATTATTATGATCACAGGAGGATTTATATGGATAAAACAGTTAATGTGTCCTTGTAGTGTGGTGCACCAAGTCAATACTTTTATCCTGATCACGGATATGTAAACAAGGAAATGTGATCTTTCGCAGACAATCAAACTTCTGTGCAGGACAAATAGATGCGTTACACGTTGTAATCCATATATACCGATCATGACCCGCAAAAGAAACGTCACCCCAAGGAACATCGCATGAATAGTTGTCATTTAAATATCTGGGTAATTTTTGTCAAAGTTTCTTAAATTTAACATTACCTTGTCCGGAAAAATGAAATTTGATGATAAAAACCAAAGCAGATGACAATAAAACCGATCGCCCAAACGCATCACGGCAACGGCCATGGTAACCCGATCCACGTGAGTTCCGTGCAAATTGAAATGCGTTCCCCATTTCTTGCCCTATAAAAATCCACCCAGATCGGGTAACATTTATTTGTTATTGAATTGCTACCACATGCCAAGATTGACAAGAAATCAGCGACACCAAGCCCTTGCACGATTGCAAGCTGAACAAACCGCCCGGCAAGTAGTCCACGTAAGGACCATATACAGGCTCCAGCAACGGTACCAGGCAACACTACAGATGACGGACCACGTAGTGGGAGACAAAGGGTCACCACCCGACGTCAGGATCGTCAGATTGTGCGACAGCATCTTGAAGATCGCTTTTTTACTGCTGTGGAAACTGCTCGACAGACCACGTGGACACACCAGCAACACATTAGTGCGGACACCGTGCGTCGACGATTGACGAGCAGACACCTCCACTGTCACAGGCCTGACTGAGGACTAATTCTGACACCACGTCACCGACGGGACACACCACCAGCATTGGCGCCACCAGCAGTGGATAAAAGTCCTCTTCTCAGACGAGAGGCGTTACTGTATCTCAACAGCAGATGGCAGATGGCAGAGAGAGAAAGAGAGAGAGAGAGAGAGTCTTGCGACGCCATGGGGAACGTTATTCGGATGCTTGTGATGTTGAGAGAGACTCGTGGGGTGGTCCGAGCATCGTGGTGTGGGGTGGAATTGGTGTTGCGCAGAGGGTCGGCCCTGTGGTCTTCCAGAAAATCGGTCCAGGGAGAGGCAATGGCGTCACAGCAGCTCGGTACATTGATCAAGTCTTGAGACCACACGCCATACCTCATTTGACACGTCGCCGCAACCACGAGTTTCAGCATGACAACGCCCGTACTCACACTGCGAGAGCAGGAAGATACTTCCTCCAGCAGAATTGCATCAGAACCATGTCAGTCCCGATTAAATCCCATTTAGCACCTGTGGGGCGAGATTTAAAGACGGCTGAATGGCGTCCGACCAAGGCCGACAACTGCAGTTGAACTGCGTCAGGCGTTCCTCAGAGTGTCGGCGCAAGTGCCTATGGCCTTCATCAACCGCCTCATCCATTCTATGTATCGATTCATCAGTCATCACTGCACATGGCGGACACACGGGATACTGACTTATGATGCCATTTTCTCAGAGACTAGTGGTGTGTTTCACTTTAAGAACATTTGACCTTGTTGATCAGCTTTGCCAAGTTTCATCTTTTTGATATGTCTCAAAGTTTGTTTACAGTGTTTGGACAAATACGGTTTCTCATATACCAATCCACGGTGTCGTTTCTTTTGCGGTTCAATATTTTTGTTTTTGTGCGTTTCTGTTCAATACATTAATACGGTCGATAATGTTACATCACACTACCTATCATCCATTGCTTTAACGTCGGCTGTTTTTTAGACCGGCATGGCCAAGGATTTGCAATAAAACGTATATAATCGTTACTCAACTTTTATATTCATATTTGTTTGGAAAAGGAACGTTACCTAACACGGTAAAGATACCTCAAGCACAATCTGATTGCCTGACGTCAACGAAAGAGGTGAGGTGAGGTGAAATGGGGTTTAACGTCGCGTCCAAGATTATTGCACTTATATAGCGACGTGCATGTACGTGTGTGTGTGTGGCTGCTTGTACTAGTCCGGACTGATGCCGATTTATAGTGCTAGCTCACTGAGATACCATGCAGCGGTTAAACATGAATACCCCATTCAGACACAGTATACTGACTCCGAGCCGACCAGTCCTTGTTTTAGCCCCTTAATGCCGAGCGCCAGACAGGGTAACACCAATTACCATCTTTAAACGTCTTTTGGTATGACGCGGCCGGGGATCGAACTCCGGACCTTCCGGTCTCCGGGCGGACGCTCTACCACTAGGCCTAGGAGGCGGTCCACTCGTATATATACACAGGGGATACCGACTCCGAGCCGACCAGTCTTTGTTTTAGCCCCTTAATGCCGAGCGCCAGACAGGGTAACAACAAGTACCATCTTTTAACGTCTTTTGGTATGACGCCGCCGGGGATCGAGCCCTTCTGCTCTCCGGGCGGACGGTCTACCATTAGGCCCAGGAGGCGGTCGTCAACGAAAGAGGTATCGATGACGGTATCGAGCTCAATTCATGTTGAGCCATAATGCATCTACACTGAAGATCACAAACATATTTCTAACATCCTCTAATACATGTCTCATATGTCTCATATGTCACGACGGCTACCAACCCACAGCTTACTTATACAAACCCCGGCGCACAAATATCAAAATATCTCAAGCAAGTCTATATCCGGAAGGGATCCGGATCCGGAACCGGAAACCGGAACCTGCATTTGTTTGCTGTGCTGGATTTCTAGATTTCTTTACTCATGAACACACACAATCAGATATCAAAAGAGACTTAACCTTCTTTTATTATAATGTATTCATTTCAGATACTATATGTCTGTTTGATATTGTTTTGCTAATATATGGGATCGATTCGTACAATTGACATTTTGAAATGAATGTACGACACTATGTCATATTGTACATAAACCTTCTCTTGTACATTAGAATGTGATGGAATGTGTAAATATGCATCCATATATGCGACGGGTCGGCTATGTTTAGCTGTGCGTATAGGTTAATGAAATTAACAGGGCATTATGTTTAAAATTGATCGACATTGTCATCAAATTAATGATCAGCAGCTGTTATAGATATTGTGCAAAAATAACCAGAAAACTTGAAAAGAACAGTTTGAGATTCAACCAACCTTAGCTATTGCAATCGATAATACATAAGGAAAGGTTTTTTCAAAACATCTGAAGTGGATATACATGTATGGTTCCCAGTAATCTCAAATGCTAAACATTAGAAAAATTTGTCAGTATATAGTCATGTTGCATTAAACATTTGTCAGTTCCAAATTTACCATTGCATTACCGTGTTGTCTCAATGACAGATCAATCGGGTTGCTTATAGAAAAGGTATAAAACCCCTTTTAGACGTAGTAAAAGTATATGATTATGATGATATTTTAGTATGCTGCACAATGCACGAGTTTCTGTCGGGCAGTCATTGTGTAATGTGAGAGATTCGGTAGGTATACATGTATTGTTGTATCATGTCCACGATATAAACTCAGCGGTTTTAGGAGCAAAGCGGGTTTTGGAAAGGTTCTATGGGTGACGTGTATTAATCGCATAATGTAATTAAGGCTAGTCATATGAGGCAGTAGGTCTTCCGTAGACGCATGGGGCAAGCATGGATAGGATATATATGAAGACTACGGTCAGAATAGTGATGAGGCAGTAGGTCGTTAGATGCTAGCTTCCTTAGACACATGGGGCAAGCAAGGGTAGGATATATGTGTAGACTTCGGTCAGAATAGTGATGAGGCAGTAGGTCGTTTGATGCTGGCTTCCTTAGACGCATGGGGCAAGCATGGATAGGATATATGTGAAGACTATGGTCAGAATAGTGATGAGGCAGTAGGTCGTTTGATGCTGGCTTCCTTAGACGCATGGGGCAAGCATGGATAGGATATATGTGAAGACTACGGTCAGAATAGTGCTGACTTTGTGATGATGTAACCCAAATTTTCTTCGGCATAATCAAATTTGATCCTATCTTATATCCTCATATCCCACCATCCTTACATTACTTCAGTGATTCTTACAACTGAACGGATTTTATATTGGTGTTAAGTGTCAGTGTAAATAAACAATCAACAATATGCTCCAAAGGGATTGTATGTCTCAAGGAAGAGAAGTGTTATGGGATGTATGGTGCTTGAATTCATAGAAACAAACCAGCTTGTGCCTAGCATCGCTGGATCGGCAATACTCTACTTATTTGCATCACTGTCATTATTCTCGAGGATTTTAACGCCAAGATAGTAATAGCGGTCAACATTTTCCATTATAATAAGGGGGGCACGGGTGGCCCAGTCGTTTAAGGCGCCGCGATTCGCTGTGCAGAGTTGCGTCCCTTGGGCACGCCAGAAACCTATGATTGTGGGTTCGAATCCCGGTTCGCCCCAATTATGTTTCTAGGTTTGTCAGCACCATACCCGTGCTCGTGGGGTTCACCGAAGTGGTAAACGTGGCTTTCCTGACACGCCGTGATATAACTGGAATATTGTTAAAAGCGGCGTTAAACCCAACGCGTGGTGTTTTAATGTGGAGGATCTTCGTGATAGAATTGTATTGTGCAATGTTGCACACATTTATTTGTCTGATGATCCTCTTGTGAAGCATGTCAAGAGTCATGAAGATAACAAGGTAGTTTTCTTAAACGGGCCAAGGAAGTGGGACACAATCTCAATGTCAGTGTTGATTGTAAAACATTTATCGTAGCTATTAACTACATACAGACTTTCATTTTCTATTCTCAAAGACGTGCCAGTTCTACTGCCAGTTACATCTCGATAAAACAGCTTTGGTCTTTTCCTGTGTGTCAGTTGGTAAAACCCGTCAGACATGGCATCACCCAGTACAAACTAGTGAGTGAGTTGGGTTTAACGCCGCTTTCAACAGTATTACAGTTATATAACGGCGTATCAGCTTGATGTGGGAGGAAAGCCCGAAGTGATGCAGGTCTCAGACGTTTACCACTTCGGTGAAACCCACGAGCACGGGTATGGTGCTGACAAACCTAGAAACATAATCGGGGCGAACCGGGATTCGAACCCACAATCACAGGTTCGCAACAATCGCAACTCTGCACAGCGAATCGCGGTGCCTTAGACAAATGGGCCGGCCGTGCCTCCAGAAACAAACTAAGTAGCATATTTATCAAAAAAGCCAGTTAAGAAGCACCGTTGCTATATACATATCCACATTTACTGATGGATAATAGGATGGTGACGTTGTTGCTTGGATCCAGACGGGAAACCCGAAGTGATGCAGGTCTCAGCCGTGTACCACTTTGATGAAACCCACAAGCATGGGTATTGTGCTGACGAATCTAGAAACATAAGCGGGACGGGCTGGTATTCGAACCCACAATCATAGGTTTCTGGAGTGTTCAAGGAACGCGACTCTGTGTCTCCTTAGACGACTGGGCCACCCGTGCCATCTATAGATATTAGTGTTCTGAGTAAAAGAAAACACTTTCAAAAACTACCGGTGTCGGCGGTACACTATTGATTTTCGGAATTAATTAGCCAAAAAACCTACCGACTGAACCTTAAATGATGGTGTCTGAATGCTATTGATTGTATTTACCATTAGCTATTCTGGAATTTGTTTGCATCCTACCGATAGGAAGGAAATCTATTTTCTTCATGTGGGCGAATTCGTTGTAACCATTGTGTTATTGAAATGGTTGGTAAAAAGGTCTCACGAATCCACGAGTTTTTTAGGAACCGAGCTCCTGATTATCATTCAATATTGAGTACGGTATTCCTATCATGTCAATACAACACAATTTAATGGTTCTCCGTGCTAGTTGTATAAATACTCTTCAAATAAAGAAACGCATACATGTAGGTGGTGAAAATTTCAGTAGTAAGTTTCTTAGCAGGAAAGTATTCCATTTTCTATTTTGCTGATAAAGTGTCACAAAACGCTTTTATTATTGTTAACAGAGTTACTATGGTTGACATTTGACAGTTACATAATTACTTTTATTGGACGTCTGTGAAACACATTTTACCTGCCAGACATGGAATTTGTGACGGGTTTGTAAAACATGTTATTTTCGCAAATGATTCATGCAATAATAATAGCAACATGAGTGGCCAGGTATTTTAACGTTGTGGCACAATTTCCCGACTTCGGTCACAAGGCACAACCAGAGATTGTCCAAGTTCAGAAAGACCCCCTATCACCACATCAGCGAAGGGTTGCTTCATCCGGGTCCTTTACCTTCGAAACAGAACGCTCACTGCAACGTGTTCTACACCACAGACACCTCGTTTACCCCCTATGTGTTCAGGAAGGCACAGTTCATCAGACACATAGCTTCCCTCGACGTAGGTATGATAGAATGCACCAATATCCAGTCAACTTGAATGAATTTGTCAATGGACATCACTAGCTTAGAATGAACACTCAAGCTGTATTCGACTCCTGTGATCGAATGATCTGCCTATTTGCGAGGTGGTCCAGAAGTCATGTACTCGGAGTCAGTGGGTATCAAGTCTTAGATAGACTCCTCTCTTGCGAACACAAACAGGTAAATAGTACATTACAATGGGTTATATTAGCGTTTACATTGTTATAAACATTAAAGCAATTTCTCTTCATGATGAACTGAACGTTGAAGTTGATTTGTTACCTAAACTGATCTCCACAAATATGCCAGGAAATGAGAAAGGTAAATTATGTTCTTTGGTCAGCTGAACAGGTGCTCCTGCATGGAGGGACAGGATTGTCTCGAAAGATGCTCCCAGGAAAATCTTTGTTATACATTATGATGGTTAAGATACATGTCCATTCGAATTGTCTCAACTTGTGTTCATCAGAAACGACAGCACAGAAACAAAGTTCTTAGTTAAAGAAACATCTCTTCCTGATTGTTTGGATTGAACGTTGAAGTCCATCTTTTGATTTATTACGTTAAACTAATCCCCACAAATGTGCCCAGAAAAATATATACAAATCTTGTTAATTCACTCTTCACCTGGTGAACCAGGTTGTTCTGTGAAATGTTGTTCTTTATTCTGTATGGAAAAACAGGATTGTCTCAACAACAAAGGACAACCACAAAGGTAATAGTTAATGTGGAGAGTGAGTGAGTGAGTGACGTTTTACGCCGCTTTTAACAATATTCCAGCAATATCACGGCGGGGGCCACCAGAAATAGGCTTCACACATTGTACCCATGTCGGGAATCAATCCAGTGTCTTCGGCGTGACGAGCGAACGCTTTAACCACTAGGCTACCCGCCCGCCCCTAATGTGGAGTTACATACTACAGGAGGAAATATACTTGTGACCAAGATGCGTTATATTTCCACATAACGTTTGACACCGCTCCCGTGGTGGTACTTTAAACATGGTTAACTTGCCCGTCCCTTCCCTATAAATATAACGAATATAAACGTCGTTCATATGCATGGCGGTGTAAAGGGCGGCCGCAGGTAAACGCCAGGGTCCAAGCCTGCGTACAAAGGGTGTATGGCCACATCGTCTTGTCCGCACTGTCTCTTCATGCAAAGCAAACCAGTATTCAAATACAGTAAAGTACGGTTATAACGAACTCAAAGGGACTACTAATTTTAGTTCGTTATAACCGTAGTTCGTTATAAGCATATATACAGCATGACTACAGCAAATAAGCGGGACCGAAAAAGTAAGTTCGTTATATCCGTCAGTTCGTTATAAGCGTGTTCGTTATAACCGTAGTTTACTGTACATTCCATGAAATATCCCCATTCAGCATGACAGTGTTAAGCGCGGTCGAAACTAAAGCAGTGCTAGATGGAGAATGTGAACTTTAGTGAGGCAGTTTAATTCACAAGCTTATTAAGGTACTGAACGAATACAAAACAAAGAATATATGGGTTTATCATATAATTGGCTGGTTTCTCGGCAGGATAAAGCCAACGGATAAAAACGATATCCGTTGAGGTCATATGCGGATAGAGATACAAATATCAAAGGTCAAGAAGGGACTACTTTCAGTGTTTATAAACAAACATGGCGTCGTCTTTGTCATTCGGCGATCGAGTCAGAATTAACCATAGGGAATTTGGAGAAACTACTGGGATAATTGCTATCATTATCAAAAGAACAGTCTAATATACTGAAAATCAGTGTCTTATTGTGACATAGCTAAGGCATTTTACAAGTGGCAACTTTAGAGATATAAATTGCGATCCAATTTTGCGACGGCACTAGTCCCAGCCAAACGGGATCAGTAGCCATATCTGTGCGTGTTGACCTCTGCGGCTTGGAAACGTCTCCACAAATAAAAATAGTTGGATTTGGCCAAAATATGTTCGAATTGTTACCTTGTTTCGTTTTGTCGCTGTGTGAAAATCTGACTGCAATTCTTAACGTTATGACAGGCCAGACTGAATCGTCTGAAAGTGGCCGTGACGTCTCATAGACTAGAGAGAGCCACCCTGCAGGACGCTGGGTATGGAGTGTCAAGCGATTTGACCAGACGCCAACGACAACAGCTGAAAGATCTCAAAGACACAGGGATGCGCGGTTACTTCAAGAATGGCCGGCTGATTACGGAACCCTATATTTGAAAGGACTGCGACAGATCCAATTGATTCTCATCGAAAGACAAGATCAGGCGCCAGGAACAAAACTACTTGAGGACTCGGCCCGGCCCCGGTCAATTGTTCACAGGAGCCAAATGGACGACGCACCGGTATCAACCCCACTCATGAAATTGATAACACTCTGTGCAGATTTCTCTGCTGGAATGTGAATGGTTTATCCAGTAAACTCTCAAATAATGACTTTATTTCATATTTACAAAGCTTTGACTTTCTTTGTCTATCGGAAACCTTTTTGGATAACGTAAACTATGACTGGTTGACTGGATATAAAATATTTTACTCTCTGTCGGTGAAATTGTCAGGTCATGGCAGGAATAGTGGTGGAGTTTGCTTTGCTGTTCGATATGAATTTCAACAGTTTTGTGAGTTACGTCGAAATGATATTGACAATCTTTTGACCATAGAAATTAAGAAAACTCCGTTCGGTTTACCAAAAGATATTCTGATCTTCTGTTTATATATTCCCCCTGAAAACTCAACGTATTACGTGAAAAATCCAAATGCTTGCTTATTTGATAAAATTGATAACTTTCTTCTCGACCTATCAGAGTACCTATCTGATTTCTTTATATTACTGTGTGGGGATTTCAATTCTCGAACAGGTACTGAAAATAACCCTGAATTAAATCACGGTGATCCCGATATTTTTCCTGAAGACGATCCTTGTGACATTAGTAAACGATCGTCACTTGATGATGTGGTTAACAAATTTGGTCGCTTTCTTCTTAATTTATGTTATGTATATAACCTGTATATCATGAATGGCAGAGTGAATGGCGACAGAAGTGGTGAACTAACATGTGTAAGTAGTAATGGCAGTAGCATTGTTGACTATTTTATAGCGTCAGCTGAATTCTTCAGATTTGTTGATTGCCTAACTGTTTGGGAGAGCACAGACTCCGACCACTCTCCTTTAGAACTACAGTGTGCATTTTATAATCCTGTATCGGAACCATTATCAGAGGATATATTTTCTGACAGTTTTAGATGGAATGAATCTAAAAAACCTGACTTCTTACGATGTCTAAGCAATACTTTTGATGAGGTGTCTGACACCCTGTTTCATACTTTGAGGAGAAATATGCATGATGCGGTCGATCTCTTTATAAACATTCTTTTGGAGTCTGGCAAATGTATGAAACGACGTTCGTGTTCAAATTTAGTTCCTAAAAAGCTGTTCAGTTTAAACGGTAAATGAAGGAACACAAGAGATCAGCCAGAAGAGCCCTTCGCGAGTTTCGTTGATATAGATCAGAACTAAATAGAAGAAATTATTGTAAACTAAGAAACAAATATAAAACAGAATGCAGACAACACCTTAACTCTTTAAGACATCTGAAATTGAATAAATTAAGCAACTCATTAAAGAACTCAAAGCATTTTTGGAAAGAGATAAAATCTCTACGTAATCCAGTCATTGCACGTAATAATATTACAGGTCCTGAATGGCTTCTCCATTTCAAACAAGTTTTTGGAAATAACCATATTTTCGACGATAACATCCATGATGTTGTTAATGATGTAAATTTATCTGATGTTGAGCGAGATATTTTAGAATCGGAAATTGAAGTCGCTGAAATACACAATGCCATTAATACACTTAAACCAGGTAAATCTCCAGGCCCCGATGATGTCCTAGCTGAAATGTTAAAAAGTTCAAAACATATCATTACTCCCTTTTTGCAAAAATGTTTTTAACGAAATATTCAGAAAGGGTATATTCCCAAATGCATGGTCTAGATCTGTCATTGTGCCTGTATTTAAAAAGGGAGACGTGACCAACCCCGATAACTATAGAGCAATTTCTCTAACAAGCATCTTAGGTAAACTGTTTGCTATAATTCTAAACAATCGTCTTACTACCTGGGCTAATGTTTTTGACAAAATCCCACCAACTCAAGCTGGCTTTAGAAAATCATATTCACCTGCTGATAATATTTTCTCACTTTATGCTATTGTTCAGAGATATCTCGGATGCCGAAAACGAAAACTCTATATTGCGTTTGTAGATTTTAAAAAAGCTTTCGACACTGTTGACCGATCTAAACTTTGGGATTGTCTTAGGGCAGCTGGTGTTGGTTGGAAAATGTTTACTATTTTAAAATCAATGTATGAAAATGTAAAATCTTGTGTACGACATAATAGTGGAGTCACCGATTATTTTGACTGCCCCATGGGAGTTAAATAAGGTTGTATCTTGAGTCCTCTCTTATTTTCATTCTTCATTAATGAGCTTTCCTTCGATGTTCAACAAAACGGTAAACACGGAGTGCAATTATACCCTGACCTTTATGAATTACTTATATTACTTTTTGCCGATGACGTGATTCTAATCTCTGACTCTATTATCGGTCTCCAGAAACAAATTGATATACTATACAGTTACACTGTTACATGGAAGCTATCTGTTAACTTGGAAAAAACTAATATTATCGTATTTAGGAGAGGCGGCCCTCTTGCATCGAGAGATAAATGGTTCTTTAATAACCACCCTATAAATCTTACAAACATGTATAAATACCTCGGTGTTGTTTTACCGTTTAACCTTAATCTTAAACATCTAGTTAACGATCTCGCCCTACGAGCAAAAAAGGCCCTAATAAATCTATTTGTCGTTCTAGATAAATTGCGTGTTATCTCACCTACTATTTTCTTCAAAATGTTTGATGCTCAAGTTCAACCAATCTTATTATATGGATCAGAGGTCTGGGGTTTTGAAACCTATTACAATATTGAAAAGGTACATTTAACTGCATGTAAAAGATTTCTAAATGTTTCTAAATCAGCTCCAAATCATATGGTCTATGGCGAATGTGGTAGATACCCGTTATATATTTGTTCATATTTACGTTTACTCAGATACTGGCTCAAAATAACAGAGATGTCGCGGGAACGAATCCCAAGAAAATGCTACGAAATGCTTGTTTATCGTGATAGTGTTGGTTACGTAACCTGGGCATCAAACATTAAGCATTTACTCTTCTCTCACGGATTTGGATATGTTTGGCTAAATCAAAGCATTGGAGACAAAATGTAATTTTTTAGCTCTTTTAAGCAGGTAGCAGTTGATATGTTTACTCAAAACTGGAGGTCGTCACTAGATAACAGTACACGCTACGACGTCTATAATACCTTTAAATATTGTCTAACACCAGAGGTTTACCTGCATACTATAACAGAGAGAAAAATTAGAGACACATTTATTAAACTTAGGCTAGGGTTAAATGATTTGATGTGCAACAGGGGTCGCTTCTCCTCTATTCCTAAGGATATGCGTTTTTGTCCATTCTGCGAAAACCATATTGAAAACGAATTACACTTTTTGTTTATATGTCCAATTTACGACAACCTAAGATTGAAATATATGCCTGATATCACTAAGAACCACTATTCCATAAACAAAATACTATCTTTTAATGGTATCCCTAGTCAAAAATTAACTAAGATATTACAATACATCTATCAAAGTCTACGAGTGCGTAGTAAATTACTTAGTGAATCCGATATGTCCAGAAAAAAGTAGTTGTTTTGAAACTTCCGCATCTAGATCAGGAGTATCTACATTTCATTTTTGTCTGTTTGTTTCTACTAGAAATGCATATACATTTAAATTGTCAAATTGTCATGACATGATGAGTATATTACTGATTGATTCTTTTGTATTGAACGTCGTACTATGCTATTCCATTCCTTTTGTATTTTATACTACTACTGCCACTGTGGTTATTACCACTGTTATTACAATACCTCTATTACATGTCAAGCATCATATTAGTTATCCAATAATTATATAATGCGCTTTACAGCTGTAAATGATATTGTTTATCTGTATGTGTATATGGGCCAATGGCCTTTCATACAATAAAGATTAATTGATTGACTAGGGTTAGAGAGGCTCCCCTTAGACAAAGGGCACTTACTCTAGCGCATAGACCGGTGGATTGCCGCGAAAGGCAAGTTCAATTGTTGGCAATTGTTGTTTTGCGTATATGTTGTTTCGCACTGTATAAGAAACAGATTTCAGTTGGAACTATATTGGCTACTGTCACTGTCCAACTGACACATCACTAACCGTGTGACGTAATATATATTAATGCGCACATTCCAGGAAAACTGGCAATGTTTCGGTAATGTTTATAAGAGATGCAAAGCGATTTTCAAGCACAGAATTGAAGAATGACATTATATGACAAAGAGGTAATCACGTTTGTGTGTTTGGGGATGGTAAATATCCCCAAACACTATGTATTTAGCTCGCCAAGGCTCGCTAAATACAATGTTTATTCCTAATACAGGATATTTACACTCCCCAAACACACAAGCGTGATAACCACTATATACATGGTGTATGATATTGTACTGAGTGATCCGACTGTAAGAATCAGCTCTTGTAATATGTGGAATACAATGTTGTTCTGTGACGAGTCCATCACATTTTCGTCCTGCACAGGGGGCACGGGTGGCCCAGTCGTCTAAGGCGCTGCGATTCGCTGTGCAGAGTTGCGTCCCTTGGGAACGCCAGAAACCTATGATTGTGGGTTCGAATCCCGGTTCGTCCCGATTATGTTTCTAGGTTTGTCAGCACCATACCCGTGCTCGTGGGTTTCACCAAAGTGGTAAACGTCTGAGACCTGCATCACTTCGGGCTTTCCTCCCACATTAAGCTGACACGCGGCGATATAACTGGAATATTGTTAAAAGAGGCGTAAAACCCAACTCACTCCCTCACTCACTCGTCCAGCACAAGAATTGCCATAGTCTACGGAAGATCACATTTCCATATACAAATCCATTTTCAGGATAGACGTATTGACATGATGAAACACATTGCAAGGCAGCATTTTACTGTTTTATTCAACATATATTCCTGTGATCATGATAATCAACTTGTCATTCAACGTACATATGTGTGAAACTAGTTTACCGTTACCATGCCATTGATACCGATTACATTTGATGAAAGTGGCATAAACAATAAAAAACAACAACCGAATTTTTCTGTAGTTAGGTGATTGACCATCTTCCCGGGGCAAAGGAGTTAACTGACTATAAAAGTCCAGTTTCCACCCTTGCCGAACTAGGCTTGAATTACTGGGCTCGACCGTTGAGCCCCCAGTGGCTAGCTATTACCAATTATGTCCCTCCTATGGACAATCAGATTCTAACTCTCGTATCACTTGCGTTTGCTTCACACAAAAAGGTGGCGCCCAGTCAGGACGATCTGATCGATAATCAAAATCTATATTGTGATAAAACGGGTCTTACATCGCGAAATGCATCTAATCACGTGAGCACCTTGATTAAAAACATGAACGGATTTGGAAAATATCTGCTGACAACGAATTTGCTATGCACATGCTTTGCAAATCCTGCAATCGATCGAAATCTGCACGACAGTTTACGAACCGGATTTCGATTTCGGTGCGCGATTTTGATTGGACTATGCATAGACTCGTTAGCCCAGACAAAACGTAACTACATAATACCAGCCTAATTCGGCAAGGGTGGAAACTGGACTTTTAAAGTCAGTTAACTCTCTTGCCTCGGGAAGATGGTGATTGACAGACTTTATGACAATAGGACAATAAACATAGCAAAAATAGCAACGAGATGAAACATTGTCCCAAAAGAGAGTCAAGTGCACTGAAATATTGACAGTCTGAGGGGTCCACCACACATCTGGCCACTGTTGCCCATACACGGAGTGTTGCAGTCCGTTTCGCTCATGACAGTATACGTCACGTTGTCATAGGAGTTTCCACAGAAGCAATGCTTATAAAACTGAAAGAAAATATGCATCTGTCATTGCGTAGTGGTGTGGTGTGGTTGGGTGGGGGGTGTAAAACTACAGAATGATTTAGTCTTTGATGGGCATTGAGAAGTTGGAAGAACATAAATGCATGACACGTGTTTATGATTTGTTTGTTTGTTTGTTGTTTAACGCCGCACTCAGCAATATTCCAGCTGTTTGACGGCTTTCTGTAAAATAATCGAGTATGGACCAGACAATCCAGTGATTAACATCATTAGCATCGATCCACGCAATTGGGATCGATGACATGTATCAACCAAGTCAGCGAGCCTGACCATCCGATCCCGTTAGTCGCCTTTGACGACAAGCACAGTCGCCTTTTACGGCAAGTATGGGTTGCTGAAGACTACTCTACTCCGGAATCTTCACGGGTCCGTTTTTATGAAAACTGCGTAAGTGTTAACATATATTTTGTGAAAATTAATATACAAGAGTTCTGTAAAATATCTTGCTCCGGTGATTTTGTAACAATCCTGTAAATGTGCTAATTGTTACCCGCGGTTGCACACGTGTTAGAAACGACCATATTGTTGCCGCGCTAGAATTGCTGTTCCATATATCAACTCCTGATATTGTCAGCATCAATTGACAAGCAAAGAGGACCTGCGTTACAATTTACTTACCTCAAGTCCAGCAAGCAGAAAATTGCCCTGCCTACAGCGAGTCAAGCACCATTCATGCGTCATGGAGTCGTTCTTCTCATGTAAGTCGTTGATCATTCTGTTCCAGTCATCCAGGTAGCATCCCATATACACACAACCTGCAAGCAGTTAAGCATCTGATGTCGTGTAGGACTTACTTCAAACATACTATAACATGGATAATCTGTTTTCTGTTTTGAATACACAATGTCATTCAGAAAATGGTCAAGTGTAACAAATGTTAAACTGGAATCTGTTGTTGTTTAATGCCTCACATACTCAGCAATATTTCCGCTATATCGGGTCTGCACCACGTAGCCCAATGACTGATATCAGAAGCATCGAACCCATCTGTCGCCTCTAAAGACAAGTGGTTAAGCTCTAAAAGTCAGGAAGCGCGTCTTTGTGATTTTGCAGTCTGTTTTCCAGTCAGTTTCAGAACTAGTGAGTCCTATCATTGTACACAGCTGGAACAAGTAACTTTGATTGGGATGTTCACATGGAATGCACGATCGTGTATGATTATAACCTTTGGCTAAATATATGGTTCATTTGGCACTCTTTGCATGAAACATATTTTGATATTTTAGTTTCAGTAGTGCCATGATTAGTACGTCTTGGCATCCAGCATACTGCACTGTCACATTAATAGAGGTTATCACGCGAGTGTGTTTGGGGATAGTAAATATCCTGTATTAGGAATATACATTGTATTTAGCGAGCCTTGGCGAGCTAAATACAAAGTCTGGTATCTGCAGTAATAGAAGCACCAATAATAGACTCAGGGGCAGTATGCACCGTTTCACGGTAAACGAAATAAAATGTACACAGAGCTCGATGATCAACTACCGAGTAGAAAGATGATGCGTGCAAAATGAACTATTATGATGTACAGATTAAAATACAAAATGCAGCAAAGAAAGTTTGTGTGATCCCAAAAGAGTCAGGCTGGTTCTGGCTCATCATCAGCTCAGGGCCCTTGCCCCCTCCACGCGCACCCCATGAGACTTCTCCCAGGAAGCGCTGCCTAGTCGAACCCACCCAGAACTTTTCGGAGAGTCGGGTACTCTCCTAGTCAACAGATTGGGAGATACCTAACCTAAGGCACCGAGAACAATGGGGAATCTGGTACTTGGGATGCAAGCGTGACATTTCGAAACCGAAGTCCGCGCATTTGCCATGTTTTCAGTGTCAAAAGGGACAGAAAATTCAATAAAATAAATGATTACATTAGATTTATCCAAAAGGACAAGATCAGGTTTGTTGGCCTGGATAGGCCTGAGACTGTAAACGGGGCTATTTCAAAGAATTTTGTTTTTTATCATTTTCGATGACGCCCTCTTCATATTCTGGGTTATACCATGGATGGACATCTGTGTTTAAACCACAACCATGGCGAAGACGGTAACAAAGCCACACCAGGTATTGTGTTTCTACCAAAGCTGGGCATACACTGACAATGTGTTAAACAGTCTCATTAAATTCATTGCATAATCTTCATTTCATATTTACATTTTGATGCAAAATCAAACATTGACGGTTTCGAGTGGGAAGTGACTGGTCCTGAGCAGCAAACAGGCCCGACGACTTCATCCAAGCGAAGGACTTTGCAGGGTGGCTGATCTCAACACACTGCACATTAACTCAATGCAGTGATCCATCAGATGGTCTGGGCTGATTTGATATGGCACTTCGCTTGGTTGACACTCTCTGTGTACCGTCAAGCAGTACAGAACCATCAACAAAATCAACATTGACATTGAGATTATGTCCCACATCTTTGGCTCTTTTAGATAATTCAAAGCTAATTCGCTGAAAGCGTCTTTAACCACAATCGATATCAGAAACCAAGTGTCTGATGATTTCAACAATTTGGCATACCACAGCGGCATCAATATTGTTTGGCAGCCATTTCTGATTTTAGGTGTTGGTAATACATTTTATCATTTCTTCGCAGTACTTTTCTGCCCAAGTCTCATACCCTCTGATCAAATGCTTCCAAACTTTAGGGGCGGTCGGGTAGCCTATAAAGTGGTTAAAGCGTTCGCTCGTCACACCAAAGACCCGGGTTCGATTCCCCACATGGGTACAATGTGTGAAGCCCATTTCTGGTGTCCCCCGCCGTGATATTGCAGGAATATTGCTAAAAGCAGCGTAAAACCATACTCACTCACTCATGCAATCCAAACTTTACATACTGCAAAGTTGCAAAGAAAGGCAGACAAACTAAATCTTAATTATGGGCCGAAAGTTCTTATGTAAAGTAATCGCAGAAATTGTTTGATATACCTCCGACACAAAATAAGGAAACTAATGATTTAAATGTAGCTATGGATAAGGTGTACATGTACAATACAGTGGCGTTTCATCTGATAAATCATCTAATCACACTAAAATTGTACAGCATACATTAACAGCACGTGCACATAGAAGCCAAAAGTGGGTGCTCCTAGGCCTGTAGGTGAACTCACAATCACAAATGCATATTGGCAAAGGGCATGCTTCACAATGTCTCCAATACAGTATTTCAATGTACAGATAAAAAAAGGTGAACTTGGGGTACGATAAAGAGGCGACGTCAATATCCAAATTTGCTCGAATGTTTGGCAAATCCAAATATGTCATTTGTCGGCTGTTGGACAAGTACTGTCAAACGTGTGGTGTTGTGATGAGACCTGAGCGTTGTAGTTCTGAGAAATGACTCGCAGACAAGATCGTTTCATTACATGAATTGCACTATGCAATAGAATCAAATCGGCCCCTGTAATCAATACAGAATTACGTACATTATCAGAAAGGCGAATTTCACCATTTTGGCAGACCAGTATGACGTCCTGTGAAGGGTGTGACCCTAACAACGTAGCAGAGGCGGCAAAGATTAGGGTGGGCCAGGCAAAACTAGGGACGGGCTATTCGCCTGTGGCGTTACACCATGTTTAAAGAAGAGGTTTTGCCTCCGATTTACAGATGGCAGAGAACGTATTTGGCAAGGCAGCTACGGGCGGTATGCCAGGAAACCGATTCGTGATCATTGTCGGTATGTGGCCGGCAGTATCATGGTGTTGTATGTATCACACCCGACAGGTGAACTGCTTTGGTTTTTGTGAGAGGACATTTCACTGGCCAGCAGTATGTTAATATAACGACATTTTGCGCCAAACCGTTGTTCCATTCGCTAGAATTATCAGCAGAATTTTGAACTGCAACATGAAAATTCCAGACTACATAGCGCCCAGGTCGTCACCGACGGGAAAGCATACGGACATTGCACGGGCGCGCTAAGTCCTTTGTCCTCCTCACTTCGTGAAGACTTCAATTTTTAATGCAATATCAGAGGATCAAAGTCTACTTTGAATAAATAAGTTACCATTCGATGTTTTTGCTTAGCACACTCCCATATCATATATAATGTGGTTATAAGTAAAGGACACTTTGGATTGTTACCTGCTAGAGGGAGGCAGACATGTCTGGAAGCTGCTTCAACTGGAGCACAGACATGGGTGTCAGGACAAGGACGTCCTGAACACGGGTGACTCGGATCCTAAGAGAGAAGTATAGAGAAACGCATTAGAATCATATTCTAAGCCCACAATGATGTGTTGTCGTCTTGTGAATTGATGAATCGACACATGCTACACCTTACCAGGCTTGTGTTATAAATTAGTTTCAAGTCCATTATATTTTGAAGGAAGCGGTTTTGCTACAAAGAATACTCCAAAGGTCGTCCACCCCATACACATGCAACCGACCATGTTCAGCATGGAAAGGATGGATGAATAGGCGCCCATCACTCGACTGCTTGTCATAAGAGGGAACTATATTTCGAACGTGTGGTCAGGCTAATTGATTTGGTTTGTTGCGTGTTTTAGCACCCCTGCTGCGCGCACACTTCCTCCTTATATTAATCACTGTTCCAGGCTAGATTACTTACTGGTAAAGCTGGGATACGTTTGTTTACAGAGTAAAGCAACACATACATTAAGTCGTGAGTGGTAACTTAGTGGGATAGCACTATGTCACGTCTAGTAGAAGCAAGTTACACATATCATTCGACCTTCATGTACCTTTCCATAACAACACCAAACTACCTACCATATGTGACGTGTGTACCTCTGTACTGATACATCGGGGGTCTGTCGTGGTCTGAGATGGGTCTGTGAGTGCTGAGTCATGGAGGCGACATTCTCTGGATTTACTGACCCAGTTGACAGCCTTACATCGTCTGGAGAACCAGCAGAAATTCACACAACTGATGAAAGTATGTGTATATTTAACTGTGTAGAAGCCTCTAAAGCACAAATATGCGGTGTTGTCGACAGGTGCTTGCAACGACAACACTACAGAAAGTAATGTCAAGATTGATGACGTGCATACAGAAGTCATCTTCTCAAGTGACAAGAAACTTCTCTAATATTTCCTTGAAGTTGGTACTTGCCCACGGTATTTTGCATTGATCTGTAACTTTGAATAGCTACACCATTGCATTGTTTCCATAGAGTTGTATATATATGGATGGAGTCCCATTGATTTCTTATGCGTGAATAATTTATGTCTGCAACTGTAGCTGGTTCACTTATGTAGACATAAACCGTCTGCTTCACAACTCTCATTTACAGCTGAAAACAACAACAACTATTTAAACATATTTGCTTTTATGACGGTTCAACTGCGGTTGCTGGATGTGTTAAAAAAATTAAAACTATAACACAAATTCTGCCACTCGAAATTTCTGAAGTCGAAATTTAATTCGCGAATAATGACAATAACTTTTAAAACGAGTTCTATTCACAAGCTACAGTTCAATACATGTGCACTTGTTTTTTCATTAGCTTTGCGTTTTTTGTGTCTTTTTCCTTTTTTGTCTGTTCGTGAATTAAATATTTTGGATAGTTTGAAATGTGTATGGCATTTATTTCCAGAATGTTTGTGCAATTATATCTTTACGTATAAGCGCAGATATTATTCAAAATTAACACATCATTTTTGGTTTTAATAAAATCAGGCTTGTTGGGTCAACTGTCACTTGATTGTCTGGTCCAGTTAAGTTTATTTACAGGCCGCCGTCGTGTGGCAGGAATGGTGTCTTATATGCTGTTGTATGTTGTATGAGTGACGGGTCCTATTGTTGGAGCATGAAAAGCTTACACTTTTCGCAAACACCAGTCCTAGTGTCATTGATTTTCAGCTATCCATTGAAATGATTTTCACCACTATTTTGCCTTTTCACGCTGAATGGAACCTGTTTGGGCAGATGATCGAAACTGATTATTCTCTTGTGTTTATATTGACACCACTGTGTAAGCAAGATATCGTTCTGTTAAAATTCACATCACAGTCTACACTTTGTGTTTTAAGTACTTCTTAAAGAATAATGCGAACTTTGGAAACATGGACAGTTCACCCAATTCTCTTTCTGAACTGATTTTGTCCTTGTATCTGACAGCAGTATGAACTCATGAGGGTGTGTTCCGGAAATGGGAACATTTTTCCAGGTACAACATCACAATCATTTCCTCGATTTGGACATTTTATTTCCACAATGGTATCTTGTCAACAACTCCATCTGTTGAAGCCCCTCAGTACGGAAGCTTGGCCAAAACAAACAGCCGACATTTCTCAACATTCAAGTTGAACATATAGGCTCAAATTGATTCACTGCCACAGGTTCTAACACACACCATAGAATTTTATCTTTATAGACTGTTGATGTCCCAGAGTAAACACCTTTAGAAATACTTCCAAGCAGAGCCCTGTTAATGGTAAGGGAGGATAATGGTGATCTGTTGTTGCAGTCTGGATATCTGCCTTGGAATAAATGTACCTCAGAGCTACGCCAATACATAATATTTCTAAAGAAGTAAAATAGCCAAGGTATTTCAACTTTTACTTTCTAGGTATTCCTTCAAAGGAAATGTAGGATATATTTGAAAAAAAATGTTTAGTGATAACAATGAAGGCCTCAACATTGTGGGTCAAAATGATAAATTGGATTCTCCTCTCAGACAAAACAATTGTATTTCTCGAAGCAGTAATTTACCGACAATATTCTGTCTGATATATTCAAACTCCTTAAGGCTAATCCTCAGGTGGGACCTGCCAGATGTGTATCATCCCAACCTCTTAACATCTACCTCTGGTTTACGAAGTCGAGCATTCAATACTTTAAAACTGCAATAGCTCTTCAACAAATTTTCTAATGTAGAATCCCATTTCTCTATTTCCTCAATTTATCGCTTTTCGTCTGCGCTTAGACATTGGGTCCTTCATGTTGGAGGGTGGATTGCAAACAAACGCACGGGACGAACTTGGATTCTGTGTCAGGTAGACATTGTTCTGTATTAACTATCTATTAACTATGTTAATTGAAATAACAAATACAGGTCCCACACCATCTCCTTAACGTCTTCGCGAAGGACTACTACCTTTTTCTACATTGCCAGGCTTAACCTTGGCGTTGACATGATTGACAGAGAGAAGAACGTCTTCCAATATGTTTGGTGAGAAGTTGCTATTTAGAGAATAACTTACGAGCTACTAGGATGACGGTTTATACACAGCTTTGCCATGTCAGTATGATTAGAAAGTATTACGAAAGAAATGATACTGTACCTGTTCAGATCCGTGACTTTGTTCAGTTTGATGTCTTTGCTGATTATGCTTGTCTTAAACTAAACAATTCTAAAGTCCTAGCTAACTAGGATGCTCTGTTAGGTCATCTCATAGGCCAAGGTCAGGTATAGCCCGTACAAGTAAAGGTGGAAGCTATTTCAAAATTCCAAGTTCCACAAAACAAGAAGGAACTTAAGATGAGATTTCTGGGTATGGCTGCTTACTGCCGTAAAGTTTGTCATAATTTCTCACATGTGATAGCCCCTCTCACTAAATTGCTGGGCAGAAAGGTACACTTAGTTTGGGCAGCAACTGTCAGCCGCTTAAAGCCATTCTCAGGAATTCTCCTGTTCTCCAAGCACTGGGCTTCTTTCAAAAAAGCTTTCAAATTGGCAGCAGCAGATGTCAAAGGCAAAGACAGCATTATTGCTGATGCATTATCGCGAGTTGGTTGACTGTGACGCATGCCCGGAGTTTTGAAAGCTCTGCACTGCGATACGAGCCGAGAGTCAGCTTTACGATATGCGCCAAGACAGCTGTTGTACTGTTGATTCAAGTATTTACAGGATTATCTTATACTTTTGAATATGTGCTTGGAAATGTGTGCAAATCCCATCATATCATTCATGACAATGGTGCCTGTGCATACAGCAATACACCATGGTCATATTTTTCAGATGAAATCAATGCCCAAAGTTATTTGATATTGAAACATACGTAAAATCCGGTCATAGCATACATTTCCCACTGTGTTTGCTTTTGTTTCAATGTTGTAAAATCCAGCTTTTGGTCCTGTGATGTCGATATTTGAATTTGAGAGAATTAACAGCGCGGCTGTGGAAGGCCATTTACACGTTGACTGGCATTTCCGGAAACACAATGCAAGGGAGCACCAGGATGTGTAGGAGAAGTTAAGTGTTGTTATTATAATGGTTAATAATTTGATTTTATTAAGTACAGTCATGTGAACGTGAACAACCTGATGATTGTCTTCATACCGAGCATATAGTTTATATTAGTAACAATTATACATCTACTAAAAGTGAATCAGACCTTTTTATTCTTGTTAAGTCATCACAATTAGAAGTATGCACCAATTTTGTGATAACCACACATTGCCAGACGAGTCTGGTGTCACCAGAACAACACAGAATATTCCACATGTTTCTATAACATTCATCTATGCTTTTCCGAAAATTTAAAGATAATTCGGGCATCTAAATATAATAACTTTCTCAAAACTGCTTATATTAAATAGCATTACATTCGTGACCACTAATCATTGTCCAAATTCAATGCAATGAACTGTTACTGAATTATTAAAAGAAACATATAATACAGTTGCGATCATTGTTTAACAATAAATTACATTGACATATATATATATATATATATATATATATATATATATATATATATATATATATATATATATAAACAAACAATTATCGATATAGTGTAGTGTGGCATCGACGACAATAATATCCTGAGATGATATGGATTTATTGGCATCAGACAGTGGACGATAGCCCAATATTCTTACTCGAGCAACACTAGTTTCTTCAGGGATAGTGTCGTGCAAGTATCGTATGCAAAACTGACTTGTAGGGAGAATACCTTTACGGTCAGTCTCGACTTTGGACTGTTGGGAGAATAGAACAATGGCGCAGTGCCACAGTGTAACACAAAGGTTATTTTTCTTTGGAGATTTGTAAAGGAGAGATTAACGCATTACCACCTTACAAATCGTCTGTTTTGTTTGATATTACTGTTATTTTGTTTGGAAACCAGTTATTGACTAGTTACAAGTTATTCTACCATGGCGTTGAAGAATGCTCGATTCCAGCTGGTTAATTCTTTTTGGCTATAGAAACCTCTTTTAAATATATAAGGCTTTTTCACACAAAAACACGTGTTTAGGAAAACATCGATAGCCTACATATTGATCATGATCTATAAAAATATGGCCAGTATGACTCCATAAGAACTGTATACCGTATCCGAAATTTTCTCTAATAGACGCTCGTTCTCTAATACACTCCGGGTCAACGACTTTAATAGACGACCGAGCCTCTAATCGAGGACATATGGTACATTTTATATAAATTTGATAATACAATTTTGTAGTTTCAGGCCGTAACTCTGACTGCATTGATGATGAGATCACAAGACTTAACGAAGTTAATGTCGTTTACATACAAATGAAAGGTTATGAATATGACAGGGACATGTTCGCTATCGACCGTACAATGCTGGCTCCTCTGCAGCCTAAAAAGCGGCTGTACAATCATATTCCAGTTCGATTGGCAATCCCACGAAGGGGGTTGAAGTAGTGTAAAAGGATTGTCCCCCGGAGATGGTACGTAAGTCCACGTCATTCACAGTATATTTATTACTACCACAATTTTAATCACAGAATATATGTTCTTTTAATTCGGCTAAATTGACAATAATCGCCAACCACTGAAGGGATGGTGTAAATCCTGCTGGGGTCCATGCAGGTAGCAAAAGTACTGTAAGTCCCCATGGACCCTAGCGTGGTGATCAACCTTCAGTTGTTGGCTATGTATAGCATGTTTTTATATTGTGTTGCAAAATGATAATATATTTTTACATTCTCTAACTAGTTTTATGTAAATCTGTGATGTCCTAGTTATTATACTGCCCTTCGTCGGCAGAATTTTATACAGTTTAATATATATTGTTGATGTCAAATTTTGTTTCGTCACGATATGGCTGAAATATTGCCGATGTGACGTTAAACATTAACTCACTCACTTACTCACTCACCCCATTGGCAATCACCCTAACAAAGGAAGATGGCATATCCGATTTCCAAAGTATGACTTGGTTAGTCCAAACAGTGCACAACACGTTGCAGTGAAAGTAATCCATATCTTTGTCATCGTCTATTAGAAAAATCATGTTTTGAACCCTTTTTTTGAACGAGTCAAGGCTATGTGTATTTTGAACTTTAGTTATATTTATTACATTTATAACAAACTGTGACCACTTTTTGGAATGTTCTAAGATGGCGGACACTTGTACCATGTGTAGGTCAGAATTGCAAGAGAGCCCTGTTTTCAAAATGCCCTTGTCGTCCTGGTAGAATTGAGATACACCTATTGTGTTTTGAAATGTGATGTAGTCCCATTGTAGAGTAGATACTTCTTATTTATACATTTCAAACCTCACGTTAAGCGCTCGATTCCAAATCGAAAAAAAAGATGTCTACACTTCAGTTGGACTCCATTAAAATGTCAAAACACAGTTGTTTGTGGTTTTAATTATCAACCAATAAAAAAATAATCAGGCTACGATGTGAAGATCCGCTATACACAGGATATGTATGTCCTTCTGAAATACTGTTTGTTACAGGAATTCGAATTATTATTTCATAGAATGTATCTTAAAATTTGGAAAAATATTGTATTTCAAATTTTCATTTTTATCACAGCGTATCAGCCAAAGTGGTGCGGGTCTTGGACGTTTGCAAATGAGCACGGGGTTGGTAATGACAAAGCCAGCAGACCAAGCAGAAACTAATCAGGGTAAATGTCGGATTCGTACCAACGGTCCGTTTTCTGGCAAATATCAGGGACTCAACTCTGGATAACGAAATGCAGCACCTTAGACGACAACACCATCCCCAAACGCTACCGCCCATACCCACACCACCACCCCAAACCCCTAATACCGCCTGCCACAATCCAACCTCAACCTGACTCCTACCTCTTCCCAATAACAATGGAATTAACAGCGTGACCGTGTGTTCCTAGCTTATTACAACGTTAAATATGGCACATTACAGATTTGAAAGTCAATTGGACCACAACTGAGGTTCAACGACCTGGGTGCCGTTGTAGAATACAACCTTAGCGCTACGACAGTCGTAAGTCTATGTTAGGGTATGGGAGTTAAGATCACCTTAGCGCTGAGATCGAATTGTACAACGGCACCCTGCCAAAATTCTATCGTTGACTTGGAGCCCCTTATTTGCTAATTATTTCTACAGTCTGAGTGAAAAGCTACGTCGGGGTGTGGCAGCTCCATGTGAAAGGAAAGCACAAAGTGATGCAGGCCTCTGATGTTTACCACTTTGGTGAAACCAACGACCACGGACGTGGTGCTGACTAACCCAGAAACATAATCGCGTCGAGCCGGGAATCGATCCCATAATCATAGGTTTCAGGCGTGCCCAAGGGATGCAACGCTGAACAGCAATTCGGTGCCTTAGACGTCTGGACCGTGGAACGTGAATGAATTCCTGAATCGATTATGAGGTCTTAGATTATGTAATACTAATTAAACTTTGATCAAAAGTCATGTGACCATTTTTGAAATCTTCATTGAAAGAACATGAGCGCCTTAACCTCTAAAAAGATGTTAAAAGATGGTACTTGTTGCTACCCTGTCTGGCGCTCAGCATTAAGGGGCTAAAAATAGGACTGGTCGGCTCGGGGTGTATACTGTGTATGACTGGTATTCATGTTAAACTGCGGCATGGTATCTCAGTGAGCTGGCACTATAAATCGGCACCAGTCCGGACTAGTACAAGCAGCCACACACAAACACACCCGCTGTGCAATAACCTTTGACGCGACGTTAAGCCCAATTTCATCTCACCTCATGCATGCGTGCAGACCGACTCACTGATACTTCTGCATTGTAGTAAATTCTGAGATGCAAACACTTAACGAGTTACCTCCCTCATTCCACGAGAACGATAATGACTGGTATACATGTTTGCATATATACAGGAACTTGGTATGTTTCCTTAGTAATTGCAAACAAAGTATACACTGCATGCTACATGTACATATGTATGCAACAGGTCATCAGTAAGAAACTAAAATGCATGCTGTAAATATATTTTCTGATAAAAATAGGCGTTGACGTGTCTTGCGATGTCAAAATGAACGTCAAGGTAATGTGAAAACCGAAGAGCCAGGGGCTATTTTTACGTCATTCAAACAGTTTATAAGTGAGTGAGTGAGTATGGTTTTACGCCGCTTTTAGCAATATTCCAGCACTATCACAGTGGGGCACACAAGAAATGGGCTTCACACGTTGTACCCATGTCGGGAATCGAACCCAGGTCTTTGGTGTGACGAGCGAACGCTTTAACCATTAGGCTACCCGACCGCCCCGTTTATAAGGAATTCGACTCAGTAGTAAAAATTGTGACTAGATTTAGAAACAGTGATTAATTACAAAACATATACATCCTGGCACCACGCCGCTGTGACAGGTGTCCAGTGTACACTGTATTTACCCACTGTTTGAGTTCATGAATACAAACTGTAATATGTGCGTCATTCCGCTGAAGTGTGGAAGTCTGAAGTTCATTGTAACACATTGTCCCTGGCCTAACAGGGACTACGGAAACTGCAGATACAAATCGATTTAGAAATTAACAATGAATATATAAACGAGTCTCCCCGATAGAAAGCGGTTTTTTTATTACAAAGAGTGTATTTCTAAACGAGCGACAGCAACTTGATAACGTCGGCTTCTCGACGTTGAATCTTGATGATGTGCAAAGTTTCAGTGGGTAAAAAATACACTATTACATTCTTCTCCGTTAGATAGCGTTTTATTACAACGAGCGTATTTCAACGAGCAAAAGCGAATAAGCACAATTCATGTATTTCACATATACACTATCGAGATCTAACGTTACAAAAGACGTTATAAACTGGTTAGGATGACGTATGAATATATCATTGATGATTCGACCAGACTGTTCTCTCGAGCTGCAGTCTGCCAATAACTAGCCCAGATTTCTTCGAGATGATTATATGAAACGATAGATCATCTTAAACCCATGGGGGGCTACTCTAATGTGAAACACTAAGTTGAAGATCGTAAGTAGACGCGGAGATGAATGCCTTCGACATAATACTTTTATGATGCCACGACACTTGCACGAATACAATGCAAAAGTGAGAGTATGTATACTCTCTTTCAACGTATTTGTTCCAAGTTATGCTATGAACCACAAACAACTGCACAAAAGAAATAGTCCACATCCACTAGCAGACAACAGTTTCCTGCTGTAAATAAAGCAGCAAAACCATTTCAATATTCAATAGAAAGCTATAGGTCGATAAGAACGGCAAGGGTTTGTGTTACAATACTGTGCTGAACGATGTCATTGATTTCGTATTCTTATCTACATTTTTTCGTGAGCTAAATAAAGCAGTCTTTGATGTTATTATTTTCGACGTATTTGATAATAAGAATTGATTTATTTGCGTCTATGGAGTCGATGTGCTCAATATCCTCAAACATACATCATGGTCTTACCCCAAGAAAGAAAAGAGGTATAGATAGATTGTCTATTCGCAGATAGTTCGATAGGCCTACAATACACTTCACAGTGATGAGACCGCCTCCGTGGTCTTGTGGTAGAGCGTCCGCCCGGAGAGCGGAAGGTCCAGGGTTCGATCCCGGGCCGCGTCATACAAAAAGACGTTAAAAGATTGTACTTGTTGTTACCCTGTCTGGTGCTCGGCATTAAGGGGCTAAAACAAGGACTGGTCGGCTCGGAGTCAGTATACTGTGTCTGAGTGGGGTATTCATGTTAAACTGCGGCATGGTATCTCAGTGAGCTAGCACTATAAATCGGCATCAGTCCGGACTAGTACAAGCAGCCACACACATACATACACGTGCATGCACGTCGCTATATAATTGCAATAATCTTGGACGCGACGTTAAACCCAATTTCACCACCTCACCTCACAGTGATGATTGATTAATAAATTATCTAAGAACAAAATGAATTGCTTCATCTTCTATCTATTTAAGTACGAGTAGCATCCATGATGTAAATATTGTAAAAATAGTTGTTGTCTCTGTCAAAAATTACATTGCCTTATTAATCAGTACTTATTATGAGACCTTGTAATGCCAAGGCCTATTTGGATAGAAAACATACTGTGGTGTACAAACCATGACCAGTGTTTTTAAAAAAATAGTTCTCACTTTTTATAATCTCAAATCAGTGGCTTGGGGGAAATTCGAATATGTAATGAAAGAACATGATATATCAATGATACTTATTTTGGCGTCAGATATGGATCTATGACACCATGTTATTGCATAGTGTTTTGTTATATAAGGTACAATCCTTTTCCTATGGAAAACCATATGATTTGGTTGCTGTATTGATATAAACAATAACTGAGCCAGATATACAGAATATCGGCTTATTTTATCACATATCTCTTGGTGCTCTTTACAAATATCACAAGATAACTAACATAAAATTAATTTGTCATCTTTACCATAAAGAATGTCACCAATTGAAAAAGCATAACAGGCCAGTTGTTACAGCTGATACACGAAGATCGGGAGCAAGTCAAGTAGAATTCTACAGAAATGACAGTGCGGATTCCTCGAATTTCGGAACAACCTCGTATCAACTGGTGATTTCGTCATATCATACACCATTCATAGACCAGAATTGTTTGAGATAATTCTTCTTCTCAGTGCAATAACTCGGGTATTTGAGACAAGTGGAATTAACACCATTTGGATTCCTAATAGCTCAAAGGATTTGCCTGACCTTTTACTATCTCTGAAACGATCCATGTTCAATTCGGTCAAAGCATTTGATTTTTCACAACTTTGTAACTATCACATATCACACACATGTGGAAAAGACTTCCCTGACCTGTGGGTATTTTGTTACAAAACGTGGTGACCATAGATACATTTTCATATCTATCTTCCGAGGTTCAGGGCAATATGACAAAGATGAAAGCAAATGTCATCACAAGTACGTGAAATGCTGGACTTGGGGGAAAGACATTTTGGCAAGATGTAGGGTTCTCGAAAGGCACAAATTGTGCACTCCTTCATGTTCATTTGTTTCTCTATGTACACGAATCGGACTTTTCACTCGGATTGGCAAAGTCAGAACAAGTTAATTTTGCCAGGACCTTTAACTTATGTTTCAGGCATATCGATGAACTGATATCGTTCATTAGCCATCAAATAGCCTTTCCACTTTCACGGAATTACCCACATGATTAAAGGAGACCAGTGAGGCTGCCTCTTCTTTTTCATGTCTCGACTAAACTAATGCTAGTGTACGATTTCCTGTCAAGCTAGACTATTGCAATTATATCGTTACATGTCATGAATATAGATTATTACAACAATACGGTGGTCAGTCAAGACCAGGTTATAGCAACTTTCTGGTTTACCTTTCAAGACTACACAATCATGGTTAACATATCAATGATATTGCGACTGAAGTGAGTGAGTGAGTATGGTTTAACGCCGCTTTTAGCAATATTCCAGCAATATCACGGCGGGGGACACCAGAAATGGGCTTCACACATTGTACCCATGTGGGGAATCGAACCCGGGTCTTCGGCGTGACGAGCGAACGCTTTAACCACTAGGCTACCCGACCGCCCCTATTGCGACTGAAAAGCTTGGCACTAAGCCGTTGCAGCATTATGGTCAACGTGTCAGGGAAGTTTCAGCTGTGAGACTGGTAGTGGTGTTAGTTTGCCTATTATATCCTTGGACAAAATCACACACCTTCTAGCAGGGACATGGGTAGGCCGCTGTTGCCTCAATTCACTGTAGAGCGTTGCGTCCCTAACTGTTTTTTCACAATGACCGTATAATATAGAAATAACAAGTTTCAAATCGTTTTAAAATCCGTGTGCAGAATGAAAGGTGTGTTTCCCTCACCTGCCGTGGAACGGTACGTTTGCAAAATAAATGGTACGTATGTCCATGCCTTACTTCCTGCATACCGTCGTGTCTTCGTCACTTTGTGCTATTTAATTGTCCGTGTACGTTTGCAAAATAGATGGTGCGGATGTCCATGCCTTACTTCCTGCATACCGTCGTGTCTTCGTCACTTTGTGCTATTTATGTGTCCGTGTACGTTTGCAAAATAAATGGTACGTATGTCCATGCCTTACTCTCTGCATACCGTCGTGTCTTCGTCACTTTGTGCTATTTAATTGTCCGTGTACGTTTGCAAAATAATTGGTACGTATGTCCATGCCTTACTTCCTGCATACCGTCGTGTCTTCGTCACTTTGCGCTATTTAATTGTCCGTGTACGTTTGCAAAATAGATGGTGCGTATGTCCACGCCTTACTTCCTGCATACCGTCGTGTCTTCGTCACTTTGTGCTATTTAATTGTCCGTGTACGTTTGCAAAATAGATGGTACGTATGTCCATGCCTTACTTCCTGCATACCGTCGTGTCTTCGTCACTTTGTGCTATTTAATTGTCCGTGTACGTTTGCAAAATAGATGGTGCGTATGTCCATGCCTTACTTCCTGCATACCGTCGTGTCTTCGTCACTTTGTGCTATTTAATTGTCCGTGTACGTTTGCAAAATAGATGGTGCGTATGTCCATGCCTTACTTCCTGCATACCGTCGTGTCTTCGTCACTTTGTGCTATTTAATTGTCCGTGTACGTTTGCAAAATAAATGGTATGTATGTCCATGCCTTACTTCCTGCATACCGTCGTGTCTTCGTCACTTTGTGCTATTTAATTGTCCGTTTACGTTTGCAAAATAGATGGTGCGTATGTCCATGCCTTACTTCCTGCATACCGTCGTGTCTTCGTCACTTTGTGCTATTTAATTGTCCGTGTACGTTTGCAAAATAGATGGTGCGTATGTCCATGCCTTACTTCCTGCATACCGTCGTGTCTTCGTCACTTTGTGCTATTTAATTGTCCGTGTACGTTTGCAAAATAGATGGTGCGTATGTCCATGCCTTACTTCCTGCATACCGTCGTGTCTTCGTCACTTTGTGCTATTTAATTGTCCGTGTACGTTTGCAAAATAGATGGTGCGTATGTCCATGCCTTACTTCCTGCATACCGTCGTGTCTTCGTCACTTTGTGCTATTTAATTGTCCGTGTACGTTTGCAAAATAAATGGTACGTATGTCCATGCCTTACTTCCTGCATACCGTCGTGTCTTCGTCACTTTGTGCTATTTAATTGTCCGTGTACGTTTGCAAAATAGATGGTGCGTATGTCCATGCCTTACTTCCTGCATACCGTCGTGTCTTCGTCACTTTGTGCTATTTAATTGTCCGTGTACGTTTGCAAAATAGATGGTGCGTATGTCCATGCCTTACTTCCTGCATACCGTCATGTCTTCGTCACTTTGTGCTATTTAATTGTCCGTGTACGTTTGCAAAATAGATGGTGCGTATGTCCATGCCTTACTTCCTGCATACCGTCGTGTCTTCGTCACTTTGTGCTATTTAATTGTGTAAATATAACAAAAAATGAAGATGAAGATGTTATGAAGATGTTACAACATGCCAGAAATCATCCACCTGTCTGAACATCATTTCGAGATAAATGTGACCTCAAATGAAATTTTGCCTTGCCACAATGGTGAAATGATATCATCTACAGTTTGTTCAATGAATTCCCTTCCCTTTATCTAGTTTCGCAGCTGTGATGCAATGAAACAAAGCGTCTGCCGCGTGTCATATAGTGGATGGAAACACATGTGTGGTACCGAGCACAGTAACATTAGAGACGTAAATACATGAACTTTCTGTCGCTCCAGCATGAAGTTCAAAATAAGGAAAATGGTTAAATATCTTGGAGTTGTGTTGTTCGTATCCTGCATTGGGATCATCGTCTTCCTTTACGAACCGGAGGAACCCCGTGTGCCACACCGACAACACATGTTAGAGTTATTTAAACACATGCAGAACCGATCTCGGAACTCCTCCCATCTCTGGGGATACCGCCCTGAAGAAGTAACATTCCAGAGAACGGTATGGTATCTGGCACATGCTCGCTACAATGTGACCTTGTGGCGCGATCTTGATCTCATGAAACTGGTGAGTAAATAGTATATTTCCTTCCAACCATGTGATCTTTAAAAGACCGATAAGAGGAAACTGGACATTGAGATGAGGTATTTGGCATTAAGCTTAATCATTAAACACAACTCAAGATGGCAACAGGTCCCTGTACTTCAGTCCGTCTGACGAACCATTAAGTGTGTCACATCCCCGCCTTACTGTGTTCTGTCTTGTCATATAAGATATAAGCTACGTGATAAATCGCAAAGAACAATAAAGAACGAAGCGTGGTTTATTTCCCAATAAAACATCATGACGTCATTTCTGGAGATTTGCGCTCACCACTTGATGACGCCGTAAATTTGAGGATGATGAACGCAATGGCCGAACGATCGCACCCGAAGGTGGGAGCGATATGACAATCGGTTTTGGGAGAAAAGGCACAGCTAATTGACGTGAATATACGGGAAAGACAAAATTTAGCCTACCTGTTCATAAATTGGGCTTGTCCGACATTGCCTCGGTCGGATTCTACTCAGGGAGTAATCATTATTTGAATACGGGTAAATATATTTTACAGCGTGTACCTAATGCTTTTATCTCATATAAGAAATAAACGAGTCGCGGTCGTTGTTTATCGTACAATAATACGATAAACAACGACCACGAGTCGTTTATCTCTTAAATAACAGTCACTGACAGCTGCTATACCGTGCTACCTGTGGTCCGTGTTCGAGGTCTTCAATCATTGGCAAAGTAATGTAATGTAGGACCAACATATACATCGTTGTGTAATTTAAGAATCGACCATATGTTTCTGGAGCTCTGAAAGCATATACCGGTGGACAAACTGTGGATTTACGCAAGATGCGCATTGCGATATGTACGTTCATAGCTCCACAGACGCAAACACAAATTAAAGTCAATTCTTATAAATAATTACGTCGACGAAATTAACTTGAGTGCCTTCTTATTTAATCATTAACACACACAAATCTGCAGACATCCGTAAAAAATAAGTGACACCTTACAACACAATTATGCAACACAAGTCCCGCCCATTCTGTTAACAGTCAATCAGGAAACAGAAGAGTGGTAGTGAGAAAGGCCTATTTTTTCTGTTATGGAAACATAAACGCAGAAAAATAATTGCCTGCTTAGCCAATCAAATTATACGGAATCGCTCGCAATTTGTTTATTGTCATGTAAGAAACCGTCCGAATTTCAACCCCTTTAACTTGGTATGTTATACAAATTAACTTACTGACAAACTAAGAGATAGGGGGAGTCCGTATCTTACTGACAAACTAAGAGATTGGGGGAGTCTGTATCTTACTGACAAACTAAGAGATTGGGGGAGTCCGTAACTTACTGACAAACTAAGAAATTGGGGGAGTCCGTGACTTAGTGAGTGAGTGAGTGAGTGAGTGAGCGAGCGAGTAGGAGTTGTAGTAGATGTACGGGTCTGTATGTGTGGGCTTGCAGTACACTGATGTTCTTAGTCCAGGTCTTTGGTGTGACGAGCGAACGCTTTAACCATTAGGCTACCCGACCGCCCCGTTTATAAGGAATTCGACTCAGTAGTAAAAATTGTGACTAGATTTAGAAACAGTGATTAATTACAAAACATATACATCCTGGCAACACGCCGCTGTGACAGGTGTCCAGTGTACACTGTATTTACCCACTGTTTGAGTTCATGAATACAAACTGTAATATGTGCGTCATTCCGCTGAAGTGTGGAAGTCTGAAGTTCATTGTAACACATTGTCCCTGGCCTAACAGGGACTACGGAAACTGCAGATACAAATCGATTTAGAAATTAACAATGAATATATAAACGAGTCTCCCCGATAGAAAGCGGTTTTTTTTTATTACAAAGAGTGTATTTCTAAACGAGCGACAGCAACTTGATAACGTCGGCTTCTCGACGTTGAATCTTGATGATGTGCAAAGTTTCAGTGGGTAAAAAATACACTATTACATTCTTCTCCGTTAGATAGCGTTTTATTACAACGAGCGTATTTCAACGAGCAAAAGCGAATAAGCACAATTCATGTATTTCACATATACACTATCGAGATCTAACGTTACAAAAGACGTTATAACCTGGTTAGGATGACGTATGAATATATCATTGATGATTCGACCAGACTGTTCTCTCGAGCTGCAGTCTGCCAATAACTAGCCCAGATTTCTTCGAGATGATTATATGAAACGATAGATCATCTTAAACCCATGGGGGGCTACTCTAATGTGAAACACTAAGTTGAAGATCGTAAGTAGACGCGGAGATGAATGCCTTCGACATAATACTTTTATGATGCCACGACACTTGCACGAATACAATGCAAAAGTGAGAGTATGTATACTCTCTTTCAACGTATTTGTTCCAAGTTATGCTATGAACCACAAACAACTGCACAAAAGAAATAGTCCACATCCACTAGCAGACAACAGTTTCCTGCTGTAAATAAAGCAGCAAAACCATTTCAATATCCAATAGAAAGCGATAGGTCGATAAGAACGGCAAGGGTTTGTGTTACAATACTGTGCTGAACGATGTCATTGATTTCGTATTCTTATCTACATTTTTTCGTGAGCTAAATAAAGCAGTCTTTGATGTTATTATTTTCGACGTATTTGATAATAAGAATTGATTTATTTGCGTTTATGGAGTCGATGTGCTCAATATCCTCAAACATACATCATGGTCTTACCCCAAGAAAGAAAAGAGGTATAGATAGATTGTCTATTCGCAGATAGTTCGATAGGCCTACAATACACTTCACAGTGATGAGACCGCCTCCGTGGTCTTATGGTAGAGCGTCCGCCCGGAGAGCGGAAGGTCCAGGGTTCGATCCCGGGCCGCGTCATACAAAAAGACGTTAAAAGATTGTACTTGTTGTTACCCTGTCTGGTGCTCGGCATTAAGGGGCTAAAACAAGGACTGGTCGGCTCGGAGTCAGTATACTGTGTCTGAGTGGGGTATTCATGTTAAACTGCGGCATGGTATCTCAGTGAGCTAGCACTATAAATCGGCATCAGTCCGGACTAGTACAAGCAGCCACACACATACATACACGTGCATGCACGTCGCTATATAAGTGCAATAATCTTGGACGCGACGTTAAACCCAATTTCACCACCTCACCTCACAGTGATGATTGATTAATAAATTATCTAAGAACAAAATGAATTGCTTCATCTTCTATCTATTTAAGTACGAGTAGCATCCATGATGTAAATATTGTAAAAATAGCTGTTGTCTCTGTCAAAAATTACATTGCCTTATTAATCAGTACTTATTATGAGACCTTGTAATGTGGTGTACGAACCATGACCAGTGTTTTTAAAAAAATAGTTATCACTTTTTATAATCTCAAATCAGTGGCTTGGGGGAAATTCGAATATGTAATGAAAGAACATGATATATCAATGATACTTATTTTGGCGTCAGATATGGATCTATGACACCATGTTATTGCATAGTGTTTTGTTATATAAGGTACAATCCTTTTCCTATGGAAAACCATATGATTTGGTTGCTGTATTGATATAAACAATAACTGAGCCAGATATACAGAATATCGGCTTATTTTATCACATATCTCTTGGTGCTCTTTACAAATATCACAAGATAACTAACATAAGAAAATTAATTTGTCATCTTTACCATAAAGAATGTCACCAATTGAAAAAGCATAACAGGCCAGTTGTTACAGCTGATGTGAAAGAAACGCACGTACACGAAGATCGGGAGCAAGCCAAGTAAGATTCTACAGAAATGACAGTGCGGATTCCTCGAATTTCGGAACAACCTCGTATTAACTGGTGATTTCGTCATATCATACACCACTCATAGACCAGAATTGTTTGAGATAATTCTTCTTCTCAGTGCAATTACTCGGGTATTTGAGACAAGTGGAATTAACACCATTTGGATTCCTAATAGCTCAAAGGATTTGCCTGACCTTTTACTATCTCTGAAACGATCCATGTTCAATTCGGTCAAAGCATTTGATTTTTCACAACTTTGTAACTATCACATATCACACACATGTGGAAAAGACTTCCCTGACCTGTGGGTATTTTGTTACAAAACGTGGTGACCATAGATACATTTTCATATCTATCTTCCGAGGTTCAGGGCAATATGACAAAGATGAAAGCAAATGTCATCACAAGTACGTGAAATGCTGGACTTGGGGGAAAGACATTTTGGCAAGATGTAGGGTTCTCGAAAGGCACAAATTGTGCACTCCTTCATGTTCATTTGTTTCTCTATGTACACGAATCGGACTTTTCACTCGGATTGGCAAAGTCAGAACAAGTTAATTTTGCCAGGACCTTTAACTTATGTTTCAGGCATATCGATGAACTGATATCGTTCAGTAGCCATCAAATAGCCTTTCCACTTTCACGGAATTACCCACATGATTAAAGGAGACCAGTGAGGCTGCCTCTTCTTTTTCATGTCTCGACTAAACTAATGCTAGTGTACGATTTCCTGTCAAGCCAGACTATTGCAATTATATCGTCACATGTCATGAATATAGATTATTACAACAATACGGTGGTCAGTCAAGACCAGGTTATAGCAACTTTCTGGTTTACCTTTCAAGATTACACAATCATGGTTAACAGATCAATGATATTGCGACTGAAGTGAGTGAGTGAGTATGGTTTTACGCCGCTTTTAGCAATATTCCAGCAATATCACGGCGGGGGACACCAGAAATGGGCTTCACACATTGTACCCATGTGGGGAATCGAACCCGGGTCTTCGGCGTGACGAGCGAACGCTTTAACCACTAGGCTACCCGACCGCCCCTATTGCGACTGAAAAGCTTGGCACTAAGCCGTTGCAGCATTATGGTCAACGTGTCAGGGAAGTTTCAGTTGTGAGACTGGTAGTGGTGTTAGTTTGCCTATTATACCCTTGGACAAAATCACACACCTTCTAGCAGGGACATGGGTAGGCCGCTGTTGCCTCAATTCACTGTAGAGCGTTGCGTCCCTAACTGTTTTTTCACAATGACCGTATAATATAGAAATAACAAGTTTCAAATCGTTTTAAAATCCGTGTGCAGAATGGAAGGTGTGTTTCCCTCACCTGCCGTTCAACGGTACGTTTGCAAAATAGATGGTGCGTATGTCCATGCCTTACTTCCTGCATACCGTCGTGTCTTCGTCACTTTGTGCTATTTAATTGTCCGTGTACGTTTGCAAAATAGATGGTGCGTATGTCCATGTCTTACTTCCTGCATACCGTCGTGTCTTCGTCACTTTGTGCTATTTAATTGTCCGTGTACGTTTGCAAAATAGATGGTGCGTATGTCCATGCCTTACTTCCTGCATACCGTCGTGTCTTCGTCACTTTGTGCTATTTAATTGTCCGTGTACGTTTGCAAAATAGATGGTGCGTATGTCCATGCCTTACTTCCTGCATACCGTCGTGTCTTCGTCACTTTGTGCTATTTAATTGTCCGTGTACGTTTGCAAAATAGATGGTGCGTATGTCCATGCCTTACTTCCTGCATACCGTCGTGTCTTCGTCACCTTGTGCTATTTAATTGTCCGTGTACGTTTGCAAAATAGATGGTGCGTATGTCCATGCCTTACTTCCTGCATACCGTCATGTCTTCGTCACTTTGTGCTATTTAATTGTCCGTGTACGTTTGCAAAATAGATGGTGCGTATGTCCATGCCTTACTTCCTGCATACCGTCGTGTCTTCGTCACTTTGTGCTATTTAATTGTGTAAATATAACAAAAAATGAAGATGAAGATGTTATGAAGATGTTACAACATGCCAGAAATCATCCACCTGTCTGAACATCATTTCGAGATAAATGTGACCTCAAATGAAATTTTGCCTTGCCACAATGGTGAAATGATATCATCTACAGTTTGTTCAATGAATTCCCTTCCCTTTATCTAGTTTCGCAGCTGTGATGCAATGAAACAAAGCGTCTGCCGCGTGTCATATAGTGGATGGAAACGCATGTGTGGTACCGAGCACAGTAACATTAGAGACGTAAATACATGAACTTTCTGTCGCTCCAGCATGAAGTTCAAAATAAGGAAAATGGTTAAATGTCTTGGAGTTGTGTTGCTCGTATCCTGCATTGGGATCATCGTCTTCCTTTACGAACCGGAGGAACCCCGTGTGCCACACCGACAACACATGTTAGAGTTATTTAAACACATGCAGAACCGATCTCGGAACTCCTCCCATCCCTGGGGATACCGCCCTGAAGAAGTAACATTCCAGAGAACGGTATGGTATCTGGCACAGGCCCGCCACAATATGACCTTGTGGCGCGACCTTGACCTCATGAAACTGGTGAGTAAATAGTATATTTCCTTCCAACCATGTGATCTTTAAAAGACCGATAAGAGGAAACTGGACATTGAGATGAGGTATTTGGCATTAAGCTTAATCATTAAACACAACTCAAGATGGCAACAGGTCCCTGTACTTCAGTCCGTCTGACGAACCATTAAGTGTGTCACATCCCCGCCTTACTGTGTTCTGTCTTGTCATATAAGATATAAGCTACGTGATAAATCGCAAAGAACAATAAAGAACGAAGCGTGGTTTATTTCCCAATAAAACATCATGACGTCATTTCTGGAGATTTGCGCTCACCACTTGATGACGCCGTAAATTTGAGGATGATGAACGCAATGGCCGAACGATCGCACCCGAAGGTGGGAGCGATATGACAATCGGTTTTGGGAGAAAAGGCACAGCTAATTGACGTGAATATACGGGAAAGACAAAATTTAGCCTACCTGTTCATAAATTGGGCTTGTCCGACATTGCCTCGGTCGGATTCTACTCAAGGAGTAATCATTATTTGAATACGGGTAAATATATTTTACAGCGTGTACCTAATGCTTTTATCTCATATAAGAAATAAACGAGTCGTGGTCGTTTTTTATCGTACAATAATACGATAAACAACGACCACGAGTCGTTTATCTCTTAAATAACAGTCACTGACAGCTGCTATACCGTGCTACGTGTGGTCCGTGTTCGAGGTCTTCAATCATTGGCAAAGTAATGTAATGTAGGACCAACATATACATCGTTGTGTAATTTAAGAATCGACCATATGTTTCTGGAGCTCTGAAAGCATATACCGGTGGACAAACTGTGGATTTACGCAAAATGCGCATTGCGATATGTACGTTCATAGCTCCATAGACGCAAACACAAATTGAAGTCAATTCTCATAAATAATTACGTCGACAAAATTAACTTGAGTGCCTTCTTATTTAATCATTAACACACACAAATCTGCAGACATCCGTAACAAATAAGTGACACCTTACAACACCATTATGCAACACAAGCCCCGCCCATTCTGTTAACAGTCAATCAGCAAACAGTAGAGTGGTAGTGAGAAAGGCCTATTGGAAACATAAACGCAGAAAAATAATTGCCTGCTTAGCCAATCAAATTATACGGAATCGCTCGCAATTTGTTTATTGTCATGTAAGAAACCGTCCTAATTTTAACCCCTTCAACTTGCTATGTTATACAAATAAACTTACTGACAAACTAAGAGATAGGGGGAGTCCGTATCTTACTGACAAACTAAGAGATTGGGGGAGTCCGTATCTTACTGACAAACTAAGAGATTGGGGGAGTCCGTAGCTTACTGACAAACTAAGAGATTGGGGGAGTCCGTAACTTACTGACAAACTAAGAGAAAGGGGGAGTCCGTAGCTTACTGACAAACTAAGAGATTGGGGGAGTCCGTAACTTACTGACATACTAAGAGATAGGGGGAGTCCGTAGCTTACTGACAAACTAAGAGATAGGGGGAGTCCGTAGCTTACTGACAAACTAAGAGATAGGGGGAGTCCGTATCTTGCTGACAAACTAAGAGATAGGGGGAGTCCGTAACTTACTGACAAACTAAGAGATAGGGGGAGTCCGTATCTTACTGACAAACTAAGAGATTGGGGGAGTCCGTAACTTACTGACAAACTAAGAGATAGGGGGAGTCCGTAACTTAATGACAAACTAAGAGATTGGGGGAGTCCGTAACTTACTGACAAACTAAGAGATAGGGGGAATCCGTAGCTTACTGACAAACTAAGAGATTGGGGGAGTCCGTATCTTACTGACAAACTAAGAGATAGGGGGAGTCCGTAGCATACTGACAAACTAAGAGATTGGGGGAGTCCGTAACTTACTGACAAACTAAGAGATAGGGGGAGTCCGTAGCTTACTGACAAACTAAGAGATTGGGGGAGTCCGTAACTTACTGACAAACTAAGAGATAGGGGGAGTCCGTAGCTTACTGACAAACTAAGAGATAGGGGGAGTCCGTATCTTACTGACAAACTAAGAGATTGGGGGAGTCCGTATCTTGCTGACAAACTAAGAGATAGGGGGAGTCCGTAACTTACTGACAAACTAAGAGATAGGGGGAGTCCGTGGCTTACTGACAAACTAAGAGATTGGGGGAGTCCGTAACTTACTGACAAACTAAGAGATAGAGGGAGTCCGTAACTTACTGACAAACTAAGAGATTGGGGGAGTCCGTTACTTACTGACAAACTAAGAGATAGGGGGAGTCCGTAGCTTACTGACAAACTAAGAGATTGGGGGAGTCCGTAACTTACTGACAAACTAAGAGATAGGGGGAGTCCGTAACTTACTGACAAACTAAGAGATAGGGGGAGTCCGTAACTTACTGACAAACTAAGAGATAGGGGGAGTCCGTGACTAGGGTGAGTGAGTGAGTGAGTGAGTGAGTGAGTGAGTGAGTGAGTGAGTGAGTGAGCGAGCGAGCGAGCAGGAGTTTAGTAGATGTACGGGTCTGTATGTGTGGGCTTGCAGTACTCTGATGTTCTTAGTCCATCATCTGTGGTTTGGAGGGACACGTCTAGGAAAGGAAGGTGTCCATGGTGGACTGGATTCTCTGGTGCTGGGCGTTGAGATGTTTGAGGAGCTCTATGGGGTCGTTCTGTTGGGCTGACGTGAATGTGTCGTCTACTTTCCGGTACCAGCAGAGGGGTTGGAATGGTACTGTGGAGAGGGCTGATTCTTCGAAGGATGTTATGAAGATTTTAGTGATGAGTGGAGCCCATAGGTGAGTGAGTGAGTATGGTTTTACGCCGCTTTTAGCAATATTCCAGCAATGTCACGGCGGGGGACACCAGAAATGGGCTTCACACTTTGTACCCATGTCAGGAATCTAACCCGGGGGAGCCCATATGTAATCTCACAGGCCAACATGGAGCCCACCGTGGTTTCATATATACAGTTTATTGATCAATGTGTTTTTTGAACATAAGTGACAAAAGTTGTATTTTGCGATCCTTTGCCGAGCATAATACACACATTTTATTCCTAATATATGATATTTACGAAACAGAAGTACACACGAGGTATACTCTCCTTATCATATACTGCCATTAAAAGAAAAAGGTATGTTTGTTTTGCAATTTCATTCAATGAAGCATCAGAGTAAACGAATGAATACGATGTTGAGTGAACTGCCAAATTTATCATACAGACTTATGTTTCTACGCCACATTGGGGGAGCCATGTCTAAGCATATTAGGGGCGTGATGCAACAGCCTATTGAGAAAGAAGGCATCGCACTGACATATGGAACCTGAAAGTAGCTCCTTTCAGGCGATCTCATTTGCATATTAAGCAGATCGTGATACCAAATTTATCGAATTGGTTCATCGGATCGATAACACTTACTATTGTATGATTCAATGTCTTATCTATTGGTCTGAATACACAAAACGTCAACGCCTGCGAACAAACAGTCTCAACCATCTGCTGCAACAGATTCCACCGAGCGCAACATAAAAACTAGTGATGAATATCGCATGAATTGTTCACTGAAAAGTAATGATGGCACCAGCTTTTCGCGGAAAGAGTAAGCATGTCATACTCCACAGGTAGCACCCGTGCACAATTTGCATTGAAGTAAGTGTGTGCTGCCCAACGCCGCACAGCAACAGCCCCTCTGCACGACTGGTTCAGCAAACAATCAAACTCCGACCACATAATCCAGAAAAAAACAGACCAGACAATCCATTGACAGCAGACAAGACATTTAAAATGATAACAGACAAGACAATCCAGTAGCAACAAACCAGGCAATACAGCTACAGCAGACGAGACAACCCAGTGATAACAGGCTAGATAATCCAGCGACAACAAACTTGACAGTCCAGCGACAAAATACTAGAGAATCCAGTGATAATAGGGAAGACAATCTACCGACAGCAGACAAGACATTCCAGTGATAACAGACAAGACAATCCAGCAACAACAGCCAGACAATCTAGCGACAGCAGACCGGACAATCCAGCGACTGAAGACCAGACAATCCAGCGACAGCAGACGGGACACTCATGGACAGCAGACGAGACAATCTAGCGACAGTAGGCCACAAAATTCAACGACAGCAGACTAGACAATCCAGCGACAGAAGACTAGACAATCCAGCGACAGAAGACAAGACAATCCAGCGACAGAAGACCAGACAATCCAGCGACAGAAGACCAGACAATCTAGCGACTGAAGACCAGACAATCCAGCGACAGAAGACCAGACAATCCAGCGACAGAAGACCAGACAATCCAGCGACTGAAGACCAGACAATCTAGCGACAGAAGACCAGACAATCTAGCGACTGAAGACCAGACAATCCAGCGACAGAAGACCAGACAATCTAGCGACAGCAGACCGGACAATCCAGCGACTGGAGACCAGACAATCTAGCGACAGCAGACCAGACAATCCAGCGACAGCAGACCGGACAATCCAGCGACTGGAGACCAGACAATCTAGCGACAGCAGACCAGACAATCCAGCGACTGAAGACCAGACAATCTAGCGACAGCAGACCGGACAATCCAGCGACTGGAGACCAGACAATCTAGCGACAGCAGACCAGACAATCCAGCGACTGAAGACCAGACAATCTAGCGACAGCAGACCGGACAATCCAGCGACTGAAGACCAGACAATCTAGCGACAGCAGACCGGACAATCCAGCGACTGAAAACAAGACAATCCAGCGACAGCAGACGGGACACTCATGGACAGCAGACGAGACAATCGAGCGACAGCAGGCCACAAAATTCAACGACAGCAGACTAGACAATCCAGCGACAGAAGGCCAGACAATCCAGCGACTGAAGACCAGACAAACTGGCGACAGAACGCCAGACATCCGGCGACAAAACACAAGACAATCCAGCGTCAGCTGACGAGACAATCCAGCGACAGAAGACCAGATAATCCAGCGACAGAAGACCAGACAATCCAGCGACAGCAGATGAGACCATCTAGCGACAGCAGACCACAAAATTCAACGTCAGCAGACCAGGCAATCCAGCGATAGAAGACCAGATAATCCAAAGACAGCACACTTGACAATGTAGCGACAGAAGACCAGACAATCCAGCGACAGAACCCCAGACAATCTAGCGACAGAAGACCAGACAATCCTGCGACAGAAGACCAGACAATCCAGCGACAGCAGACGAAACAATCGAGCGACAGCAGACCACAAAATTCAACGTCAGCAGACTCGCCATTCCAGCGACAGCAGGCCAGACAATCCAACGACAGCACACCTGGCAATGTAGCTATGGCAGACCAGACAATCCAGCGACGGCAGACCAGACAATCCAACGATAGCAAACACGACAATACAGCAACGCCAGGCCGGACAATCCAGCAACAGCTCTATCGGTCTCACCACGTGTCTCATCTTAACAGAAAACGACAACATAAGTTTGAAACACCTCGGTTATTAAACACACATATCCTTCAAAGTAAACAATGGTCATCTCTGGTTATGTAAGCAACTTCGAGCAGATATGGTTTAACGACACATTGGGAGCGAATGTCTCCATTAATCAAAACTGTGTAAAGTATGCGATTGTTTCCCAACCCCTCGGACGCGGACGTATATCTGATAGCGAGTGAGTTGGTGAGTAAGGTCAACACTGCAATATTCCGCGATAACACGATGACGTTATTTTCCACAGCAAGTACCACGGCCTCTGTTGGAGTTTACCAGCCACTGTTGGTGGGTGCACAACGTCACACCGAACCACTGCCCTTGGGCCATGGAGCCAAGCAGGGGACCCATGGCGGAGATGGGGGAGACTGGGGTGCTGCGTTGCCTCCCCTCCTTTTACATCATAGGGCAGGGCGAGAGTGGGACCACCGACCTGTTCAACAAACTGACAAGACACCCCCACGTTGCCCCCCACACTATGACGGAGACAGAATGGTTGTCCCGAACACGACTAAGTACGTTTAAATGTGTGTTGTCCAGAGCGAGTTGTCCCGTGTTCCCTTCATATCACGTCTGTTTATGCCTATGTGTGTATTGACTAGAGTGACAACCGGCTGAAGATATTCCAGTCATATCGTATCCGGGAATATCCATATGTACTGACTTGCGCGAGTTTGGCGATGTTCCAGTTATATCACAGCTAGGTATGTCCGTGTGTGTATTAACTAGACCGAGTATTGGTAAGGGAGTGTGTGAGTGAGTATGGATGTATGCCGCTTTTAGCAATATTCCAGCAATATCAAGGTCGGGGACACCAGAAATGGGCTTCACACATTGTACCCATGTCGGGACATTGATTAGGCGATGTTCCAGTCCTACCATAGTGGGGTATGTGTACAATATATTGACATCAGTGGTATGTATGTTGTGCCACCTTCAGCCATAATCCAACACTCCCATTCGTTTTAGAAATCCATTACTAGCGGACTCTGGCCAATAACCTTCTGTTCTGCTAGTCTATACCACATGAGTGCCCACACACGTCAATCGCAATCAGATGTAGTGAAGATGTTACCTCATCTGTTGCTGCTACTATTGTAGGACAATAAATTGCGTCTTATTCTCAAACACCCTATATAAGAAAACTTTCCATATTTTATGCAAGGGGTGCCGGAGACCTCTGGTCATGGGTTCAAGATTCAGATTCGCCCTGATGTTGTTTCAAGTTTTTTCATCAGTATACCCAAGTCTCAGAAATACCTCACTTCGGGCTTCCTACCACATTTATCCGTCCCTGACATGACTGGAATATCATTCAAAGCGGAGTCAAGCCAAAAAACTCACTATCTGTTTGGGTAAAAATATCGTCAAAAAGACTGTACCCTTTGTAAATATATTTAAAAAATCTTACCCAGAAATATTCAAATATTTGTGTTTGGAAAAGAATATATGGTTGTACATAGTTTTAATGGTTGTTATATAAATGTTGCAGAGAATAATTTCAATATTAACTGTAACTCCAATAAAGATCTTATGGATCAGATTTCAATTCCTGTCGATTTTTTTTCTCAGTCGAATCCTGTTCCTCCTTCGAGACGCATCTGAATCTGCTGCAGATCAGCGCCAACTTCATACAGAGAAACTACAAACAGAGTGTGGACCCTTACATCACCGGTAAGAGAAACGTGTGTCGCGATACACAAGCTTGTTTACAAAAACCCACGTTTCGACAGGTGAGCTCTTGTATATGATGGTTTACAACAGCTCTCGTGTTGCTAGATGCATTGTAAATCATAGGCAAGCTCGAAGGACAAACCGTTTACAACAAATATGGTGCTGCTAGATGCAGTGGACATCATGGGCAGGGCTCCTAGCAAAAACCGCTTAAAACAAATCTGGTGTTGCAAACGCATTTTACATCATAGGAAAGCTTGTAGCACTTACAACTAAACTGGTTTTGCTAGATACATTTTACATGAAAGGCAAGCTCGTAGCACAAACCGTTTACAACAGCTCAGGTCTTCCTAGATACATTGGACATCATAGGCAAGCTCGAAGCACAAACCGTGAACAAACATTCTTGTGTTGCTAGATATATTTGACATCATAGGCAATCTCGTAGCACAAACCGTGTACAAACATTCTTGTGTTGCTAGAAACATTGGACCTCATGGGCAAGCTCGTAGGACAAACCGTTTACAAACACTCATGTGTTGCTAGATACATTGGACATCATGATCACAGGCAAGCTCGGAGGACAAACCGTTTACAAACATTTTTGTGTTGCTAGATACATTGGACATCATGGGCAAGCTCGTAGGACAAACCGTTTACAAACACTCATGTGTTGCTAGATACATTAGACATCACACGCAAGCTCGGAGGACAAACCGTTTACAAACATTTTTTGTGTTGCTAGATACATTGGACATCATGGGCAAGCTCGTAGGACAAACCGTTTACAAACACTCATGTGTTGCTAGATACATTGGACATCATAGGCAATCTCGTAGCACAAACCATGAACAAACATTCTTGTGTTGCTAGATACATTGGACATCATGGGCAAGCTCGTAGCACAAACCGTTTACAAACATTTTTGTGTTGCTAGATACATTGGACATCATGGGCAAGCTCGTAGGACAAACCGTTTACAAACACTCTGGTGTTGCTAGATACATTGGACATCATAGGCAAGCTCGTAGCACAAACCGTTTACAAACACTCTGGTGTTGCTAGATACATTGGACATCATAGGCAAGCTGGTAGGACAAACCATGAACAAATATTCTTGTGTTGCTAGATACATTGGACATCATGGGCAAGCTCGTAGCACAAACCGTTTACAAACACTCATGTGTTGCTAGATACATTGGACATCATAGGCAAGCTGGTAGCACAAACCGTTCACAAACACTCTAGTGGTGCTAAAACATTGGAAATCATAGACAAGCTCGTAGGACAAACCGTTTGCGAACACACTGCTGTTGCTAGATACATTGGACATCATAGGCAAGCTCGTAGCACAAACCGTGAACAAACATTCTTGTGTTGCTAGATACATTGGACATCATGGGCAAGCTCGTAGGACAAACCGTGTACAAACACTCATGTGTTGCTAGAAACATTGGACATCACAGGTAGGTTCGTAGCACAAACCGTTTACAAACATTCTTGTGTTGCTAGAAACATTGGACATCATAGGCAAGCTCGTAAGACAAACCGTGTAAAAACATTCTTGTGTTGCTAGATATATTGGACATCATAGGTAAGCTCGTAGCACAAACCGTGTAAAAACATTCTTGTGTTGCTAGATATATTGGACATCATAGGCAAGCTCGTAGCACAAACCGTTTACAAACATTCTTGTGTTGCTAGAAACATTGGACATCATGGGCAAGCTCGTAGGACAAACCGTTTACAAACACTCATGTGTTGCTAGATACATTCGACATCACAGGCAAGCTCGGAGGACACACCGTTTACAAACATTTTTGTGTTGCTAGATACATTGGACATCATGGGCAAGCTCGTAGGACAAACCGTTTACAAACACTCTGGTGTTGCTAGATACATTGGACATCATAGGCAAGCTCGAAGCACAAACCGTTTACAAACATTCATGTGTTGCTAGATACATTGGACATCATAGGCAAGCTCGTGGGACAAACCGTTTACAAACATTCTGGTGTTGCTAGATACATTGGACATCATAGGTAAGCTCGTAGGACAAACCGTTTACAAACACTTATGTGTTGCTAGACACATTGGACATCATAGGTAAGCTCGTGGGACAAACCGTTTACAAACACTCTGGTGTTGCTAGATACATTGGACATCATAGGCAAGCTCGTAGGACAAACCGTTTACAAACACTCTAGTGGTGCTAATACGTTGGAAATCATAGGCAAGCTCGTAGGACAAACCGTTTACAAACACCCATGTGTTGCTAGATACATTGTACATCACAGGTAAGCTCGTAGCACAAACCGTGAACAAACACTCTGGTGTTGCTAGATACATTGGACATCATAGACAAGCTCGTAGGACAAACCGTTTACAAACATTCTGGTGTTGCTAGATACATTTGACATCATAGGCAAGCTCGTAGCACAAACCGTTTGCAAAGTTAACATTCTGGTGTTGCTAGATACATTGTACATCACAGGTAAGCTCGTAGGACAAACCGTTTACAGCAAATATCGTGTTGCTAGATACATTTCACATCACAGGTAAGCTCGTAGCACAAACCGTTTACAAACATTCTGGTGTTGCTAGATACATTGTGCATCATAGGTAAGCTCGTAGCACAAACCGTTTACAGCAACTCTCGTGTTGCTAGATACATTGCATTTTGAGCTCGCAGCATTGACCATTTACTCTTGAATCCAAATTCAAAGGTTATAACTGCTTCATCATCTACTGACATACATAATTCATATATATATAGACAGTTAAACAACGATTATCCTACTGTATTGCAGCATGTATTCAGTAATAAGGCACACACGCACACACACACACACACACACACACACACACACACACACACACACACACATGTTTATATATATATATATATATAGAGAGAGAGAGAGAGAGAGAGAGAGAGAGAGAGAGAGAGAGAGAGAGAGAGAGAGAGAGAGAGAGAGAGAGAGAGAGTTTTAAGTTGTACAGTGATGGACAGTATTACAACTTAGAATAAAGAACAACGTTTTTTATATGTTTACTGTAAAGTAAAGACGGATTTGAGCTGGAGAGTAGCATCATAATATGTTGCTGGTTTGGATGGACACAATAAGAGTTCGGTAAACTGCTCCCTCTTAAATCTGTTTAAGAATGGAGGCAAAAGTGGAATTCTTATTCTACTACTACCACAACACAAAGTGGAAACAATCTTCAACTAAGTTTAAGATTATACTGTCGAACCCATTTCTCGCATTGATGTATGAACAGAGCATCTACTTCAGCTTAAGCCCTTGGATAAATCATATTGTGAATACAAAACATTTTTATTTTAACATGTCTATGAAAAAAATCTAACTTAGCAGATGCTGCGTAATCATTCTTCAATATCTGCACTTCAACACATTAACGGCCTTGTTCAATAAATAAGTCAACATATACAATCGCCATATGGAGCAAAACGTCTCCAAAACTATACTTGTACAACAAGTTCATAACGTGTCGGAATGCTCATCTTGAGTCGGTATGCATGTTTAAGAATGATATTTCAATTGTGGATCAATAATCGCTCAAGTAATTCTTCTCTTTTATCAAGGGGCGGTCGGGTAGCCTAGTGGTTAAAGCGTTCGCTCGTCACGCCAAGACCCGGGTTCGATTCCCGACATGGGTTCAATGTGTGAAGCCCATATCTGGTGTCCCCCGCCGTGATATTGCTGGAATATTGCTAAAAGCGGCGTAAAAACCATACTCACTCACTCACTCACTCACTCTTTTTTCAAAATCCTTCATTTCCCATCTATGTTCGGGGCTTGGCGATTAAGATCCAAAACTACTAATTTACAAAACCGGTCGTGAATTGTCATTCATCAAGATCTGCCAACTTTGCTATTGATGGATACATAGTCCATGACAACTTCCTTATTGATAGATACAGAGTGTATAACAACACTCATATGGAAAGATACATAGTGCATAACAACTCTCCTATTCATATATACAGAGTGTATAACAACACTCATATGGAAAGATACACAGTGCATAACAACACTCCTTTTCATATATACAGAGTGTATAACAACTCTCCTATTGTGAGTACATAGTGCATAACAACTGTCTTGTTGTTAGTACATAGTGCATAACAACTGTCTTGTTGTTAGTACATAGTGCATAACAACTGTCCTATTGTGAGTACATAGTGCATAACAACTGTCCTGTTGTTAGTACATAGTGCATAACAACTGTCCTGTTGTTAGTACATAGTGCATAACAACTGTCCTATTGTTAGTACATAGTGCATAACAACTGTCCTATTGTGAGAACATAGTGCACAGCAACTGTCTTGTTGTTAGTACATAGTGCATAACAACTCTCCTATTGTGAGTACAAAGTGCATAACAACTGTCCTATTGTGAGTACATAGTGCATAACAACTGCCTTGTTGTTAGTACATAGTGCATAACAACTGTCCTATTGTGAGAACATAGTGCATAACAATTGTCTTGGTGTAGTACATAGTGCAAAACAACTGTCCTATTGTGAGTACATAGTGCATAACAACTGTCCTGTTGTTAGTACATAGTGCATAACAACTGTCCTGTTGTTAGTACATAGTGCATAACAAATGTCCTATTGTTAGTACATAGTGCATAACAAATGTCCTATTGTGAGTACATAGTGCATAACAACTGTCCTGTTGTTAGTACATAGTGCATTACAACTGTCCTGTTGTTAGTACATAGTGCATAACAACTGTCCTATTGTTAGTACATAGTGCATAACAACTGTCCTATTGTGAGAACATAGTGCATAACAACTGTCCTATTGTGAGAACATAGTGCAGAACAACTGTCCTATTGTGAGTACATAGTGCATAACAACTGTCCTATTGTTAGTACATAGTGCATAACAACTGTCCTATTGTTAGTACATAGTGCATAACAACTGTCCTATTGTGAGTACATAGTGCATAACAACTGTCCTGTTGTTAGTACATAGTGCATAACAACTGTCTTGTTGTTAGTACATAGTGCATAACAACTGTCCTATTGTGAGTACATAGTGCATAACAACTGTCCTATTGTGAGTACATAGTGCATAACAACTGTCCTATTGTTAGTACATAGTGCATAACAACTGTCCTATTGTTAGTACATAGTGCATAACAACTCTTCTATTGTGAGTACATAGTGCATTACAACTCTTCTATTGTGAGTACATAGTGCATAACAACTCTTCTATTGTGAGTACATAGTGCATAACAACTGTCCTGTTGTTAGTACATACATGTAGTGCATAACAACTCTTCTATTGTTAGTACATAGTGCATAACAACTGTCCTATTGTGAGTACATAGTGCATAACAACTGTTGTGGTGATCTCAAATAAGCATCACGGTTCACTTCTTTAATAATCACAAAAATCATGTTGATATATGATACGTTGTATTTTTCATCAGTTTTAGCAACACTACGTTTGATAGGAATATCTTTGAAAAAAGTAACTATAAGTTATACATATTATTGTGCAGGAGATGCCACGCCAGGATATTTCTCCTATAACGACTTTTGGGATATGTTGCCTGGCAACGAAGGGTGTACCGAACCATGTGTGACCAATGCTGACATCATCCATCATCTGAACCCTGGGGCCAAGATCATCCTGTCACTCAGGAACCCCACAGACAGGTAGAGTCCAATAACACGGTGCACACACACAAACAGACGCAAACACACACTATATCTCACACCGTTGTAACATCTCCCTGGCCAGTTTCTTCCCCGGGGAGGGTTCGGCGAGGCCAGTTCTTCCCCACCCATTGCCAGACATTCCCCAACGAATTTAGATGGAGACGGTGCAACAGAGGCCAGATCTTCTCTTCTCTTGGCTCCAACCTAGGCCATTTCTTATCTACTGGGGGGCACGGGTCCCGCGATTCGCTGTGCAGAGTTGCGTCCCTTGGACACGCCAGAAACCTATGGTTGTGGGTTCGAATCCCGGTTCGCCCCGATTATGTTTCTAGGTTTGTCAGCTCCATACCCGTGCTCGTGGGTTTCACCGAAGTGGTAAACGTCTGAGACCTGCATCACTTCGGGCTTGACGTTAAAAGATGGTACTTGTTGTTACCCTGTCTGGCGCTCGGCATTAAGGGGCTAAAACAAGGACTGGTCGGCTCGGAGTCAGTATACTGTGTCTGAGTGGGATATTCATGTTAAACTGCGGCATGGTATTTCAGTCAGCTAGCACTATAAATCGGCATCACTCCGGACTAGTACAAGCAGCCACAGAAACACACACACGTACATGCACGTCGCTATATAAGTGAAATAATCTTGGACGCGACGTTAAACCCCATTTAACCCCACCTCACTTCAGATTACTCATGACTCCATACACACGACAGTATCCTGTTCCCGGACATTATGAAAACTGGCTTTTTCCAGGACAATGACACTGATGTTGTTTCGATTGGGCAGTAGCTGATGTTTCAATTAATCTGTGAACACATCACCATTCATGTTCTTATGATAATCACCAGTTTTCTTGTTCGTCTCGAAAACGAGCTCACATCCAACAATAAACCCCAGACAACGGATCCGGCTTGCCAAAACAATCACAAGATTACTTTTACCTACGGGTGCTTTCCGTTCATCTGTAAAGTCGTGTTTCATGATTATGGCTGTGTGTAATGCAACATGCATTATGGGAGCAGTGTTGCCAAAATAAATGCAGCGTCATTTTTGTTATTTTTGTTAGATGTCAATCTAAAGGTATCTCCAATGGATTAGTTTTTTGTGGATTAGATAGGTGTTTTATAACTACACTATTATTGTTATCATTATTATCATGTACAGATTAAAATTAAAAAAATACAGCAAAGAGGGTTTGGGTGATCCTGGCACATTCAGGCTTGCTAGGCTCATCATCAGCTCAGGGCATTGCCCCCACTACACGCATCCGAGACAGCGAATGGGACTTCTCCCAGGAAGCGCTGCCTAGTCGAACCCACCCAGAATTTTTCGGAGAATGTGAAGACTCCCAAACACTGCAGCCTCTTGCATTACCCAGATTGTCAGAAGGGCTTTATTCTTTATAGCAATCCCGGGTACTACCCCAATGTCAGTCAACTGATTAGGAGGTACCAAACCTAAGGCACCGAGAACATTTCGGAGTCGGACAACTTGGTACTTAGGATGCAAGCGTGCCTTTTCGAAAGCGAGGTTCGCTTTGTTGACAAAATAAATGCAGCGACAATTGTCATTTTCTTAGATGTCCATCTAAAGGTATCTCCAATGGATTATTTTTGTGTGGATTTGATAGGTGTTTTATAACTACGCTATTATTGTTATCATTATTATTATTATGTACAGATTAAAATAAAAAATGCAGCAAAGAGTGTTTGGGTGATCCTGGCACAGTCAGGCTTGTTAGGCTCATCATCAGCTTAGGGCCCTTGCCCCCTCTACACGCAGCCCAGACAGCGAATGGGACTTCTCCCAGGAAGCGCTGCCTTGTCGAACCCTGCCACAACTTTTCGGAGAATGTGAAGACTCACCAACACTGCAGCCTTCTGCATTACCCAGATTGTCAGAAGGGCTTTATTCCTGGTAGCAAACCCGGGTACTTCCCCAATGTCAGTCAACAGATTGGGAGGTACCAAACCTAGGGCACCGAGAACAATGGGGAGTCGGACAATTTAGTACTTGGGACGCAAGCGTGACATTTCGAAAGCGAGGTCTGCATATTTGCCATGTTTTTCCTGAATCTTGTCAATCACATAAGTGTCGAAAAGAGACCGAAAAATTCAATGATATAAATGATTTCATTGGTTTTATCAAACAGGACAAGATCAGGTTTGTTGGCCTGGATAGATCTGAGGCTGTATTCGGGCCTATTCAAAAGAATTTTGTATTTATCATTTTCCATGACGCCCTCGACACGTTCCGGATCGTACCATGGATGGATCTGTGTCTAAACCACAGGCAAAGACGGTAATAAAATGATCGAGCTATATCATCATGTCGCTTAAGTTAGTGTGTTTGTGCCAAAGCTGGGCATCCACCGACAATGTGTTGGACAGTCTCATTAAATTCATTGCATGATCTACATTTCATATTATATACACGGTTTCGAGTTGGAAGTGACTGGTCCTGAGCAGCAAACAAAAAGCCTTCTGTTTAACTTTATTGTTATTATTTCTATTATTATTCTTATTCTTATTATTCTTCTTCTTCTTCTTATTATAATTATTTTTGCTTCTGTGAAATATTCTGGTTTCTTTTAACGGTTAAAAAGCATTTGTTCCAGCAAATCCTATATACAGTACTTTAATAACATTGTTATAAACAAGAATTGCGGTATAAACAGACAAAGGATACCATGAGGAACACTGAGAGACACTGGGAGGCGCTTAGAGACTATGAGAGATAAAATGGGGGAACCTTTGTTTCAGACTCTACTCCTATTACATCTCTAAGTCGGCTAAATTAGGAAGGGTGGCGTCACAACAAGACTTCCACGACCTGGTCAACAGAGAGATCGTTTCCTTCGTCGACTGTCTGGCGTCGCAGTCCCTCCGGGGATGTTGTTACAACTACACCATCGCTGATTCCCTGACAGAAGAGGTACGTGTTCCTGGTGTTTCCACCGAATCATTATTTTCCCGCCGAATGCTTGGGTTCGATTCCCCTCATGGAATTTTGCTAAAGCGTCTGTAAAACATTCTCGCTCGCTAGCACATGATATTCACATACCACCACACACACACATGTACGCACGTACACACACACGTACGTAAATACAGACACAGACACACACTCAGTCACACAAACAGATACACAATACATACGCACATACAGAGAGATACACACAGATACACAGACACACAAACATGCAAAAAACACACAGCCACACAGACAATATCTCTCTCTCTCTCTCTCTCTCTCTCTCTCTCTCTCTCTCTCTCTCTCTCTCTCTCTCTCTCTCTCTCTCTCTCTCTCTCTCTCTCTCTCTCACACACACACATCCGCCTATATGTTTTCTTTGATAATTAAAACTTATCTTGTTTCGCCAGATCGATCTTCGGCGAGGAATCTACCACGTGTTCCTTTGGGACTGGAGGAAAGTGTTCCCTAGTAAACAGATCCACGTCCATACGTTTGAAGACTACACGAGTAATAAAGCAAAACATCTTGCAGAAATCTTCAAATTCCTGGATTTAAGTGAGTTAATTGTTTATCTTATTTCTTCACCGCTATTTAATGTAGGAGAGTCTAGACCTGAGAGCTTTCCTACCGAGTGGGGGATCAGATAACAATGGGTCCCGAGCACTCCATGCCTCGATACAAACCTACTAAAAGCAGACCCGTTGGTCCCTGGTAAGAACACGCCCCTGGGACTCCATGCCTCGATGCAAACCTATTAAAGGCGGACCCGTTGGTCCCTGGTTAGAACACGCCGGTGGGACTCCATGCCTCAATACAGACCTACCAAAGGCCGACACGTTGGTCCCTGGTTAGAACACGCCCCTGGGACTCCATGCCTCGATACAGACCTACTGAAGGCGGACCCGTTGGTCCCTGGTTAGAACACGCCCCTGGGACTCCATGCCTCGATACAGACCTACTGAAGGCGGACCCGTTGGTCCCTGGTTAGAACACGCTCCTGGGACTCCATGCCTCGATTCAAACCTACTGAAGGCGGACCCGTTGGTCCCTGGTTAGATCACGCCCCTGGGACTCCATGCCACAATACAGACCTACTAAAGGCCGACCCGTTGGTCCCTGGTTAGAACACGCCCCTGGGACTCCATGCCTCAATACAGACCTACTAAAGGCCGACCCGTTGGTCCCTGGTTAGAACACGCCGGTGGGACTCCATGCCTCAATACAGATCTACCAAAGGCCGACCCGTTGGTCCCTGGTTAGAACACGCCCCTGGGACTCCATGCCTTTAATACAGACCTACCAAAGGCCGACACGTTGGTCCCTGGTTAGAACACGCCCCTGGGACTCCATGCCTCGATACAGACCTACCAAAGGCGGACCCGTTGGTCCCTGGTTAGAACACGCCCCTGGGACTCCATGCCTCGATACAAACCTACTGAAGGCGGACCCGTTGGTCCCTGGTTAGAACACGCCCCTGGGACTCCATGCCTCGATACAGACTTACCAACAGGCGACCCGTGAGTCCCTGGTTAGAATACGCCCCTGGGACTCCATGCCTCGATACAAACCTACTGAAGGCGGACCCGTTGGTCCCTGGTTAGAACACGCCCCTGGGACTCCATGCCTCAATACAGACCTACCAAAGGCCGACCCTTTGGTCCCTGGTTAGAACACGCCCCTGGGACTCCATGCCTCGATACAAACCTACTCAAGGCGGACCCGTGAGTCCCTGGTTAGAACACGCCCCTAGCACTCCATGCCTCGATACAGACTTACCAACAGGCGACTCATGAGTACCTGGTTAGAACACGCCCCTGGGACTCCATGCCTCGATACAAACCTACTGAAGGCGGACCCGTTGGTCCCTGGTTAGAACACGCCCCTGGGACTCCATGCCTCGATACAGACTTACCAACAGGCGACCCGTGAGTCCCTGGTTAGAATACGCCCCTGGGACTCCATGCCTCGATACAAACCTACTGAAGGCGGACCCGTTGGTCCCTGGTTAGAACACGCCCCTGGGACTCCATGCCTCAATACAGACCTACCAAAGGCCGACCCTTTGGTCCCTGGTTAGAACACGCCCCTGGGACTCCATGCCTCGATACAAACCTACTCAAGGCGGACCCGTGAGTCCCTGGTTAGAACACGCCCCTAGCCCTCCATGCCTCGATACAGACTTACCAACAGGCGACTCATGAGTACCTGGTTAGAACACGCCCCTGGGACTCCATGCCTCGATACAGACCTACTGAAGGCGGACCCGTTGGTCCCTGGTTAGAACACGCCCCTGGGACTCCATGCCTCGATACAGACTTACCAACAGGCGACCCGTGAGTCCCTGGTTAGAATACGCCCCTGGGACTCCATGCCTCGATACAAACCTACTGAAGGCGGACCCGTTGGTCCCTGGTTAGAACACGCCCCTGGGACTCCATGCCTCAATACAGACCTACCAAAGGCCGACCCGTTGGTCCCTGGTTAGAACACGCCCCTGGGACTCCATGCCTCGATACAAACCTACTCAAGGCGGACCCGTTGGTCCCTGGTTAGAACACGCCCCTGGGACTCCATGCCTCAATACAGACCTACCAAAGGCCGACCCTTTGGTCCCTGGTTAGAACACGCCCCTGGGACTCCATGCCTCGATACAAACCTACTCAAGGCGGACCCGTGAGTCCCTGGTTAGAACACGCCCCTAGCCCTCCATGCCTCGATACAGACTTACCAACAGGCGACTCATGAGTACCTGGTTAGAACACGCCCCTGGGACTCCATGCCTCGATACAAACCTACTGAAGGCGGACCCGTTGGTCCCTGGTTAGAACACGCCCCTGGGACTCCATGCCTCGATACAGACTTACCAACAGGCGACCCGTGAGTCCCTGGTTAGAATACGCCCCTGGGACTCCATGCCTCGATACAAACCTACTGAAGGCGGACCCGTTGGTCCCTGGTTAGAACACGCCCCTGGGACTCCATGCCTCAATACAGACCTACCAAAGGCCGACCCTTTGGTCCCTGGTTAGAACACGCCCCTGGGACTCCATGCCTCGATACAAACCTACTCAAGGCGGACCCGTGAGTCCCTGGTTAGAACACGCCCCTAGCCCTCCATGCCTCGATACAGACTTACCAACAGGCGACTCATGAGTACCTGGTTAGAACACGCCCCTGGGACTCCATGCCTCGATACAGACCTACTGAAGGCGGACCCGTTGGTCCCTGGTTAGAACACGCCCCTGGGACTCCATGCCTCGATACAGACCTACCAAAGGCCGACCCTTTGGTCCCTGGTTAGAACACGCCCCTGGGACTCCTTGCCTCCATACAGACCTACCAAAGGCCGACCCGTTGGTCCCTGGTACGAACACGCCCCTGGGACTCCATGCCTCGATACAAACCTACTAAAGGCGGACCCGTGAGTCCCTGGTTAGAACACGCCCCTGGGACTCCATGCCTCGATTAAAACCTACTGAAGGCCGACCCGTTGGTCCCTGGTTAGAACACGCCCCTGGGACTCCATGCCTCGATACAGACCTACTAAAGACCGCCCCGTGAGGTCCCTGGTTAGAACACGCCCCTAGCACTCCATGCCTCGAAACAGACCTACCAAAGGCCGACACGTTGGTCCCTGGTTAGAACACGCTCCTGGGACTCCATGCCTCGATACAAACCTACTGAAAGCCGACCCGTTGGTCCCTGGTTAGAACACGCCCCTGGGACTCCATGCCTCGATACAGACCTACTAAAGACCGCTCCGTGAGGTCCCTGGTTAGAACACGCCCCTGGCACTCCATGCCTCGATACAGACTTACCAACAGGCGACCCGTGAGTCCCTGGTTAGAATACGCCCCTGGGACTCCATGCCTCGATACAAACCTACTGAAGGCGGACCCGTTGGTCCCTGGTTAGAACACGCCCCTGGGACTCCATGCCTCAATACAGACCTACCAACAGGCGACGCGTTGGTCACTGGCTAGAACACGTCCCTAGCACTCCATGCCTCGATACAGACTGACCAACAGGCTACCCGTTGGGAAAGGGGTATTCATGTTAAAGAGGACTTTAAAACCGGTATACACGTACAATCAGCGACACACAAACAATTCCCGTTTCTTTGTAAGTGCTTTTACCGATGTAAATCACCTTACCTCACCTCACCTCATGGTAAGATGGTACGATAAATTATTTCAGATTGTATGTTGAGATATGAACGAAGCTCTGAAGCAGAACCATCTGTATTAGTCTCCATCCTGACTCGATGTTACTATTTCCTTCCAGATGCTCTGTTTGATTCCAATCTGCACAGAATCGCCGCAGCCAATCAGGAACAGACTGACCAGACAATTGGGGACATGATGCCGTGGACACGTTTCATCCTGGACAGATTCTACAAACCACATAACCAAAAACTTGCAGCATTGATGGGGAAAGATTATTGGTGATTTGGTAAAACGAGGATATTTTATGAGAGGGGAATGCCCGAGAAACTCTCCCTTGAGTAACTGTCCAATAGAGAGTTACGAAGGTATGCCCACACGTAGATAACACCCCTGCTTTTTCTCTTCAACAAAACATTGTATTGTGTAAAATGTATCGTGTAACTATTTTTACCATACCTCCATGTCCGAATGATTTAATTTGAATGGTCCACGTGATCTTGATAAAATACTAAGTATCCCGCCTTGGTGGGACATACATGTCTCAGCGGGAGAATGTATGCCTTACACCCCGCCATGAACAAGACAGGCTTCACGTTGATTAATGAGAGGCAGAAAATATCCTTTATAGCCCGCTTTGAAGCAAAAAACGTACGCTTTTTCGGACTTAACCTCAGCTCAATCGAACAGCTGTTTTCTATCATTTTTTAATTTGTTTTAATTATTTTACCAGGTGATATTGACGTGTCGGCAAGTCTCATAGTCCGTCGCGAGTTGATCTCAAGAGTGCATGGTACACGACTTTCCAAAGTTTCATGGGGTCCTAACCGAGTCTGTTATCAATCGCTTGCAATTTTAATAAACATGCATAGGAAATAAAGAACCCTGAAAAAGGATATATAATTATGTTTTTTTAATTGTTTTTTATCAATATGTTTTGTTATGTTTTTATGTCTGTAGGTTCCACAACATTGCCTACGACTTTTGAACCATGATACATTAACTCCGTTTCATTGATGACAGACGTTACACAGTCTCGACAGCCAAATTAAGTCCATATCATAGAAAAAGTTAGTGAGTGAGTATGGTTTTACACCTACACCGCTTTTAGCAATATTCCAGCAATATCACGGCGGGGGACACCAGAAATGGGCTGCACACATTGTACCCATGTCGGAAATCGAACCCGGGTCTTCGGCGTGACGAGCGAACGTTTTAATCACTAGGATACCCGACCGCCCCTCATAGAAATATACATTCGTTCACGTCCCGAGGTTATAGTATGTGACCATATGTATATTTTACACACATCTCCAGAAAATCCGGTGATTGATAACGTGGACAACGATCCATAGGTTGCTAGGGACAAATGCTAACCTGGAATCCCAACAGGCGAGAATGGTCACTGGCAATATATTGTAGGTGCTACTGTCAAAGGGAGACAACTCATTTTTGTTACTGTTGGTCAGTGTCAAGCAGGATTGAGAGATATATTCCAGCACCCAGGCTCAGAGAAGAACAACGTTTTCAACTTACCATCGAATGTGTCTTTCAAAAACTGCAATTACATGAAAAAAACTTGCATTATTTTTCTAGTAAATTCCCCGTTGGGGATTATCAAAAATCATTTTATTTTAAGATGCCAAATATGTCAATCATTTTGAGTGAGCTCCTGCCAATTGTACGCCAAATCCTTATGGGGTATGGGTTGTAAAGTTGTCTCGATGTGGAGACCTGCGTCCAATAAATGTGCCAAAACCCTTACATCGTGACTTTTATTCCCGGATGCGCCCTGGTTATGTTTATTAGTTTGTCCACCCGTGAAGATCCGGGGTAGAGTAGGTCTTCACAAACCCATTCTTGCCGTAAAGGGCAACTATGCTTGTCGTAAGAGGCGACTCACGGGATCGGGTGGTCAGGGTGATGCATGTCATCGTATCCCAATTGCATAGAACGATGCTCATTATTTAAATCACTGGATTGTCTTGTCCAGACACGATTATTTACAGACCGCCGTCATATTGCTGGAATATTACTGACTGAGGCGTTAAACAATAAACATACAACAAACTTGTTCCTCGGAACAAACAGTCCCACCTGGACGAGAGGAAGCTCATGCTCAAAGAAGCTGTCCACAACAGACGAGCAAGCCATTAATTAATCGTGATCAGGGATTTTCCACTGCAATTTAATTGCATTTGCCTGTCACCTCACTTCATCTATTGTATAACCGCATTACCTTGTACCAACTCACAAAATATTCACATCCAAAAATTTAAACAAGCTTCATATATTTGTTGTGTATATAATTGTGGGAGCAAATTTGTTAGTTATAAATATACACCACATTGTGATTTGTCATATATTTGGAATGACCAAATCATACCTGATTAATCTTGGCTACTTCACAGAATGACTGACCAATTTATATCAAAGTGGAATAGTGATATGACTTTATCGTCAAAGGGAAGACGTATCATTTAATTGACGTATATTCGGATCTGATATGTGCATTTGGCTACCTACTAAGATATCCTATATATTTTATATCATATTTACTTTCCAAATTTACGTGCTAGTAATACCATACTCCCTGCAGAGGTAGGTCGCTGGTATAACACCCCTTTCACGGTGACTGTGTCAAATCTGCAACTCTGGAACTGAGGATGACGAACTGACTTTTATCTTTGTATGTAATCTTTTATCGCGTGAAAGAGTTTTTCCCACCTAGTTGTCATGGCCGTCCCAACTTTCGTAATCTTCATTGTCTGTTTGCAACCAGTAAAACATAGGTATTACGTCGCCTGAAGAATTTTATCAAATGCATTTTTGATAACTGCTGCGCAATGTCGAATGATAATGTTGGTCCATAATGTGTCTAGTGCGTGCGTGCACAACTTGCACAACTTGCCTTCAGCATTACCAGGATGAAGTAGGATACTAATTCTCTCACTGGTGAGCATGTCACGGTCAACCGGAAGGAGGCGTCGCGTGAACAGGAAGCAGCCCTCTGACGGCCGTCAGTGTCGAGTTCAACTTTCTTTCACGGACGAGTCATGATCGCCATATGTGACAACGACTGACTTGAAATAGATTGTCACTGTGTGCGTGTGGCATACTATAAGCGAAAAGCGCAGTGGATTTCGGGGAATCAACCATTAAAATGACGTCATGCGATTGTTGTTGCACTTGATTCTGAGGAACGCGGTACATGGAGTAACGCCTACATACATGTAGTATATGGAGTAACGCCTACATACATGTAGTATATGGAGTAACGCGTACCACGGGTGAAGTTACAGTGACTACATACATGTAGTACATGGAGTAACGTCTACATACTGGTAGTATATGGAGTAACGCCTGCATACATGTAGTATATGGAGTAACGCCTGCATACATGTAGTATATGGAGTAACGCCTGCATACATGTAGTATATGAAGTAACGCCTACATACATGTAGTACATGGAGTAACGCGTACCACGGGTGAAATTACAGTGACTACATACACGTAGTATATGGAGTAACGTCTACATACATGTAGTATATGGAGTAACGCCTGCATACATGTAGTATATGGAGTAACGCCCACATACATGTATTATATGGAGTAACGCCTACATACATGTAGTACATGGAGTAACTCGTACCACGGGTGAAGTTACAGTGACTACATATACGTAGTACATGGAGTAACGTCTACATACATGTAGTATATGGAGTAACGTCTACATACATGTAGTATATGGAGTAACGCCTGCATACTTGTAGTATATGGAGTAACGCCTTCATACTTGTAGTATATGGAGTAACGCCTGCATCCATGTAGTATATTGAGTAACGCTTGCATGCATGTAGTATATGGAGTAACGCCTACATACATGTAGTACATGGAGTAACGCGTACCACGGGTGAATATAGAGTGACTACATTTACGTAGTATATGGAGTAACGTCTACATACATGTAGTATATGGAGTAACGTCTACATACATGTAGTATATGGAGTAACGCCTGCATACTTGTAGTATATGGAGTAACGCCTGCATACTCGTAGTATATGGAGTAACGCCTACATACATGTAGTACATGGAGTAACGCGTACCACGGGTGAAGTTACAGTGACTACATATACGTAGTATATGGAGTAACCTCTACATACATGTAGTATATGGAGTAACGTCTACATACATGTAGTATATGGAGTAACGCCTGCATACTTCTAGTATATGGAGTAACGCCTACATACACGTAGTGTATGGAGTAACGCCTACATACCTGTAGTATATGGAGTAACGTCTACATACATGTAGTATATGGAGTAACGCCTGCATATTTGTAGTATATGGAGTAACGCCTACATACACGTAGTATTTGGAGTAACGCCTGCATACTTGTATTATATGGAGTAACGCCTACATACATGTAGTATATGGAGTAACGGCTACCACGGGTGCTGTTATAGTGACTACATACATTTAGTATATGGAGTAACGCCTACATACATGTAGTATATGGAGTAACACCTACATACATGTAGTACATGGAGTAACGTCTACATACATGTAGTATATGGAGTAACGCCCACATACATGTAGTATATGGAGTAACGTCTACATACATGTAGTATATGGAGTAACGCCTGCATACTTGAAGTATATGGAGTAACGCCTGCATACCTGTAGTATATGGAGTAACGCCCACATACATGTAGTTTATGGAGTAACGTTTACATACATGTAGTATATGGAGTAACGACTACATACATGTAGTATATGGAGTAACGCCTGCATACTTGTAGTATATGGAGTAACGCCTACATACTTGTAGTTTATGGAGTAACGCCTAAATACCTGTAGTATATGGAGTAACGCCTGCATACTTGTAGTATATGGAGTAACGCCTACATACTTGTAGTTTATGGAGTAACGCCTAAATACCTGTAGTATATGGAGTAACGTCTACATACATGTAGTATATGGAGTAACGCCTGCATACTTGTAGTATATGGAGTAACGCCTTCATACTTGTAGTATATGGAGTAACGCCTACATACATGTAGTATATGGAGTAACGCCTGCATACTTGTAGTATATGGAGTAACGCCTACATACATGTAGTATATGGAGTAACGCCTGCATACTTGTAGTATATAGAGTAACGCCTACATACATGTAGTATATGGAGTAACGCCTGCATACTTGTAGTATATGGAGTAACGCCTAAATACCTGTAGTATATGGAGTAACGTCTACATACATGTAGTATATGGAGTAACGCCTGCATACTTGTAGTATATGGAGTAACGCCTGCATACTTGTAGTATATGGAGTAACGCCTAAATACCTGTAGTAAATGGAGTAACGTCTACATACATGTAGTATATGGAGTAACGCCTGCATACTTGAAGTATATGGAGTAACGCCTGCATACTTGTAGTATATGGAGTAACGTCTACATACCTGTAGTATATGGAGTAACGCCTACATACACGTAGTGTATGGAGTAACGCCTACATACCTGTAGTATATGGAGTAACGTCTACATACATGTAGTATATGGAGTAACGCCTGCATATTTGTAGTATATGGAGTAACGCCTACATACACGTAGTATTTGGAGTAACGCCTGCATACTTGTATTATATGGAGTAACGCCTACATACATGTAGTATATGGAGTAACGGCTACCACGGGTGCTGTTATAGTGACTACATACATTAAGTATATGGAGTAACGCCTACATACATGTAGTATATGGAGTAACACCTACATACATGTAGTACATGGAGTAACGTCTACATACATGTAGTATATGGAGTAAAGCCCACATACATGTAGTATATGGAGTAACGTCTACATACATGTAGTATATGGAGTAACGCCTGCATACTCGTAGTATATGGAGTAACGCCTACATACATGTAGTATATGGAGTAACGCCTGCATACTTCTAGTATATGGAGTAACGCCTACATACACGTAGTGTATGGAGTAACGCCTACATACCTGTAGTATATGGAGTAACGTCTACATACATGTAGTATATGGAGTAACGCCTGCATATTTGTAGTATATGGAGTAACGCCTACATACACGTAGTATTTGGAGTAACGCCTGCATACTTGTATTATATGGAGTAACGCCTACATACATGTAGTATATGGAGTAACGGCTACCACGGGTGCTGTTATAGTGACTACATACATTTAGTATATGGAGTAACGCCTACATACATGTAGTATATGGAGTAACACCTACATACATGTAGTACATGGAGTAACGTCTACATACATGTAGTATATGGAGTAACGCCCACATACATGTAGTATATGGAGTAACGTCTACATACATGTAGTATATGGAGTAACGCCTGCATACTTGAAGTATATGGAGTAACGCCTGCATACCTGTAGTATATGGAGTAACGCCCACATACATGTAGTTTATGGAGTAACGTTTACATACATGTAGTATATGGAGTAACGACTACATACATGTAGTATATGGAGTAACGCCTGCATACTTGTAGTATATGGAGTAACGCCTACATACTTGTAGTTTATGGAGTAACGCCTAAATACCTGTAGTATATGGAGTAACGCCTGCATACTTGTAGTATATGGAGTCACGCCTACATACTTGTAGTTTATGGAGTAACGCCTAAATACCTGTAGTATATGGAGTAACGTCTACATACATGTAGTATATGGAGTAACGCCTGCATATTTGTAGTATATGGAGTAACGCCTTCATACTTGTAGTATATGGAGTAACGCCTACATACATGTAGTATATGGAGTAACGCCTGCATACTTGTAGTATATGGAGTAACGCCTACATACATGTAGTATATGGAGTAACGCCTGCATACTTGTAGTATATAGAGTAACGCCTACATACATGTAGTATATGGAGTAACGCCTGCATACTTGTAGTATATGGAGTAACGCCTAAATACCTGTAGTATATGGAGTAACGTCTACATACATGTAGTATATGGAGTAACGCCTGCATACTTGTAGTATATGGAGTAACGCCTGCATACTTGTAGTATATGGAGTAACGCCTAAATACCTGTAGTAAATGGAGTAACGTCTACATACATGTAGTATATGGAGTAACGCCTGCATACTTGAAGTATATGGAGTAACGCCTGCATACTTGTAGTATATGGAGTAACGTCTACATACCTGTAGTATATGGAGTAACGCCTACATACACGTAGTGTATGGAGTAACGCCTACATACCTGTAGTATATGGAGTAACGTCTACATACATGTAGTATATGGAGTAACGCCTGCATATTTGTAGTATATGGAGTAACGCCTACATACACGTAGTATTTGGAGTAACGCCTGCATACTTGTATTATATGGAGTAACGCCTACATACATGTAGTATATGGAGTAACGGCTACCACGGGTGCTGTTATAGTGACTACATACATTAAGTATATGGAGTAACGCCTACATACATGTAGTATATGGAGTAACACCTACATACATGTAGTACATGGAGTAACGTCTACATACATGTAGTATATGGAGTAAAGCCCACATACATGTAGTATATGGAGTAACGTCTACATACATGTAGTATATGGAGAAACGCCTACATACATTTAGTACTGGAGTAACGTCTACATACTTGTAGTATATGGAGTAACGCCTACATACATTTAGTATATGGAGTAACGCCTACATACATGTAGTATATGGAGTAACGCCTGCATACTTGTAGTATATGGAGTAACGTCTACATACATGTAGTATTTGGAGTAACGCCTACATACATGTAGTGTATGGAGTAACGTCTACATACATGTAGTATTTGGAGTAACGCCTACATACATGTAGTGTATGGAGTAACGCCTACATACATTTAGTACTTGAGTAGCGCCTACATATATGTAGTACATGGAGTAACGTCTACATACATGTAGCATATGGAGTAACGTCTAAATACATGTAGTATATGGAGTAACGGCTACATACATGTAGTATTTGGAGTAACGCCTACATACATGTAGTGTATGGAGTAACGCCTACATACATGTAGTGTATGGAGTAACGCCTACATACATTTAGTACTTGAGTAGCGCCTACATATATGTAGTACATGGAGTAACGTCTACATACATGTAGCATATGGAGTAACGTCTACATACATGTAGTATATGGAGTAACGCCTACATACATGTAGTATTTGGAGTAACGCCTACATACATGTAGTATATCGAGTAACGCCTACAAATATGTAGTATATGGAGTAACGCCCACATACATTCAGTATATGGAGTAACGCCTACATACATGCAGTATATGGAGTAACGTCTACATACATGTAGTATATGGAGTAACGTCTACATGCATGTAGTATATGGAGTAACGTCTACATACATGTAGTATATGGAGTAACGGCTACATACATGTAGTATTTGGAGTAACGCCTACATACATGTAGTATATCGAGTAACGCCTACATATATGTAGTATATGGAGTAACGCCTGCATACATGTAGTATATGGAGTAACGCCTACATACATGCAGTATATGGAGTAACGTCTACATACATGTAGTATATGGAGTAACGCCCACATACATGCAGTATATGGAGTAACGTCTACATACATGTAGTATATGGAGTAACGTCTACATGCATGTAATATATGGAGTAACGTCTACATACATGTAGTATTTGGAGTAACGCGTACCACGGGTGAATATAGAGTGACTACATTTACGTAGTATATGGAGTAACGTCTACATACATGTAGTATATGGAGTAACGTCTACATACATGTAGTATATGGAGTAACGCCTGCATACTTGTAGTATATGGAGTAACGCCTGAATACTCGTAGTATATGGAGTAACGCCTACATACATGTAGTACATGGAGTAACGCGTACCACGGGTGAAGTTACAGTGACTACATATACGTAGTATATGGAGTAACGTCTACATACATGTAGTATATGGAGTAACGTCTACATACATGTAGTATATGGAGTAACGCCCACATACATGTAGCATATTGAGTAACGCTTGCATGCATGTAGTATATGGAGTAACGCCTACATACATGTAGTATATGGAGTAACGCCTACATACATGTAGTATGTGGAGTAACGCCTACATACATGTAGCATATTGAGTAACGCTTGCATGCATGTAGTATATGGAGTAACGCCTACATACATGTAGTATATGGAGTAACGGCTACCACGGGTGCTGTTATAGTGACTACATACATTAAGTATATGGAGTAACGCCTACATACATGTAGTATATGGAGTAACACCTACATACATGTAGTATATGGAGTAACGCCCACATACATGTAGTATATGGAGTAACGTCTACATACATGTAGTATATGGAGTAACACCTACATACATGTAGTACATGGAGTAACGTCTACATACATGTAGTATATGGAGTAACGCCCACATACATGTAGTATATGGAGTAACGTCTACATACATGTAGTATATGGAGAAACGCCTACATACATTTAGTACTGGAGTAACGTCTACATACATGTAGTATATGGAGTAACGCCTACATACATTTAGTATATGGAGTAACGCCTACATACATGTAGTATATGGAGTAACGCCTGCATACTTGAAGTATATGGAATAACGCCTGTATACCTGTAGTATATGGAGTAACGCCTACATACATGTAGTTTATGGAGTAACGCCTACATATATGTAGTATATGGAGTAACGCCCACATACATGTAGTATATGTAGTAACGTCTACATACATGTAGTATATGGAGTAACGTCTACATACATGTAGTAAATGGAGTAACGTCTACATACATGTAGTATTTGGAGTAACGCCTACATACATGTAGTGTATGGAGTAACGCCTACATACATTTAGTACTTAAGTAGCGCCTACATATATGTAGTACATGGAGTAACGTCTACATACATGTAGCATATGGAGTAACGTCTACATACATGTAGTATATGGAGTAACGGCTACATACATGTAGTATTTGGAGTGACGCCTACATACATGTAGTATATCGAGTAACGCCTACAAATATGTAGTATATGGAGTAACGCCCACATACATTCAGTATATGGAGTAACGCCTACATACATGCAGTATATGGAGTAACGTCTACATACATGTAGTATATGGAGTAACGTCTACATGCATGTAGTATATGGAGTAACGTCTACATACATGTAGTATATGGAGTAACGGCTACATACATGTAGTATTTGGAGTAACGCCTACATATGTGTAGTATATCGAGTAACGCCTACATATATGTAGTATATGGAGTAACGCCCACATACATGCAGTATATGGAGTAACGCCTACATACATGCAGTATATGGAGTAACGTCTACATACATGTAGTATATGGAGTAACGCCCACATACATGCAGTATATGGAGTAACGTCTACATACATGTAGTATATGGAGCAACGTCTACATGCATGTAATATATGGAGTAACGTCTACATACATGTAGTATTTGGAGTAACGCGTACCACGGGTGAATATAGAGTGACTACATTTACGTAGGATATGGAGTAACGTCTACATACATGTAGTATATGGAGTAACGTCTACATACATGTAGTATATGGAGTAACGCCTGCATACTTGTAGTATATGGAGTAACGCCTGCATACTCGTAGTATATGGAGTAACGCCTAGATACATGTAGTACATGGAGTAACGTGTACCACGGGTGAAGTTACAGTGACTACATATACGTAGTATATGGAGTAACGTCTACATACATGTAGTATATGGAGTAACGCCTACATACATGTAGCACATTGAGTAACGCTTGCATGCATGTAGTATATGGAGTAACGTCTACATACATGTAGTACATGGAGTAACGCGTACCACGGGTGAAGTTACAGTGACTACATATACGTAGTATATGGAGTAACCTCTACATACATGTAGTATATGGAGTAACGTCTACATACATGTAGTATATGGAGTAACGCCTGCATACTTCTAGTATATGGAGTAACGCCTACATACACGTAGTGTATGGAGTAACGTCTACATACATGTAGTATATGGAGCAACATCTACATGCATGTAATATATGGAGTAACGTCTACATACATGTAGTATTTGGAGTAACGCGTACCACGGGTGAATATAGAGTGACTACATTTACGTAGGATATGGAGTAACGTCTACATACATGTAGTATATGGAGTAACGTCTACATACCTGTAGTATATGGAGTAACGCCTACATACACGTAGTGTATGGAGTAACGCCTACATACCTGTAGTATATGGAGTAACGTCTACATACATGTAGTATATGGAGTAACGCCTGCATATTTGTAGTATATGGAGTAACGCCTACATACACGTAGTATTTGGAGTAACGCCTGCATACTTGTATTATATGGAGTAACGCCTACATACATGTAGTATATGGAGTAACGGCTACCACGGGTGCTGTTATAGTGACTACATACATTAAGTATATGGAGTAACGCCTACATACATGTAGTATATGGAGTAACACCTACATACATGTAGTACATGGAGTAACGTCTACATACATGTAGTATATGGAGTACAGCCCACATACATGTAGTATATGGAGTAACGTCTACATACATGTAGTATATGGAGAAACGTCTACATACATTTAGTACTGGAGTAACGTCTACATACATGTAGTATATGGAGTAACGCCTACATACATTTAGTATATGGAGTAACGCCTACATACATGTAGTATATGGAGTAACGCCTGCATACTTGAAGTATATGGAATAACGCCTGTATACCTGTAGTATATGGAGTAACGCCTACATACATGTAGTTTATGGAGTAACGCCTACATATATGTAGTATATGGAGTAACGCCCACATACATGTAGTATATGTAGTAACGTCTACATACATGTAGTATATGGAGTAACGTCTACATACATGTAGTAAATGGAGTAACGTCTACATACATGTAGTATTTGGAGTAACGCCTACATACATGTAGTGTATGGAGTAACGCCTACATACATTTAGTACTTGAGTAGCGCCTACATATATGTAGTACATGGAGTAACGTCTACATACATGTAGCATATGGAGTAACGTCTACATACATGTAGTATATGGAGTAACGGCTACATACATGTAGTATTTGGAGTAACGCCTACATACATGTAGTATATCGAGTAACGCCTACATATATGTAGTATATGGAGTAACGCCTGCATACATGTAGTATATGGAGTAACGCCTACATACATGCAGTATATGGAGTAACGTCTACATACATGTAGTATATGGAGTAACGCCCACATACATGCAGTATATGGAGTAACGTCTACATACATGTAGTATATGGAGTAACGTCTACATGCATGTAATATATGGAGTAACGTCTACATACATGTAGTATTTTGAGTAACGCGTACCACGGGTGAATATAGAGTGACTACATTTACGTAGTATATGGAGTAACGTCTACATACATGTAGTATATGGAGTAACGTCTACATACATGTAGTATATGGAGTAACGCCTGCATACTTGTAGTATATGGAGTAACGCCTGCATACTCGTAGTATATGGAGTAACGCCCACATACATGTAGTACATGGAGTAACGCGTACCACGGGTGAAGTTACAGTGACTACATATACGTAGTATATGGAGTAACGTCTACATACATGTAGTATATGGAGTAACGCCTGCATACATGTAGTATGTGGAGTAACGCCTACATACATGTAGTATATGGAGTAACGGCTACCACGGGTGCTGTTATAATGACTACATACATTAAGTATATGGAGTAACGCCTACATACATGTAGTATATGGAGTAACACCTACATACATGTAGTATATGGAGTAACGTCTACATACATGTAGTATATGGAGTAACGTCTACATACATGTAGTATATGGAGTAACACCTACATACATGTAGTACATGGAGTAACGTCTACATACATGTAGTATATGGAGTAACGCCCACATACATGTAGTACATGGAGTAACGTCTACATACATGTAGTATATGGAGTAACGCCCACATACATGTAGTATATGGAGTAACGTCTACATACATGTAGTATATGGAGAAACGCATACATACATTTAGTACTGGAGTAACGTCTACATACATGTAGTATATGGAGTAACGCCTACATACATTTAGTATATGGAGTAACGCCTACATACATGTAGTATATGGAGTAACGCCTGCATACTTGTAGTATATGGAGTAACGTCTACATACATGTAGTAAATGGAGTAACGTCTACATACATGTAGTATTTGGAGTAACGCCTACATACATGTAGTGTATGGAGTAACGCCTACATACATTTAGTACTTGAGTAGCGCCTACATATATGTAGTACATGGAGTAACGTCTACATACATGTAGCATATGGAGTAACGTCTACATACATGTAGTATATGGAGTAACGGCTACATACATGTAGTATTTGGAGTAACGCCTACATACATGTAGTGTATGGAGTAACGCCTACATACATGTAGTGTATGGAGTAACGCCTACATACATTTAGTACTTGAGTAGCGCCTACATATATGTAGTACATGGAGTAACGTCTACATACATGTAGCATATGGAGTAACGTCTACATACATGTAGTATATGGAGTAACGCCTACATACATGTAGTATTTGGAGTAACGCCTACATACATGTAGTATATCGAGTAACGCCTACAAATATGTAGTATATGGAGTAACGCCCACATACATTCAGTATATGGAGTAACGCCTACATACATGCAGTATATGGAGTAACGTCTACATACATGTAGTATATGGAGTAACGTCTACATGCATGTAGTATATGGAGTAACGTCTACATACATGTAGTATATGGAGTAACGGCTACATACATGTAGTATTTGGAGTAACGCCTACATACATGTAGTATATCGAGTAACGCCTACATATATGTAGTATATGGAGTAACGCCTGCATACATGTAGTATATGGAGTAACGCCTACATACATGCAGTATATGGAGTAACGTCTACATACATGTAGTATATGGAGTAACGCCCACATACATGCAGTATATGGAGTAACGTCTACATACATGCAGTATATGGAGTAACGCCTACATACATGCAGTATATGGAGTAACGTCTACATACATGTAGTATATGGAGTAACGCCCACATACATGCAGTATATGGAGTAACGTCTACATACATGTAGTATATGGAGTAACGTCTACATGCATGTAATATATGGAGTAACGTCTACATACATGTAGTATTTGGAGTAACGCGTACCACGGGTGAATATAGAGTGACTACATTCACGTAGTATATGGAGTAACGTCTACATACATGTAGTATATGGAGTAACGTCTACATACATGTAGTATATGGAGTAACGCCTGCATACTTGTAGTATATGGAGTAACGCCTGAATACTCGTAGTATATGGAGTAACGCCTACATACATGTAGTACATGGAGTAACGCGTACCATGGGTGAAGTTACAGTGACTACATATACGTAGTATATGGAGTAACGTCTACATACATGTAGTATATGGAGTAACGCCTGCATACATGTAGTATGTGGAGTAACGCCTACATACATGTAGCATATTGAGTAACGCTTGCATGCATGTAGTATATGGAGTAACGCCTACATACATGTAGTATATGGAGTAACGGCTACCACGGGTGCTGTTATAGTGACTACATACATTAAGTATATGGAGTAACGCCTACATACATGTAGTATATGGAGTAACACCTACATACATGTAGTATATGGAGTAACACCTACATACATGTAGTACATGGAGTAACGTCTACATACATGTAGTATATGGAGTAACACCTACATACATGTAGTATGTGGAGTAACGTCTACATACATGTAGTATATGGAGTAACGCCAACATACATGTAGTATATGGAGTAACGTCTACATACATGTAGTATATGGAGAAACGCCTACATACATTTAGTACTGGAGTAACGTCTACATACATGTAGTATATGGAGTAACGCATACATACATTTAGTATATGGAGTAACGCCTACATACATGTAGTATATGGAGTAACGCCTGCATACTTGAAGTATATGGAATAACGCCTGCATACCTGTAGTATATGGAGTAACGCCTACATACATGTAGTTTATGGAGTAACGCCTACATATATGTAGTATATGGAGTAACGCCCACATACATGTAGTATATGTAGTAACGTCTACATACATGTAGTATATGGAGTAACGTCTACATACATGTAGTAAATGGAGTAACGTCTACATACATGTAGTATTTGGAGTAACGCCTACATACATGTAGTGTATGGAGTAACGCCTACATACATTTAGTACTTGAGTAGCGCCTACATATATGTAGTACATGGAGTAACGTCTACATACATGTAGCATATGGAGTAACGTCTACATACATGTAGTATATTGAGTAACGTCTACATGCATGTAGTATATGGAGTAACGTCTACATGCATGTAGTATATGGAGTAACGTCTACATACATGTAGTATATGGAGTAACGTCTACATACATGTAGTATATGGAGTAACACCTACATACATGTAGTATATGGAGTAACGGCTACATACATGTAGTATTTGGAGTGACGCCTACATACATGTAGTATATCGAGTAACGCCTACAAATATGTAGTATATGGAGTAACGCCCACATACATTCAGTATATGGAGTAACGCCTACATACATGCAGTATATGGAGTAACGTCTACATACATGTAGTATATGGAGTAACGTCTACATGCATGTAGTATATGGAGTAACGTCTACATACATGTAGTATATGGAGTAACGGCTACATACATGTAGTATTTGGAGTAACGCCTACATATGTGTAGTATATCGAGTAACGCCTACATATATGTAGTATATGGAGTAACGCCCACATACATGCAGTATATGGAGTAACGCCTACATACATGCAGTATATGGAGTAACGTCTACATACATGTAGTATATGGAGTAACGCCCACATACATGCAGTATATGGAGTAACGTCTACATACATGTAGTATATGGAGCAACGTCTACATGCATGTAATATATGGAGTAACGTCTACATACATGTAGTATTTGGAGTAACGCGTACCACGGGTGAATATAGAGTGACTACATTTACGTAGGATATGGAGTAACGTCTACATACATGTAGTATATGGAGTAACGTCTACATACATGTAGTATATGGAGTAACGCCTGCATACTTGTAGTATATGGAGTAACGCCTGCATACTCGTAGTATATGGAGTAACGCCTAGATACATGTAGTACATGGAGTAACGTGTACCACGGGTGAAGTTACAGTGACTACATATACGTAGTATATGGAGTAACGTCTACATACATGTAGTATATGGAGTAACGCCTACATACATGTAGCACATTGAGTAACGCTTGCATGCATGTAGTATATGGAGTAACGTCTACATACATGTAGTACATGGAGTAACGCGTACCACGGGTGAAGTTACAGTGACTACATATACGTAGTATATGGAGTAACCTCTACATACATGTAGTATATGGAGTAACGTCTACATACATGTAGTATATGGAGTAACGCCTGCATACTTCTAGTATATGGAGTAACGCCTACATACACGTAGTGTATGGAGTAACGCCTACATACCTGTAGTATATGGAGTAACGTCTACATACATGTAGTATATGGAGTAACGCCTGCATATTTGTAGTATATGGAGTAACGCCTACATACACGTAGTATTTGGAGTAACGCCTGCATACTTGTATTATATGGAGTAACGCCTACATACATGTAGTATATGGAGTAACGGCTACCACGGGTGCTGTTATAGTGACTACATACATTTAGTATATGGAGTAACGCCTACATACATGTAGTATATGGAGTAACACCTACATACATGTAGTACATGGAGTAACGTCTACATACATGTAGTATATGGAGTAACGCCCACATACATGTAGTATATGGAGTAACGTCTACATACATGTAGTATATGGAGTAACGCCTGCATACTTGAAGTATATGGAGTAACGCCTGCATACCTGTAGTATATGGAGTAACGCCCACATACATGTAGTTTATGGAGTAACGTTTACATACATGTAGTATATGGAGTAACGACAACATACATGTAGTATATGGAGTAACGCCTGCATACATGTAGTATATGGAGTAACGCCTACATACTTGTAGTTTATGGAGTAACGCCTAAATACCTGTAGTATATGGAGTAACGCCTACATACTTGTAGTATATGGAGTAACGCCTACATACTTGTAGTTTATGGAGTAACGCCTAAATACCTGTAGTATATGGAGTAACGTCTACATACATGTAGTATATGGAGTAACGCCTGCATACTTGTAGTATATGGAGTAACGCCTTCATACTTGTAGTATATGGAGTAACGCCTACATACATGTAGTATATGGAGTAACGCCTGCATACTTGTAGTATATGGAGTAACGCCTACATACATGTAGTATATGGAGTAACGCCTGCATACTTGTAGTATATAGAGTAACGCCTACATACATGTAGTATATGGAGTAACGCCTGCATACTTGTAGTATATGGAGTAACGCCTAAATACCTGTAGTATATGGAGTAACGTCTACATACATGTAGTATATGGAGTAACGCCTGCATACTTGTAGTATATGGAGTAACGCCTGCATACTTGTAGTATATGGAGTAACGCCTAAATACCTGTAGTAAATGGAGTAACGTCTACATACATGTAGTATATGGAGTAACGCCTGCATACTTGAAGTATATGGAGTAACGCCTGCATACTTGTAGTATATGGAGTAACGTCTACATACCTGTAGTATATGGAGTAACGCCTGCATACTTGTAGTATATGGAGTAACGTCTACATACATGTAGTATATGAAGTTACGACTGCATACATGTAGTATATGGAGTAACGTCTACATACATGTAGTATATGGAGTAACACCTACATACATGTAGTATATGGAGTTACGACTGCATACATGTAGTATATGGAGTAACGTCTACATACATGTAGTATATGGAGTAACGTCTACATACATGTAGTATATGGAGTAACGCCTACCATGGGTGTAGTTAAAGTGACTTCATACATGTAGTATATGGAGTAACGTCTACATACATGTAGTATATGGAGTAACGTCTACATACATGTAGTATATGGAGTAACGCCTGCCATGGGTGTAGTTAAAGTGACTTCATACATGTAGTATATGGAGTAACGTCTATATACATGTAGTATATGGAGTAACGTCTACATACATGTAGTATATGGAGTAACGCCTGCCATGGGTGTAGTTAAAGTGACTTCATACATGTAGTATATGGAGTAACGTCTACATACATGTAGTATATGGAGTAACGTCTACATACATGTAGTATATGGAGTAACGCCTGCCATGGGTGTAGTTAAAGTGACTTCATACATGTAGTATATGGAGTAACGTCTACATACATGTAGTATATGGAGTAACGGCTACATACATGTAGTATTTGGAGTAACGCCTACATACCTGTAGTATATCGAGTAACGCCTACATATATGTAGTATATGGAGTAACGCCCACATACATGCAGTATATGGAGTAACGCCTACATACATGCAGTATATGGAGTAACGTCTACATACATGTAGTATATGGAGTAACGTCTACATGCATGTAGTATTTGGAGTAACGTCTACATACATGTAGTATTTGGAGTAACGCCTACATACATGTAGTATTTGGAGTAACGCCTACCACGGGTTTTGTTATAGTTACTACATACATTTAGTATATGGAGTAACGCCTACATACATGTAGTATATGAAGTAACGTCTACATACATGTAGTATATGGAATAACGCCTACATACATGTAGTATATGGAGTTGCGACTGCATACATGTAGTATATGGAGTAACGCCTACCATGGGTGTAGTTAAAGTGACTTCATACATGTAGTATATGGAGTAACGACTGCATAAATGTGGTATATTGAGTAACGCCTGCCATGGGTGTAGTTATAGTGACTTCATACATGTAGTATATGGAGTTACGACTGCATACATGTAGTATATGGAGTTACGACTGCATACATGTAGTATATGGAGTAACGCCTGCCATGGGTGTAGTTATAGTGACTACACACATGTAGCTATAGTATATGGAATAACACCTCCTTCAGTTTTAATCCTATGATATAAGAGGTAGTAACTGTTCGATAACAAATAGGGTAGTACCAATGCAATTTATTACATGAAAGACAAAGTTATTATCTGGCAAAATACTGCCATGACAAACGCAAAACATTCACAATGCATAAACTATAAAATAGGCATGGCAATTTTATCATATACAGTCATGCATCTTTTCTGTCCTGAATAAAATATGCCCCATTAGACAAAAGACATTGCCACAAATGTGCCCTACATACGATGGTAGGTATTCGTGCAGCTGTGTCACTCGGCACATGCGCCTGTAGGTATCTGCGCAGGTGTGTCACTCGGCACACCTCGGGCGTCTCGCCAGACATGAGCTGTTGATTTAATGTTTCTTCCATATGTTATGAAATCAGTAATTCAGATATTGATATCACAAATTCGATTTTGAAATAGGAACATATTTTATTTTTTATATTAGTAATTCAACATAAACACATTTAAAAATCGAATTTGTGGTGTAAGAACACACACACACACACACACAAAAATTGCTGTGTGTCACGTCTTTCACACTTTCGACGTTATGGATATTGTTCATTTTAATTTTTTATGCGTTTTATTTGTGAATTATTGGTAATATCTTTCAAGACATATTGCCATTTAATGAACTAAACAAGACCTACTAATGGTACAACTTTCAAAATACAATAATAAATGTGTTAAAATTATCACAGGTTTATGAAAGATTTATATATCCTTAAGTGGGTGGAAGATCTAGTCTTCAGCATAATGAAGAACCACGGCTACAGTCTAGGGTGGCTTCACCTGCTAGTGTGAGATGACGTCACCAAGGCAGACAGGACGGCCCTGTGTGTCATGCACGTCCACGTCAGTGGGTCCAAATATAAATGTACACAACGTGATCAGATGACTGTCTCTCATTGGACGAGAGTGTTAGCTGTTAAAATCTTTATTTCATATATCGGCGTAGTATGCCATCATCTCTACGACATGAAAGATTATGGATGGCTGCAAAATGACGTGACTGGTTCATAAATATAAATCTTGCGCTAAGAGTATCAGTATCGTGAATATCACATATTATGAATGGAAATTATATCATGCTGGCCTTTGGCGACATGGAAACAGACGAGGGTAAAATCAGCTTAATGATATAATGTCATTCTTACAATAATCGATGTTTAATTTGTAATTTCCCGCCATGATGTAACCTTAGGAACCGCGTATGAATACAGTAGTCGAGTAAACAGTCCTGTTTATCAAATAGTGCCAAATGACTTACGATCATGTTTGTCTACATAATCGCCCACACTTACATAATAAATCCCTATCTAAACGTTTTGGTAACAATAGCCAGTAGGGTATTGACAAACAGACATCGATGTATGGAGATCACAAGCTGTTACAGCTCGGCTACCTCTTTACACATTCATCGGGTCGTGATATGAAGGTAATTGGATTGGTTTAAAGGAGTTAAAAGGAGAAAAGGATAATTTTTGGCAGACGTTTTGGTAACAATAGCCAGTAGTGTATTGACAAACAGACATCGATGTATGGAGATTACAAGCAGTTATAGCTCGGCTACCTCTTTACACATGTATTGGATCGTGATACCAATGTTATTGGATTGATTTATCACATCAATTATACTATCCCTCTTATGATAATACCACACGAGTTCACCGCAAGGAGAAAAGGATAATTTTTGGCGGGTTTGAAATTTTATAGTTTTTGAAACTTTCAAAATATGATATGGTTTTGTGACTTCTAGTCCAGCTTCCTTCGTTCTCTTGCAGGTACTGGCACGACCCAAGATGAACACGCAAGTATAATACTGTCATACACACATTTGCTAACACGGATAACCGTTTTTGTGGAGCAGTAGAGGTCTGGCTAAACTAGCGTAAGCACATTATATAATGTATTCGTATCCACAGACTATGTAACATTGCTAATTGTTTTTCCAATCAGGTGGAAGCACACATGAATATTTCCCTTGATCTTGGAAGAGCTATAAACATTACTGTATATCTCAAGATGATTGTGTAAAAGAAATTATTGAAATTTGCTTTTCTTGCACTTTTTGTACAGATTCACAGTACCTATCGTGTATTGTTTTGGAGACATGCGGGTGAGCTAATTCTTTTTGATGGGCTGAATGTATCTAGATTGTATGGTGCAAATGAGTTTAGCCAAATTAGACATGTACATGTGTTCCTACGTTTTTCTTACTGTTCACCTTGTTTTCTATACCCAGCAGGTATGGCCTACAAGGGAAGTTAGCGAACCTTCTCACCACGTGTGAGTGTGGTCTTGTTTTTATTCTTTTTTTTTCGTTTTGTTTAATGATATTCAATATTCCAGCTGTATGATGGCGGTCTGTAAATAATCAAATCTGGACAAGACAATCCAGTGATTGATGTCAAGAGCACCGATGAATGCTATTGGTATACGATGATATGCATCAACCAAGTTGGCGAGCCTGACCACCCGATCCCGTTAGTCGCCTTTTACGGCAAGCATAGTCGCCTTTTACGACAAGCATGGGTTGCTGAATACCTATTCTACCCCGGATCTTCACGGTGTATACTTTGGCAATGTTATAGCTGAAAAATGTTTGAAGGAGTAATGTACAACTGTACCATTGTAGCACTTCGATGTCTGTGGGACTAAACGCCGCTTTGAACAATATTTCAGTTATATCACGGCGTGTCAGTTTGATGTGAGGAAGGCACGCTGGTGTTACACGTGTACCACCTTGGTCAAACCTACATGCATGGGTTTCGTGGTGACAAACCGAGGGTCATAATCGAAGCGAATTTGAGATTCGAACCCATGTTCAGCTCATCCAGGCACGACTAGGGAACGCCAAGCATAGAAAATTCGATGCGACCACTCATTGTTTCTACTCATCAGGGTTCCGTCCTGACGTCGCTAGTGTATGTCCTGGGCGCCAGGTTGGTTGAAGGCAAGGTCGGCATACTGTGTAGGATCGTCGTCGTCTTTAGTCCTGAGTATGTCGACGGCGCTGTCAGGCGGGTCTTCAACATCCACACTAACGTAGAGCAGGCCATCTTCATCCACACCTGTCTTCAGACCCTTCAACAATGAGGAGACATGGTACTCCAGTGATGTTTAATGTATGATTGTTTGAAGGACAGAATTTGTTTTTCATATATTAAAATAAGTGAATACATTTATATTCAACCAATAATTAGTATATACATATCATAATACAGCATGATAATGACATAAAAACTCTTTTTTTCACTCATTCAATCTGATCATCCTCCGGGAAGGTGGGGTTTGCCTGAGGGATGTTCTCGATAAAATAAACACACACACACACACACACACACACACACACACACACACACACACACACACACACACACACACACACACACACACACACACACACACACACACACACACACACACACACACACACACACTTAAAACTTTGATCAAGTATCTGAGTAGGCTTGCACCACAACTTCTGCATTAGTCCGAGTACAAGAAACCATACACACACGCACGCACGCACGCACGCACGCACGCACGCACGCACGCACGCACGCACGCACGCACGCACGCACGCACGCGAATATTGCATGGTTGGTCACAAGTGATTATATAATTACCTCGTCACGCCTGGGACAAAAGATCGCTAACGGGTAAGTCTATGTTGTGTGTCCAACGCGTGATATATGGATAAAAAAAGCGACGTCTCACTCAGTTTCACTCACTCACCCACCGAAACAGCCTTTCACTCACTCACTCAATTTACAATTACCTACTTGTTTGTTAGTCGAGTCTTCCTTCAGATTGGAATCTCCGTTACTTTCTTTACCTGTAAGAAAAATGTAAACGTATGTCAAAAGAACAACTAACAGACGCGGAAATGGCAATGCATCACTCTGTGCATGGACCTAAGAACTAAACATTGAATAAGCATAGCTCCAAACAAAGGACATCTTCAAAGTCATGATCATGACATTGTTATACAATGTGTAATAACTTCGGGGCTTATTTACTTGGGCATACACATTTCCGTTTGTGTCTTCCCTGGCCGTGACAGACAAGAAGCTTGGTGTATTACTTACGGTGCTTTATTACTTGGACATACAGATTTCCGTTCGTGTCGTTCTAGCCAGTGACAGACAAGAAGCTTGGTGAATTACTTACGGTGCTTAATTACTTGGACAAAGAGATTTCCGTTTGTGTCGTTCTAGCCAGTGACAGACAAGAAGCTTGGTGACTTACTTACGTGGCTGAATTACTTTGGCAAACAAACAGATTTCCGTTCGTGTCGTTCTAGCTCGTGACAGACAAGAAGCTTGGAAAATAACTTACGTGATTTGTGTACTTGGACCTACAGAGTTGCGTTCGTGTCTTCCTCGGCCGTGACAGACAAGAAGCTTGGTGTATTAATTACGTGGCTTATTTACTTGAGCATACAGATTTCCGTTCGTGTCGTTCTAGCCAGTGACAGACAAGAAGCTTGGTGAATTACTAACGGTACTTAATTTCTTGGACATACACATGTTCGTTCGTGTCGTTCTAGCCAGTGATAGACAAGAAGCTTGGTGAATTACTTACGGTGCTTAATTACGTGGGCATACAGATTTCCGTTCGTGTCGTTCTAGCCAGTGACAGACAAGAAGCTTGGTGAATTACTTATGGTGCTTAATTACTTGGGCATACAGATTTCCGTTCGTGTCGTTTTTACCAGTGACAGACAAGAAGCTTGGTGCTTTACTTACGGTGCTTAATTACTTGGGCATACAGATTTCCGTTCGTGTCGTTCTAGCCAGTGACAGGCAAGAAGCTTGGTGAATTACTTACGGTGCTTAATTTCTTGGACATACAGATTTCCGTTCGTGTCGTTCTAGCCAGTGACAGACAAGAAGCTTGGTGTATTACTTACAGTGCTATTACTTGGACATACAGATTTCCGTTCGTGTCGTTCTAGCCAGTGACAGACAATAAGCTTGGTGTATTACTTACGGTGCTTAATTTCTTGGACATACACATTTCCGTTTGTGTCGTTCTAGCCGTGACAGACAAGAAGCTTGGTGTATTACTTACGGTGCTTAATTTCTTGGACATACAGATTTCCGTTCGTGTCGTTCTAGCCAGTGACAGACAAGACTCTTGGTGATTAACTTACGTGGCTTTTTTACTTGGGCATACAGATTTCCGTTCGTGTCATCTTCGGCAGTGCTGTTCATAATATCCATGTCTAAATCTACAAAAACAAGAGTGTGTGAATAGAAAAGTTTAACACCGATTAGAATAGTATTCCAGTAGTGTCATAGCGCTCATGTGTCGGTCGAGAAGAGAGCAAAGCGGCCCAAATAACGGAAGCTTACTACTTTCGTGAACCCGCGAGCTTTGTTATACTGCTGGCTTACTAGGGCGGGATCTGAAATTTCCTTGAAATGAAACTACACTCATGTGTGAGAGAAGGTCTGTGGGAGGTTTTTTGAGGAGAGGACCGTATTCGTGGCGTAGTGGATAAAGTGTCTGTCTGGAGAGCGGAAAGTCGATGGTTCGATAACCTGGTCGCGTCATACCAAAGGACTTTTTAAAGATGGTTCTAATAATTTCCCTGTTGACGCTCAGCATTATCAACGCATGGACTCGAGTCAGTCAGTATACTGTGTCTGAGTGGGGTAGTCATGTTAAAATGCGGCATGGTAACCCAGTGGGCTAGGACTACAACACCGTCATTAATCTGGACTAGTACAAGCAGACACACACACACACACGCACGCACGCACGCACGCACGCACGCACGCACGCACGCACGCACGCACGCACGCACGCGCACACACACACACACACACACGCACGCACGCACGCACGCACGCACGCACACACACACACACACACACACACACACGTTGTCATGTAAGTGCAATAATTTTTGGCGCGAATTTAAACCCCATTTCACCCGACCTCACCTTCTGAACCCCTTTGGTGCAGTACTGTGATTTGAAGCTCCATTTGACGTCATGAATAAATATATATTTGATGAATATACCCTGCCGGGCTAACGAAAGTATATATATATACACTGAAAATAGGACCAAAAAGTAGCAAACGTTATGAAAACGTTACAAGGATGAAAACATTTGCCGAAACACTTTAAACTTGAAGTCAAACACAGCTGGATACCCTTATCAAAAGCATCACCATCGAATAACCATTTCGTGTTTGTTTCATTTCAGCCACGATCAATATGGAAGTCCGACTGGGCGACATACATGCTGTTTGATTGAGCTGAGCTAGCCTCTGCTATATCACATGATTATCATTGACTCGGAAAGCTGTTTTTTGCTTCAAAGTGGGATGTAAGGGATTTATTCTCTCGCTGAGAAATCCACGTGCAGCCTGTTTTCTTCGTGGTGGGGTATAAGGGGTTTATTCTCCCGCTGAAAAGCTCCAAGGCGTGATACATCGTATTTTATAAAGATCACTTGAACCAATCAGATCTCGTCATTCTGACATGGAGGTATGATACTACGTTTTGTGGTCTGTCATATCATTGTTGATAGCAAAGAAGGGAAATAATTGTGGTCTGAAGTGAGTTATACAGGTCAAGGGTAATTATCATAACAGAATGAAAAGTTCATAGTTTGGATGCACGAGTACTTACCGTTGTCGTCTTCCTTCCTCATCTTTCGGTTTATCAAGACGACCGAAACAGCAACAATCACCAGAATTGTAAGCCCGCCGATAACAAGCCCGGCCACCAAACCCCCACTGACGGGATCTGCAACAGACACAAACAGATCGTTTAATCGTTTCTCATTTATTGAATAATTATGATTTTACTCCGACTATAACAATATTCCAGCGTTGCCATGGCGGGCCACTTTAGAAATGAGTTTCACCCTTTGTGCTCATATTGGGAATCGAACCCAGGTCTTTGGCGTAACGAGCGAACACTGTAAACCACCAGGAGTCGAACCATGACTAGTAGATTCTGGCAGCTGATGGAAACATCATATATGCGCATGTATTCACCATATACTCAATTGACATAGAAACGCAACATTATCAAATCGATAACACTTACTCTTAAACATATCAGGAGGGTTTCATTGTCAAACAGTTAAAAGTTTTAAAATGACGTTGACGCTAAACGCTATATATATATCAACGGGAAATGACGTTGACGCTAAACGCTATATATATATATCAACGGGAAATGACGCTGACGCTGAACGCTATATACTATTATATATTAACGGAAAATGACGTTGATGCTCTACGAAGGCTCATTTTAATTTGAGGTTTACACGATGTATATATATATATATATATATATATATATATATATATATATATATATATATATATATATATATATATATATATATATATATATATGAACGCTATATATATATATATATATATGTACATATATACTAACGGGAAATGACGTTGACGCTGAACGCTATATATATATACTAACGGGAAATGACGTTGATTCTGAACACTATATATATATATATACACTAACGGGAAATGACGTTGACGCCGAACACTATATACATTCTAACGGGAAATGACGTTGACGCTGAACACTATATATATATACTAACGGGTAATGACGTTTACGCTGAACACTATATATATACTGACGGGAAATGACGTTGACGCTGAACACTATATACATACTAACGGGAAATGACATTGACGCTGAACACTATGTATATACCAACGGGAAATGATATATAGTTATTGAGCTAAAGAACGTGAAGGTCAAAACATGTACAAACCTTCTGTGGCTAGTGCGATGGTAAAATTTCCTGATCCAAGATTGTTTTTGACAATAACTGTGTATACTCCAAGGTCATCCTCAGTGACACCTTTAATGGTAATCCTGCTGATGACGTTCAGATTAGCGTCGAGAGAACCATTGTTTGCGTCTAACATGTTCCCAAGCGGGCCAAACCATGTGAAGGTAGGCCGAGGGTATGCCATTACTGACAGGGTCAGAGTTACGTCCCCTTCAAGGGAGGTCGTGGTTGTACCTTGGGATGCACCTTGTGTTGGAGGACCTGTGGAGTGAGTGAGTGAGATTGGTTTAACGCAGCTTTAAACAGAGTGTATATCACCTATAGTAAAGTGCAGCTGAAGTAGAGCCCGAAAGTGCAGGTCTTAGACTTTTATTTCTGGGGTGAAAATAACGAGCACGGGAACCAACAAGAACACGGGGATGCGAACCCTACATCATCCTGGCACCGTTAAGGCACGCAACTCTGCACACCGAATTACGACCTTAGAGGACTGGGCCACCCATGACCCCAACCTGTGAACGATAGGTAGTGAGTGCTGTGAGAATATAGTGATAGTGTGAGGGCGGTCGGGTAGCCTAGTGGTTAGAGCGTTCGATTCGGGTTCGATTCCCGACATGGGCACAATGTGTGAAGCCCATTTCTGGTGTCACCCGCCGTGATATTGCTGGAATATTGCTAAAAGCGGCGTAAAACCATACTCACTCACTCACTCACTGATAGTGTGGGGATGCACCCCGCTGTGAGAGGGTGATGGCTTCGGGCCCTTGTAGTTAGCTTCGTTGTGGTTCGTTGCTCATAATATCAACCACTGGTTTACTTATGACTTTATGACTCAGTCGAAATCAAAGGTGTGGCATGAATGCATTAGAAAAGCGAAGTGAAATTTGAATAAGGAATCCACGTCGAAAATTAATTTTACATTCGTAGTTTGATTTATATGGTGAATATTGGTCAATATTTTCATTCTGGTGTATGTTCTGCTAATGGGCAAACTCCAAGGAACATGATATACATTTTATATACAAGTTATGGATCTGTACATTCATTTAAGAGCTACGAAGCTTATTTTCAAAATGTCGTGCGAAGATCTCTTTGACATAGAATGGACAGGTATTTCTCTGACACAAGTAGCGATTTATAAGAGAAAAATACTTGTAAGAAATACAATGTGTTATATTACAGTGCAAGTTTTGAAGTTCAAATAGTGAAATATATTTCACCTTATGACATATACAACATCAATGTTATTCATATATTACAATAAAATAAAAGTATTAAATTATTTTTGTTTTCTTATGTAAATAAACAGTTGCGTTCAAACATAAGGCTAAATTCTGACAACATTTAAAACTTTCATGTATGTAAATTATTGCACGTTTTCCAGAACTCGTTTCTTTTCCAGTTGTGTCAGCTGCAAGGTCATTCCGGGAAAATCTTCCCCATGTTTTAAGGTGTTTAAGAAGTGGGACTTTAAAGCACGTCCGCCTCGTCTCCGTCTGATACGCAATGCGTGAAGCCCATTTCTAGTGTCCCCCGCCGTGCTGGAATATTGCTAAAAGCGGCGTAAAACCAAACTCACTCACTCACTCCGTCTGATACGACCACCGCCAAAATTAGCAGGAATCCATAGTGTACAAAGTTTTGTGCACTTGACGGTCCCATGACACCAACACCCTAGCGTCACTGGTGAGCCTTACATAACTGTTCAACTTGTGCTATTTTGCCTTCAAATAGAAATGTAAAACTAGGGTCTGTTTGTATGTTTGTTGTTTGAACGCAGCACTCTGCAATATCCCAGCTATATTACGGTGGTCTGTAATAATCGAGTCTGGATCTAACAATCAAGTGATTGATATCATGAGAATCGATCTACGCAATTTGGATACGATGACATGATGCTTCAACCAAGTCAGCGAGCCTGACCACCCGATCCCGTTAACGTCAAGCATGGGTTGCTGAAGACCTATTATAGCCGAGCGAACCGGAGTAGGTATCCGGCACTGGCTGATTACGCCAGGATAACATTGTACTTACATCTGACTATTAGTTGAATATTTGATGAGGCAGAGCCAAACCTATTCGAGGCTTGGCATACATAGGTCGCCATATCTTGACAACTCACTGTTGTCAGAGTGGACCTCACAGCGACATCGTCGTCTACAGTCTGCAGACTCCGACCTTGCTTTTTGATGATGACGTCGGCGGCTGGGTTACCTTCGTATTGACAAACCAGGGTGACAGTGTCGTTTATGTTGACCTCGATTTTGTTGGATTCATGGTTGGTCGTAAAACTTTTTATCGCCGGCGGGTCTGGAAACAGTACGAATGGAACCATATGTTCCATACAGCTGTGAAAATCAGTGCAGCTGAATATATGATTATTCATAATTTAAGCATAATTTTAGCATTATCTCGGCTATAAAATCGACTTCGAAGCTGTTTAATACGATTTTAATGTTGCAACAGTCATAATTTTAAAATAAACACATTTAAATTTAATAAAGTAAAAAAAAAAAATAATCGTGTTGGAGAGAGATATAAATGTATATATCTCGAGAGAGAGAGAGATGAAGAGAGAGATATATATATAGACAGAGATATATAGAGAGATACAGAGAGGGATCGAGAGATAAATATAGAGCGATCGAGCGGGAGAGAGAGAGAGAGAGAGAGAGAGAGAGAGAGAGAGAGAGAGAGAGAGAGGAAGGGAGGAGGGGGGAGGAGGACTTTACTCACACCAGACATCTAGTTTTGCCATGTTGCTCTGATCTGGACCAGCCTGACATAACCAGTCTGTACTTGAGTGGTTCCGATAGGTGTGGGGTATTTTGAAATAATACTTGGAGGGCTCCCCTCTCTCAACCCCACACTCCAGTCCCTCATTCGTTGTCATGCCACCAAATTGGCAATAGGTGATAGTGCCCTCTTTAAAATAGACCAAATACTCTCCCTGCTGCGTGGTACTGCAGGTGAACGTGTAGCTATCCCCTTCCATCACTGAGCCGGTGGCAGGCCCTATTGTGGCTGTACCTTAAACAGAAGTGTCAATCTGTCTGAAGAGATGTAATATGTGAGAGGACATTAGGAGAGAGAGAGAGAGAGAGAGAGAGAGATAGAGAGAGAGAGAGAGAGAGAGAGAGACAGAGAGAGACAGAGAGAGAGAGAACAGGTAGAATGTGCAGGAGAGAGAATGTGTAGGGGAGAGAGAAAAGCAAGATAGAATGTAGAGAAGAGAAAAAGTGCAGGTGAGAGAATATGCAGGAGAGAGAATGTGTAGGGGAGAGAATGTGTAGGGGAGAGAATGTACAGGAGAGAGAATGTGTAGGGGAGAGAATGTGTAGGTGAGAGAATGTGTAGGGGAGAGAATGTGCAGGGGAGAGAATGTGTAGGGGAGAGAATGTGTAGGTGAGAGAATGTGTAGGGGAGAGAATGTGCAGGGGAGAGAATGTGTAGGGGAGAGAATGTGCAGGAGAGAGAATGTGTAGGGGAGAGAATGTGCAGGAGAGAGAATGTGTAGGGGAGAGAATGTGCAGGAAAGAGAATGTGCAGGAGAGAGAATGTGCAGGAGAGAGAATGTGTAGGGGAGAGAATGTGTAGGGGAAAGAATGTGCAGGAGAGAGATTGTGTAGGGGAGAGAATGTGCAGGGGAGAGATTGTGCCGGGGAGAGAATGTGTAGGGGAGAGAATGTGCAGGGGAAAGAATGTGGAGGAAAGATAGGATGTGGAGTGAGAATGTGGAGGAGACATATGATATTAGGAGAAAGGTAATGTGTAATAGAGAGAGAATGTTAAAGACATAGAATGTAAAGGGGAGAGAGAATGTGCAGGGAAACTTTGTAAAAGATAGATCTACTTTAGGATAGAATGTGTGTGACAGAGAGAATGTGTTGCAGAATGTAGAATGTGTACTAGAGAGATAAGGTGTAGAGAGATGGTGTAGGGGAGAGAGAGGTTGTAGGAGTGAGCCTTGGAGAGAGAGAGAGAGTGTGTAGGAGAGAGAGAGAGAGAGAGAGAGAGAGAGAGAGAGAGAGAGAGAGAGAGAGAGAGAGAGAGAGAGAGAGAGAGAGTGTAGAAGGGAGAGTAACAAAGGAGTTTAACTACTTTTCATGTCATTCATGTTATTTACCCGAACACGGTGTGCAGGGAGAGACCACATTATATCAGCATGCGCTTCCGTCACGTGCACGTCTCTGACTCACAATTACTGTTATCGCTGACACGGATAGAATGACATGCTATATTTTACGGTTTGAAATACACGCCGGACATACTATATATTGTACTGGGACTGTCCGCATCCTGTTGTGTGACAAGATAGATACTCATCTAAATGACATGTGAAAATTTATATTCGCTTGGAACAACACCATAAGACATAGCCCTACATCAGAAGACATGTATTTACCTCGTACAAAATGATAATACTTACACTCACATAGTACTACATGATAATACTTACACTCACGTAGTACTACATGCTAATAATTACACTCACTTAGTACTACATGATAATACTTACACTCACTTAGTACTACATGATAATACTTACAATCACATAGTACTACATGATAATACTTACACTCACGTTGTACTACATGATAATACTTACACTCACGTAGTACTACATGCTAATATTTACACTGACATAGTACTAAATGATAATACTTACACTGACATAGTACTACATAATAATACTTACACTCACATAGTACTACATGAAAATACTTACACTCACGTAGTACTACATGATAATACTTACACTCACTTAGTACTACATGCTAATACTTACACTCACGTAGTACTACATGATAATACTTACACTCACGTAGTACTACATGCAGTACATGATACTACTTACAATCACGTAGTACTACATGATAATACTTACACTCACATAATACTACATGATAATACTTACACTCACATAGTACTACACGATAATACTTACACTCACATAGAAATACATGATAATATTTACACTCACATATATAGTACTACATGATAATACTTACAATCACGTAGTACTTCATGATGATACTTACACTCACATAGAAATACATGATAATATTTACACTCACGTAGTACTACATGCTAATACTTACACTCACGTAGTACTACATGATGATACTTACACTCACGTAGTACTACATGCTAATACTTACACTCACGTAGTACTACATGGTAATACTTACGCTCACGTAGTACTAGAGAGAGCCTTGGAGAGAGAGAGAGTGTGTAGGAGAGAGAGAGAGAGAGAGAGAGAGAGAGAGAGAGAGAGAGAGAGAGAGAGAGTAGAAGGGAGAGCAACAAGGGAGTTTAACTACTTTTCATGCCATTTATGTTATTTACCCGAACACGGTGTGCAGGGAGAGACCACATTATATCAGCATGCGCTTCCGTCACGTGCACGTCTCTGACTCACAATTACTGTTATCGCTGACACGGATAGAATGACATGCTATATTTTACGGTTTGAAATACACGCCGGACATACTGTATATTGTACTGGGACTGTCCGCATCCTGTTGTGTGACAAGATGGATACTCATCTAAATGACATGTGAAAATTTATTTTCGCTTGGAACAACACCATAAGACATAGCCCTACATCAGAAGACATGTATTTACCTCGTACAAAATGATAATACTTACACTCACATAGTACTACATGATAATACTTACACTCACGTAGTACTACATGATAATACTTACACTCACGTAGTACTACATGATAATACTTACACTCACGTAGTACTACATGATAATACTTACACTCACATAGTACTACATGATAATACTTACACTCACGTAGTACTACATGATAATACTTACACTCACGTAGTACTACATGCTAATACTTACACTCACTTAGTACTACATGATAATACTTACACTCACTTAGTACTACATGCTAATACTTACACTCACGTAGTACTACATGATAATACTTACACTCACGTTGTACTACATGATAATACTTACACTCACGTAGTACTACATGATAATACTTACAATCACATAGTACTACATGATAATACTTACACTCACGTTGTACTACATGATAATACTTACACTCACGTAGTACTACATGCTAATATTTACACTGACATAGTACTAAATGATAATACTTACACTGACATAGTACTACATAATAATACTTACACTCACATAGTACTACATGAAAATACTTACACTCACGTAGTACTACATGATTATACTTACACTCACGTAGTACTACATGATAATACTTACACTCACGTAGTACTACATGATACTACTTACAATCACGTAGTACTACATGATAATACTTACACTCACATAGTATACTTGAGAATATATATTATACTTACCTAGTACTGCATAAGGCATATACTCACCTGATATAGATGAGAAGACATATATACTCACCTAGTACTACATGAGAAGAGCTATACTCACCTAGTACTGCATAAGGCATATACTCACCTGATATACACGAGAAGACATATACTCACCTAGTACTTCACGAGAAGACATATACTCACCTAGTACTACATGAGAAGAGCTATACTCACCAAGTACTGCATAAGGCATATACTCACCTAGTACTGCATAAGGCATATACTCACCTGATATACACGAGAAGACATACAACATGCATACTCACCTAGTACTTCACGAGAAGACATATACTCACCTAGTACTACATGAGAAGACCTATACTCACCTAGTACTGCATAAGGCATATACTCACCTGATATACACGAGAAGACATACAACATGTATACTCACCTAGTACTACATGAGAAGACATATACTCACCTAGTACTACATGAGAAGACCTATACTCACCTAGTACTGCATAAGGCATATACTCACCTGATATACACGAGAAGACATATACTCACCTAGTACTACATGAGAAGACATATGTAGCATGACGCCGAACACCATCCACACAACTGCCTTCATGATATAATTCACAAATTAAGTCGGCTATGTCCAAGCAACCACATGCGTTTCTCACGAACAGTTTAACTTCCGCGTTGTGGCGCTATGTATGTTATATGCATTCAGAGGATCTCGGAGAATTATTTTCAACGCCCGCTGCACACGTTCCGATTGTTTGGTGACCCACGATGAAGCTTGTGAGTGATATACGAAACCCGGACCACAGGTTATGTTACCCTAAGCAGTGTCGACTATCAAATATGCGTATCTCTCTTGTTGTCATTGATAAAGAGAGGCTTGCGACAGTGGGACCCCTTTCACAAAGCACTCGACTATACCACGTGGTGTTGAGTATTAAACGAAACTCCTTGTATGTGTGGGTCATATTTCCTGTTTGCGTTTGACTCCGTATGTTCCGTGAGCACAAGAACTAGTATATAAATACACTCAGGGGGACAGACGTATCTGCAGTTGTTTAAGTATTGACTTATGTGCAGTATTGATTCACAGGTGGTACGGTACTCACGTCCTAACTTGCAAATCGATCGCGATACAATACACTTATGTGATGTCGATATTGCAGGTGAGACGTTGTTGTCTCGCGTGACTTGAATAACGTGCGAACTGCACTAGGGCATTGGAAGATGTTGTGTTATAAGTGTCAAACATTACAATTGAAAAAAGATGGGAGTAGGGGTTAAGAGACCGACCGTTTGGTATTCGGGGGAGGGGAGTGGGGGTGCGAGCGAGGCTGGGATGATTTGGGGGGTACTGGGATTTTGTATGGAGATAACGTATTTTTTAGCTACAGCTGCAAAACCAGTTTTGTTTTTAATCATAACTATGGGCCTGACATGTTATAAAAAAACAACACTTTGTGACAATGTATTTTTTGTGGTTGACAATTTTATTTTTCGTTGTAACATGCTTCGTCTGAAGCATAATCCTTTCAAGAATTTTCTGGGAAAATTTGTTTTGTCCCTTAAGCCTCTAGTCAAGCGTCTTGGTCCTTTTTTTAAAGTCAATGTAATAATCGTTACTCGGTATTAGTAGACCGACGGAATGAAGAAGATAGGGGGATTTGTCTAGCCCCGTTGTTAAAGCTGTATTCCTGGGTTTGAACCCCGCATGGGTACAACGTGTGAATCTCAAATTTGGTGCTGGCTGTGATATTGCAGGAATAGCCCAAAGAGCGGCGTAAAACCTTACTCACTCACTGATACAATCCTGGTGCAAAAGCGCGCGTACAGCTCGCTATCTGCTGTTCTATATGAGGGGGGGGGGGGGGGGGGCACAGGGCCACGCCATGACCAGGTTACACATGAATAATTAGATCACATGATATTTGTTTTCTTCGACGCTCACAACAAGCAATGGACTATTTTGAATGATGTTATACGATAAAGCTACACGGAAAATTGCTCGATTTAAAGTCATCTAAGGTAGTAATACTTTACAGATAAGACCCGCTGTGTAGTGACAAGAGGTTTTATCTGATCCCAGATATTCAGTTAATGTCAATGCAATTTTTTTAAGCCGACCCCGGTGAAATCAATATCTCATGTTTGCATCTCAAATGTGAATATTGTCACAATGTTAACAATAAGTTGCCCCTCTCATGCCTCGGTGAAATCAATGTCTCATGTTTGAATCTCGAAAGGTGTATTTTGTCACAATGTTAGTAATTGTTTCCACAATTGTGTGTCAAAATATTGTTCTATATGTGCGCTACAATTGTGCGATCTATTATTGACATTGTGAAAATACATTTCCCATGTGAAGATCACATATTTCACCATGATATTGAACGACACAAGCCAGTGAAACCACGCCTTACATTAAGAAACTGTCACCATGTCATCTAAATATGCTGCGGGGAAAAAGACAGTATACATCCACGTGTTGTGACTGTTAGAATTATTTCAAATTTGTTTGTTTGTCGTAAGAGGTGGGATCTTGTGGACTCGCTGAAGGTTGATGCATGTCATTGTATCCCGATTGCGTGGATCGATCTCATGGCGTCAATCACTGGATAGTCTGGTACAGACTCGATTATTTACAGACCGCCGTCATATAGCTGGAATATGTCCGAGTGCGGCGTTAAACAACAAACAAACAAACAACATAAAGAAATGATACAGAGCCAGCAATGACCTCAAGCTTGTTAGCGGCTGTGTGTCGTGATAGTGGCTCTAAAGTTGCGCGATAGTAACAATTAAGTGGTGCGATAGTGGCTATAAAGTTGCGCGATTGTAACTAATAAGTGGTGCGATAGTGGCTATAGAGTTGCGCGATAGTTACTATTAAGTGGTGCGATAGTGGCTATAAAGTGACGTGATAGTGGCTCTAAAGTTGTGCGATAGTAACTAATAAGTGGTGCGATAGTGGCTATAAAGTTGCGAGATAGTAACTATTAAGTGGTGCGATAGTGGCTATAAAGTGACGTGATAGTGGCTCTAAAGTTGCGCGATAGTAACTAATAAGTGGTGCGATAGTGGCTATAAAGTTGCGCGATAGTAACTAATAAGTGGTGCGATAGTGGCTATAAAGTTGCGCGATAGTAACTAATAAGTGGTGCGATAGTGGCTATAAAGTTGCGCGATAGTAACTATTAAGTGGTGCGATAGTGGCTCTAAAGTTGCGCGATAGTAACTAATAAGTGGTGCGATAGTGGCTATAAAGTTGCGCGATAGTAACTATTAAGTGGTGCGATAGTGGCTATATAGTTGCGCGATAGTGATTATGAATTGACGTGATAGTGGCTGTAACGCGGAGGGATAGTGGCTCTAAAGTGACGTGATGGTGGCTATAAAGTTGCGCGACTTTTGGAGGTCGGAGTTTCGCCAAAGTTGCCCCTGAGCTATGGAATAGGCTGTCATTGGATATCAGGAACATTGACAGTCCTACTTTGTTCCGATCAAGACTCAAAACCTATCTTTTCACCAAATCTTTCTTGGAGTATTGAGGCTTTGTGTTTTCCTAGCTGTGTAATGTCTCTTTTATTGTGTAGACTCAAATGAAGCGCTTTTGAGCAGTTCTTCGAACTGGATACCAGCGCTATATAAATCTGTAGTTATTATTATTATTATTAAGTGGTGCGATAGTGGTTATAAAGCTGCCTGATTATGAAGTGACGTGATAGTGGCTATAAAGTGGCGCGATAGTCGCTATAAAGTGGCGTGATAGTGGCCCGAGGGTGGCTTGATAGTGGTTATACAGTGGCGGGATAGTATCGTGAAAGTGGAACAATTATTTCGCGATGATTACTCAAAAGTGACGATCCCGTTAGTCGCCTTTTACGACAAGCATGGGTTTTTTGAAGACCGCTTCCAACCCGAGTGAGTGAGATTATACCAGTATACCGTGAAGTATATATAACAAAATACTGAGAACAATACAACATACGGGCAATATAGACTTATGGCAGGTCCCTTGTAGAAATTCGTTTATTTAACCCCGTGCTGAGCTTTGTAAAGCCATCTGATAATGTTCATCTCATGACGGAAGACGATATTTGTCGGCGCTCGTATTTTCTTCTGGCCGGGATTAGGAGACTAACGCGCGATAAATGTTAGCTATAGAAATAACACGTGGGCTTGCACCGAGACGGACGTATATTGAAACCACATGACGCCAGTGTGTACTCGGTGCAGCGTGTAACGTTATGCAAACACAGGCGAGGCGGCTATTTGTCATAGGGATCATTTCCCACGTAACACCGGTATTGTTTTTTCATGGACATCGTGTGAGGTGTTTATATTACACTTATAGGTGTGTGTGTGTGTGTGTGATTGCGCGTGAGTGTGTGTGCTTGCGTATGCGTTCATGTGTGTGTGAGAGTGCGAGGCAGAAAGAGTGAAATAAGAGGGGGGGGGGGGGGGGGGGGGGGGGGAGAGGGAGAGCTACCTTGTGAGTGTGTCGATTGTTCCATTCAACAGTATTTCAGTAATAAATACATTATTACATTTACAAGTGGGTGTGTGAGTGCATGTACGTCCATGTGTGTGCGCGCGTGTGAGAGAGATTCGAACCCACAATCATAGGTTTCTGGCAACTCTGCACAGCGAATCGCGGCGCCTTAGACGACTGGGCCACCCGTGCCCCCACAGTATATAGGCTACACATTAAGCTAATTGATTCTTCATAGTCTGACGTATTATGGAGATTTTATCACCAGCATGTTATATATGAAATAGTCCCATAATTTTAAAATTGTAACATGATCAACCGGCAGCTTGTAATTTAGCTCAAAGGTGCATAATCGTCAAACCTCAAGTTGGTCAGTTCAAAAAATGTATTCATTAAACTACTGTCGTCAGTGGCCCCCTTGCAATTCCATCATGGTTAAAATACACAATTTGATTTAATTTCTATATTACATATTGTAAGTATATACGAGCATATATATCGTTTAACTTAACTGTTCAATACGGGATATGTTCTATCTCTGCCAATTCCATAGACCCAACTTCGAAATGACTTTTTATCTTTTAATTACCATTTGTGGAGAGTGTGTCACATGATCCTGTATATTTCATAAATACATTTCTTTCTTTCATTTGAATATATTAAAGTGACCATAAGATTAATGACTCTTCACGTTATCACGTCATTTGGCTAGATTACAACATCTCCCTCACATATTTCGTTAAAACGTTTATCATCTATACACCTGTGTTCTGTATTAATTTCCTGACGAAATACTATCTTATTGAGAACCCTTTGTGAATCATTCCAGCTGCATCCGCTGTTTCTGTACACCCTACGATGTGCACCAGCACCCGTGTCCATCCAGAGCAGAACATGCTTATCGTAAAAGGCGACTAACGGGATCGGGTGGTCAGGCTTGCTGGCGTGGTTGATGCATGTCATCATATCCCAATTGCGTGGAATTATGCTCATGATGTCAACCACTGGATTGCCTGGTCCAGACCGCCGTCATATAGCTGGAATATTGCGGAGTGCGGCGTAAAACAACCAACCAACCAACTGAAGTACTGATTTAAAGTTGTAGGTACTTAAAGAAACAGTTAAATGACAAGTAACAGTTTTTAGTTCAATTGTCAAACATATTCAACTACAAATGGTTAATCAGTTTTGTCTTGGCTGAGGAAGCTAACCATATTAAGCTTCCCTTTTCACTTCCTGAAACTGAGTGTAATAAGCAACATATTTTCAAGCTCCCGTCCTTAAGTTTAATGGGGATTACTCCACTGGTGACCCAAGTAGATTCGAACCTTCACTAACCGTCGGGACCCATGAAGATCCGGGATAGAATAGGTTTTCAGCAACCCATGCTTGCCGTAAAAGGTGACTATGCTTTTCGTAAAAGGCGACAAAACGGGATCGGGTGGTCAGGCTCGCTGACTTGGCTGATGCATGTCATCGATCCCAATTGCGTGGATCGATGCCCATGTTGTCCATCACTGGATTGTCTGGTCCAAACTAGATTATTTACAGACCGCCGTCATATGGCTGGAATGTTGCTGAGTGCGACGTAAAACAACCAAACAACCAACCAATGGTAGGTACAACTTAAAGAAACAGTTAAATGACAAGAAACAGTTTTTAGTTCAATTGTCACACATATTCCACAACAAATGGTTGGCTGAGAGAGATAACCATTTTAAGCTCTGTTGCTCCAATCACTTGCTGAAATTGAGTTTTTTTCGCTACTTTTTTCACGCCCCCGTGCTTAAGTTTAATGGGGATTACTCCATCGGTGACCAAAGTAGATTCGAACTTTCCCTCGGAAACTAACCGTCGGGCTTGTCCGGCAATATCCGCCCTTGGTCTGGTCAGATCTTCATTGATAAACGTTCTGGGCGTATTTGGGACGCGTTTCACATGTTTGAGAGGTCTATCCTAACCTTAATTAAGACTGCGTACATTTAGTTGAACTATGATCAGATCTGATAGTCTGTAAGGGCCTGGATTTGAGCGGATATCTCCACAGCAGAGTAACATAATCATTTGTAGGATAACGTGATAGAGACGATGTTATCTATATAGAATACACACATTATAAAAATGTAAACAGTTATGGAATGTATTCGTGATCTTTGAGTACATTGCTGTTGCAAATATGCCCACCGACTGCCTGTAATGTACAATATCAACATTCATCGTCGAAGTTCATTTCAAGCCAAGTATTATATACAGACAGACAATCGGTGATTGGAAGTGAAAGTGTGAAGACGTCTTCAAAAGTACATTTGGAAATAACAGTGCTGATATACAAGGTAATAGTTGCAATAAAGGAAAAGTAAAACAAGGATTTGCTGGGGAAAATGTAAGTGATAAATGTTAGTAAATTGAACATTTTGAACAGTGAGTGAGCGGTCTTCCGCCGCTTTTAGCAATATTCCAGCAATATCATGGCGGGGGACACCAGAAATGGGCTTCACACATTATACCCATGTCAGGAATCGAACCCAGGTCTCCGGCGTGACGAGGGAACGCTTGAACCACTAGACTACCCGACCGCCCCGAACAGATAGGGGGAAATAATATAAACCATGTTCTCATAACAGATTGTGTGAACAGAAGTAATACGTAAATATAAAACAAAAATAAATAGATCAATAAATAGAATAATAATATGAAGATTATGTTCATAGTCATCAAAAAAATAAGCTCACGAGTGGGGCAAGTCTGGCTACTGGCACACCTGGGTTAATTGCACAGACTCGGCACGTGCACATGGACTGACGACTGTGTGTCGCACACCTGGCTAATTTGCACGGCACGTGCACATGAAACGAACAAGCCACATCAGCATGATCGAAATTAGCCTTCTAACAGGTTGGGATATCCTTGGACTATCAAGGAATATGCACCAAATTAAGGATTAAGAACATGATGGAGCAAATGTTCATGCGGACCATATCCAGGTATGTTAAGAGTTAATCTGTTAATATGACCACAATACTAGGAATTGTGCTATGCCCTGCATTTATAAGTAACACATGACCCTTGAAGTATAATAATAGGCATCCTAATGACGTCACGGGATTCAACGGTTTGCCAAAAGCGGGCTTTACAAACTACAAATCGGCTGTAAATAAATGCTTGAATCCTTCTTAAATATACACTATTCCGACAAATAAACATTCCGCATCAGAAATAATAGCAATCCTTAACATAATCATAATGAAATTAGCTGAGACTAGCTGATCCATACATGTCAGTAGGCAGCCTAATGACGTCACGGGATTCCCCGGTTCGTCATGAGCGGGCTTTACAAACTGCAAATAGGCTTGAAATTAAAGCTTGAGTCCTCCTTAAATATACACTCTTCTGACAGATAAACATTCTTCATAAGAAATAATAACCATACTTAACATAATTATAATGAAATCAGCATAGGCCAGTTTCTTCATACATGTCAGTAACATCTAAATGCAGACTGCCCATACCACGTCCGCTCCTGCCTGGGCTGTTATGGCAACCGTTTGTGCTGATCTATCATTCACGTCGGCCGTACTTATTAATGCATGCGGAATTATTCTTTGTGTTAATAAAAAGAATATTTCCATGCAAAAAGGGAATATTTTTTTACCGTTCTGATTCTGTAACTTTATGACCCTGTAGTTTATCATGGGTATATGTTAATAATTATTTTCCCGAAATCGTTACTGTTAAATCATAAGAATACTGTGCAATAAAATGAACCGGAAGTGACATAGAAGAATAATCAACAGCATGTGGACGTGGCAAGAGATAGAGCTTCTAACAACTGATCTAAAGATACCCCGTAAGTATTGCATTGAAATTGTTGCGCTTAATACTTCATTAGTTACAAAAAACATTAGTTTAGATGAATAATACATATGTATTTCATGTACTCTTATGCCTTTTTCGGGATAGAACAGTTACGATATTTGGGTCCGAAATGTTTGCCGTGAGCATGTATTAGTTTGAATTAATACTGAGTGTGAATGTATCTTTCATGTTATTATAGAATATTAAATTGAAAAACTTCGCTTCGGTTTGAGGCTTATGTTACCTTTACCGTACCAAATTCAAAACGTTATAATAACTGCTCCCGCACGTATAGTAACTATTAATAACTTTTCAGAATTTCCCCTATTAGTAATGTAAGTAATATTTGTAGTATAAATTATGCAAGGAATATATTCATTTGCCACTCGTAATAAGAATATAGAAAATAGAAAATACTTATTGTTTTTTGTTGCGACATATACATTAATATATCATTCTGATTTTACTTGTATTACTGTATGTGATTGCGATGTGAAATGGTATTATTACAAGATTAGGTTGAACATACATTCAGTTAGTAATATCATTATTGAAATATGCCAAAATAAATTTGGCCAAGCATAATGGTTAAAAGAAACCAATAACAAGATCAACAACATATTGCAATGATTTTATGTAAATGTTATATATATTGTACACTTATATTTGGCTTATGCAAGAGTGTAGTAGACGTTGTTTTGTTTTTAAGGTGCATGGCATTGTTCTCAATCCATTACATATGGGCATCTTGAAAAACTCATAGAATGTATTGAAAGAAACGGTCAGGTGTTAGCCCGCACACTAACATCTGTGCTGCTAACACTTAAACCAAATTGGTCTGGTGTTTTACCTCCAGTGACAAACATAAAGAGCAAGATTAAATCCACAAAAAAATCATCCCAAAGCAGTTGAATGGTTATGTGAATGTCAAGATCCTGACATCATCGGCAATGCCTTTGCTGGCCAAGGCATTGCATTTTCACATCTACATAAATTAATGAAGATGACAAGTACGATTTTAACCAATGAAATGGGCGGGGAAATGCGTTATTATGCATCCAAAGGATCCCTCGCATATGAAACATTTACACAATATGTTAATCTTTTTCGATCCGAGGGAAATGATATATCTTCACAGCTTTGTTTATATCATCTGAATAATGTTCACAAAATTCAAACTGAAAAAAAATAGAAATCTTAAAACAGATATTGAGAGCTTCAAAAATCATCCTTTTGCATCATCGCCTGCCCCTTATTTTTCAAAATGTCTTCCTTCCTCCTCGTCTTCTTCATCGCAACAACTTCAAATGCAAAATGAATATCTCGTCATTGAAACTGAAAAAATAAAAAAAAGAATACCAGGAACTTCAGCTGAAATTAGATTTTATTTCATCAACTGCCACAGAAATTTAAGAAGAAAACAGCCAGCAAAAATTAACAATTTCCAATCTTGAAAACCACATTTCACAACTTCTTGTCATGAAGAAATTGATTCCCTAAATACCAGGCTTCATACAAATGAAATACAACTGAAATCTTTAAATCCCCAAAAAATTACAGCGTACTCTCTGAGATGATTTTAGAAATAAGAAACATTATTTCTGAAAAAAAACACTCGACAACGGCTCTGGACCAGACAGACAAAACTATCATTTCATTGAAAAAACAACAAGAGGTGGAAATTGCTCATCTAAATAAAAAAGTAAAAAAACGAACACCATTGTTCGGTTAAAAATGAAAAAATCTCACTTCTTCGTTCTCAAGTTCAATCAGCAGCTGAAACCAATCAAGTCATGGAATATAAATGAAAGAACAGGACAAAACCATTACTCAACTGATTAATGAAGTTCACAGTGCCCTAAACGAAACGTATAATCTCAACTTCATCAGTGATGGCATCTATGGTGATAATTTAAGAGCAGTTATCATGCACCTTGGAGCAAACGGTGTCAGTTCACACCACATGGCTGATACAATTAAAACCGTACTTGAAGGCCTGGTCAATATTGACACCCCAAAACTACCTTGTCATGCAACTATTTGCAATATTCTTAAAGAAGCCAACCTTGTTGGAAAATTGCAAGTTGCTGAGGTATTGATGAATCATCCCAACAGCTGTTCGCATGTTGATGGCACGAGTGATCACAAGCGTCTTTTCTATGGGCAAATGTCCACCTCATCGCTGCCTAGCATGGCCATGTGTATGGTTGAAACTGTATGTGGTGGCACAACAACCCAATTGAACCAGCTCTCAACTGCAACGCTTTTGGAGGATTATTCAAAACTTCTTTCATCAAAGAATGATGACCCAAAAGAATAGTATGAAGAAATGTTTCTCAACTTTAGAAATCTCATGACAGATCAACATATTGTTAACAAAGTTTTTAAAAAGAAAATAGAAGAAATTAGACAGACCATCGTGTCAAAATCAGAAAATAGCTGTATTGTAATGACCGATACTGGAAAAGCTCAAACCGTCAATATCAATCAATGGTTTTGTCATTAACATGTCCTTTTAGGCCTTGCTGACGCAGCATCTCTTGCAGTTTCTCAATATGAAAAAAAAATCTTACTGATGATGGAAGTCTGAACACTTTAAATGGATCTTTTAGCCTGGACAAAAAATGAAAATAGCCGTGCTGAGGAAGTCATACGATCAGTGTCATCCCTCATCAACACCAAAGGCCATCCTGCTGCTGGACTCTCTGCAGACTTCATTTCTTATATGAAAACAAACAACCTGCCTATCCATTTTAAACAATTTAAGCATATTTTTAACATCACTTTCCATATTGCCGCAGCAACAATCCACCACAAACATCCCCTTACGCAGTTCCTGGACAATATCCCCCATGAAAATCTCCTCATCAAGGCTGTCAAAGAAGATCTTTCCAATGACATCCTCCTTGCTGAAGTTTATACTCGTGCCTTTTTTAATGAATATATATCAAACCTATTTTAAATCTTATTTATTATCTTATCTTAAGTCAAAACACAGCACATCATGTCCCTGATTTGAATCCCCATTTTCTTCAAATGCAGCAATACCTTCAGCAAATTTCAGAAAATCCATCTCAAATCTTACAACCTGATTTCATCATGTGGCCATTTTTTCAGAAACAAAATCCCTTTCAGTATCATCTTCCGAAAACAATAACTTTATCTTCTCACTTTGGTATGTCTTGGACTCAGTTGTACCTATGCGACCCGTGAAGATTCCGGGGTAGAATAGGTCTTCAGCAACCCATGCTTGCCGCAACAGTTGGTTGGTTGGTTGGTTGTTTAAAGCCGCACTCAGCAATATTCCAGCTATATGACGGCGGTCTGTAAATAATCGAACCTGTGCCTTCACATATTATAAGCGATTAAGTACCATTACAGGAGGATTAGTCTAATAATTATCTCTTTAAGTGATTAGAAACTATTCTTATAAATTCATCATAAGAAACCATGAGTTTTTTCCCAAGTGATTCCACTGACATCATCAGATATCTTGGCTCCAATCCAGTCTGGCCATCCCCGCAGGAATGGTGTCACAACTTTCCATTATTGCTGTCTGGCAGCAAGGGTTCGAGAGGGTACAGGATCCTGATGGTGTTCAAGTGGAATACCTGTGTAAGGCTGGTGGCAGGGCAAGGGCATTGTTGCAGCTTCTAAAAAAGGGAGCTACCACAGCTCATACACAAGCATGGAAAGAATGTCGCTATATATGTATGGAGTGGTACTTGTGATATCACTTAAAAGATTGGACGTACCCAAATGATAGGCATACGCACTCCAAACACCTCAGTTCCTCGGGAAGTCATAAGAACTTTCCAGGACATGAGGGGATATGCCTTTAGCCAGGGCTGCCACATAAAATGTATTGGCGTAAGATACTATTCTGTCATGGAGTACCATTGGTACAAAGGATGTTCCACGCCAGGTAGTTATGTTGATCATGATCGTGAGGTTATAATACAGGTAAACTCAATTATAATCACATTAATTAATATGCAATTCAACAAGGAATCTTTGAAGTTTAAAGCTGACTTGCTAAAATCCAGAGGCGCCCGCCGGCATAGAAGTGTCAGTCAGCGTTTAGCTGGGGCACATGGTCGACAGAAGAAGTGGCACCTTCTGTATGATGGGTTGCATCCAGGTGGCTTCATCTGGATGTTTTCGAGGAGTGCTACAGAGACCCACAGCGCTTGGTCATCATGACGGAAGACCAACACAACAATGCCATGAGCTGACCAAACAGGCGAATAATCTGGGCTGTAGCCAGGTTTTTCCACGTGGCACCAAGCACCATTATAAGACTGTAGAACCGTTATCAGACACATGGGACAAGTGACCTTCCAACATGCTGTTGACTACGTATCACTACCAGAACACAGGACAGATTCATATGTTGACATCAGTTACGTGAAGAACCACCACTGTAGCGTTAGACATGGACACTTGTCTAATAGTCCTTGACAAACTAGCCACATTTTGCCATTTGCAAGGCTTTTGTTATGATTATAAGGACTTATGAGCAAAACCTGTTATCTTCTGTCGCTGCACAGCCACCCCTACAACAACGCAAATAGCAGGATGTACCCCGGACAGTGAGGGTCCGTGTACATGTTGAAGGTATTCTTGCTAGACAAGGTCGAGGTGTCATTTAGAAGGATCTGCATCGTCTGGCGCAACATCAAACACCACAACTGCAATGGGGACAAGTTGGGTTCAGTTACAAGTCAGTTTTATTCTTCGTTGTGCAGATGTTATACACCGTGTTTACAGGCATCGCGGGGAATGTTATGCACGAAATTACATACAGGAAGTTCACATATTTGGTGGTGGTTGTGTGATGTGGGCAGTCAACAAGGAAATCCTTCACTGGTTAAACAGACTTGGTGCAAGCTCTTTGGAATTTAACAGCACAACGTTGCACGGATGAGATTGTTCGGACACACATCCTTCCCATTATGCAACAAGCGAACATCTTTTTTCCAACATGACAACCTCACACGGCAAGACAGACAAGAGCCTTGATAACATTCGCGTACACAATATACATTGTAATATATAAACGTTGATTTCATGGGTCGCCTTGTCGCACGTTGGAGTACTATGGTAAACAACTCACAATATACATTGTAATATAAAACGTTGATGTTATTGGTCACCAGTTTGTTATATGAGGTCATCCCGTCACATGCTAATTGTCACACATTGACATACTATGTCACACAATATTAGCTGATTCCCTACGTGTCAACAATACATAGGCTTCGTGATTAACGTATAAAATATATAAAAGAGGCACTCAAACTAAGTCAGTTCCGATGAGTATTATTACACCATGACATCCTGCCACGCATTTTAATATGTCAGAATCCATGTATCAGAAGTTCGAACAGTTACTTCCAATGACTAAAATAATCATTGTTTATGAACACACACCTACATCACCATTTCCAGTGCTTATAATAACCGATATTTATATTTGAGAATGGAGCTAGTTTCATTTGACAACAAGCAATCACATCATAGCATCATCATTATCGTCGTCGGCGGCGGCGGCATCGGTGTATTATTCCAGTGGCCCTTTGTTTCCCTGTGTGAGTTTGAACGGCATTTCAAGTTGGAGTGACGAACGACCCCTTTAGCCAGCATGAATATGTTCAACAACGCACCCATTGATTCTGACAACGCTGATCTGGAGTCGTCTCCAAACGACAAAGATAAAGGTGATAATTTTTATTCTTTCAATCTGTTCAGGCAGTACTTTGACAATAAACTTCTAACAATTAAAGAAGATTTTCTTCATGAGTTGGAGCAGCTTACGCTCTTGGTAACCAAACGGTCGAGGAACGATTCAAAACTAGAGTTAAAATATAATGGGTATTCTGTTCAATATAACTGTGGTCTTTTGGACACTGTAAGGTTAGCAAACTCAAGTCTAAGAAGTGGAAACTATTCTGGAGTGATGGATGGTTTGGACAATGTATAGACAATATAGACAAGAGAAACAAGCTTAGCTGCCTCGCTGATAGGTCCCTTGTCGGTTGGGGCACACTTCAAGAGTTGGAAGGGGACAACTTGGCTTCGAACTCGAACTCGAAGAGGAGAGAAACTTCGAGAGAGCAGAAAACAGGGCTATACACAAGCAGGCTAGTGCTAGGGGTCGTTTCGCCAGGAAACAGCTTGCTCCACTTACGATGGATGAAAATGATATAGTGTCGCTGCCTTCTTGTCCTCAGTCTTTTCGTGGGCAACCAGGTAGGAGTCCCCAACCACATCAACAGCACTTTGCTAGTGGCGGTTACGGACACTGGCGAGGTTCTTGCCCCAAGGCTCTTCAGCGATGGAACCCATAGGTACTCTGGCCGCAACATCTGGGTAAGGGGAGCTTGACACTAACACTAAACTAACACTCACAGAGGTGCGTGGTTGCGAACTTTGCCTTTAATGCCAGTGTTTCTGAATAATAAAAAGTATCGTTTTCATGAAATTCATATACAATTTATTTTAAGTGTTTTACCTTGATGAATTTGGAATTTCCCTCGCCCAGGTTTTCCATGTTGTGGCACTCGTGAAGAGCAACCTCCTCGTGGTGAGTGCTGGGTAATGCTAATCGCTCTTCCCCCGTGTGGACCCGGGGTAGAATTTGTCTACAGCACCCCATTGCTTGTCGTAAGAGGCAACAAAGTTGGGCAATCTGTTTTCCATGGGTTGTACCCCTGTGTCGGTGGAGGAAGGGAGTCTGGTGGTTGAGGGCACTGGAGCCACGAACCGGTGTTCCTTTTGCCCAACACACCACTTTGACCCTTCACCTAGATGGGTGGTAAAATGGGCCCGATTCTATCAATCGGCGGGTCACACCATGCCCTGAGATGGAAAGCATGAATACTGACAAACACACATCGTACCACAAGTATACTCATACTGAACATTGATACAACTTATTATATCATCAATTGTTGCCTAGAGTCTTATGCCAGAAGGCGGTGGCTCATGGGCCAATGTGGCTTTGTTAACCTCCTGGTTCTGTTTGTCGTCAAGGGCCGAGCCAGCCTGACTTTATATCTGTTTGACAGAAACAGCTACCTGCGTTGATATTGCTTGAGTATCACCTCTGTAGCCCTGGTGTTGCAGGATGGCTTCCTCTGTGCACCGTCCTTGTCAACACTCGATGGTGGGTGGGGAGTAGAAGTGCCGAATAATATACTTACCATGTCTCAACACCATTAATCTGCTTCTATCAAAAAATCAAAAACGTCGTCTCTTAAGTCTGATGAAGAACTATGACATGAGATTGCAGATTCTTGGCCAAGATTAATTGTCATCGCATCTGACGATGGCAGTCCACTTAAACTAAATCCTTTTGCCATCTCTAAGGGCATCCTAAGTACCTGTGGAGAGGTAAAAAATGTCACTCGTCCTCGTTCTGGTTCCATCCTTGTGGGATGTGCACGGAGACAACAATCTAACAATCTGCTGGTCTGTAGATCAGAGAGATCGGGTGTTGCAAGAGATCGGGTGATTGGTGAGGTCTTGAAAAATCACTGAGAGAAGGAATGGGCCAACATGGACACTTTGCGAGGTATGATCAATTTATAAAGTATGGTATTGGGAGTACACTATATCAAAAGCACATAGACTAATCAGAATCCTGTGAATGTTAAGTACGAAGAAAACAGGCCATGGGTCTGATACCAATAGACAAGGTATTTATACATATATGTACATATTACTTGAACTTAAGACATCCATATTCTGCAAAACCAGACCTGCAGTAAAAATGTTCAGGCACACATATTTGAAAGTGTTCATTCAGATATGTATACAAATTATCAAATTCATAAATAAACTTGGTACAATGAGTGAAGCTCATTTCTGGAATATTGCTAAAAGCGGCGTAAAATCAAACTCACTCACTCACTAATAAACTTTCAGTTAAATCAAATATACAGTGTGGAAATTACTGTAATGTGAATGTTACTTACACTTGTACTTATACTAGCAGCCTTCAAGAACACATGAATAAACAAGAGAGACGACTATAACCGCAGCATCATCGGAAAGCAGACCACAGACAAGCGGCCAGGAGGAACGAGGTGAGGTGAGGTGAAATTGGGTTTAACGTCGCGTCCAAGATTATTGCACTTATATAGCGACGTGTATGTGTGTGTGTGGCTGCTTGTACTAGTCCGGACTGATGCCGATTTATAGTGCTAGCTCACTGAGATACCATGCCGCAGTTTAACATGAATACCCCACTTAGACACAGTATACTGACTCCGAGCCGACCAGTCCTTGTTTTAGCCCCTTAATGCCGAGCGCCAGACAGGGTAACAACAAGTACAATCTTTTAACGTCTTTTTGTATGACGCGGCCCGGGATCGAACCCTGGACCTTCCGCTCTCCGGGCGGACGCTCTACCACAAGACCACGGAGGCGGTCGGAGGAACAAGAGAAGAACAGCAGTAAGTGATAATTTGCTATATAAATATCAGTAGGTTTCTATTGCTATTCGTAATGCAGGATAAGTATACAAATGTAAAAGAAATAGTTAGATTTTATTAAGATTCTTTGTTGTAACATATATCATCCGTCCCTATTAAGATTAGATAAGAATGTTTCGTGAAAGTTTTTGATAACTGCAGCTTCAAGCAGAAAGAACATAAATCAATACTGGCTGATTTACTTTACAGCTGTTTACCTTACATTACATTACAGAAACGGTAACTCATAAGTGAAATATTTAAGTCGTTGCATAGAGATGGCAACAATCAGTTTTCATTAATTCTGCAGAAACTGAAGTCCTGCCAGAAGTCGCTGAACCAGTTCCCCAAGCCAGCAGCCTGGAAGGAACAAGTGCAGGATGTCCTCACCCGGGAGTGTACCTCTCCAGATGTCAGTAACGATGAGCAGCCTGGGATGAGGTGGGTACTAGAACTTCAATGGGAGTCCACACAGATGCTGGATGTCAAGAGGTATTTGGACGAACAAACCGAGGCTGCTCTGAAGCATGTGAAAAGACCACCCAAGACCAAGCTGGAATACGACCCGACGAGGAGTTGTGAGGAGCCCATGGCGAAGAAGTTGCGTCGTGGGACATTCGATCCACGCATGTAGTCTAATGGGAGAGATGGTAAATGTCACACACTCTTTTTAGACTTGTCTGAAGTTTATGAACGTTGGACCAAAAAGGTACATTTTATAATTCACATTTGGATTAACAAAACGGTGACCTTTCATTTTGTGACCAACCATTTGATATTCTTGGGGTGGAGCTTGGATTTCGTGTGATAACCAGGTATTTTTTAATTAACACTATAAGCCTGCATATGTTTTTGTTTGTTTAGGGTATACATGGCAAGAGTATGGATATATTCCTAAAATAGAATCAAAACATTATTAATTCAAGTTCTACACGTTGGTCTTGCTCGGAATGTTACAAATATTTAACATTAAAATGCTATCATTTCGTTCTTGCAAAAGGTCGCTAGCCACAGGCACTTACTCGTTAGTTCCTGAGATATTCCCTGATTGTATTTATTAAGCACTATTCGCATTATCATTTGTTCTCACATCTCAATTGTCATGTTGACAATGTGTTGCCAACTGCAGTCTACAGTAAGAACACTAATGGGGATTTCATGTAAGAATATAGATCCTCTACAAGTTGGCAGCACCCCATGGTTGCTGTAAGACTTTATTAAATGGATAGGGTGATCTATGTCGGTGACTTGATTACATGTCATTACATGTGCCAATTGCATTGATTGATGCTCATGATGTCAATCATTTGATTTTCTGGTTTAGACTTGATTTCTTTACAAAACGCCATCATGTTTTTGATGGAATGTTGCTAACATCCAGCTAACGCGAAGGTGGTGTGACGAGGCGACACATTAACCACTAGATTACCTCACCGCCCACTTTTACTTTGACAACTTGTCAACTGATGTAGTTTAAAAACAGGTACAGTTTCTATTGAGTATACTCAGAGAGATCCTCACCCTCAGATGCAATTATTTTGTGATACAAATTAAGACTAAAGATTTTTTGTCTGTTGAAATACCCTTTTCAAGTTTAAATCACAGACAAACAATAATGACAATCTTTCAGATTCTATCATTATGTTTGTTATGTTTGTTATCAATGAATTTGCTAATACATAATGATATTTGGGGAGATTGTGGGTTCGAATCCTGGTTTGTAGGTTTGTCAGCACCATAACCATGCTTGTGGGTTTCACCGAAGTGGTAAACGTCTGAGACCTGCATCACTTCTAGCTTTCCTCCCCCATTAAGCTGCCGTGATATTACTGGAATACTGTTAAAAGTGGCATTAAACCCAACTCACTCACTGAATTTGTCTGATCAAGGAAAAGTTATTTTCAGGTCACTGAAATGTAGCTGGTATATTGCTTGGTGTATTTGTTCTCTTATTTCTCTCTCTCTCTCTCGTTTGATACTAACTAGTATTCTTCATAATGCACTTAAGAATAGCATTTCATTTGCATTTGAATTTATTTATAACATTTTATCAATAAAGTCTCAGGGATTCGTTTGCATAGGTCTTCCGTACGTTGTTTGCCTATAATGCTTCTAAATGGATTGGGTGGTCAATAGCAATGATTTTGTAGATGCTGTGACAATGTGGTGTGTGACATTACATCTATGACTGGTTTCTCTGGTGTAGACTCAATTATGTACGATCACTGTCATGTAGCTGGGATATTGCAGAGTGTCATTGAGCATTCATTTTCCTTTCGTACTCATAAGTATTTCTCACATTGCACACTAGAATAGCATTTGCATTATTTGTTGAGCTGTTTAATTTTAATGTGTCCTTGCATATCATATCCCTGGATTTTCTTGCTTGGCTTCGATTATTTACAAGGGGCGGTCGGGTAGCCTATTGGTTAAAGCGTTCGCTCATCACGCCGAAGACCCGGGTTCGATTCCCGACATGGGTACAATGTGTGAAGCCCATTTCTGGTGTCCCCCGCCGTGATATTGCTGGAATATTGCTAAAAGCGGCGTTAAACTATACTCACTCACTCGCTCATTATTTACATGCCAACATAATTTAGCTGGAATATTGTTGAGCTGATCTACAAGAACTGACAAATCAAATCTTCATGAGAACACAATGTGTCATCTTCCTAGATTGATTGATTGGTTGATTTGTTGTCGGTCATATTCCAGCTATATGACGGCGGCAAGCATTGATTTCAGTCACTGGATTGTCTGGTCCAGACTCGATTATTTACAGACCGCCGTCTCATAGCTGGAATATTCGAGGGATAGGTGGCGCTGATGTAGCCAGGATGATGGAAGAGGTGAGGCAACTCCCTCAAGGATTCTGTGGGATAAATTTCATGCGATTGGTAAGTACAATATGTATTGGCTTTTGTAAGTGATGATTTTGTTATTAGGTTTAGCTTAAGATACCCGGTCATATTACCGGCCATTAACCCATGGTCGGAAAACTAATATTGGGCTTAATTAAATTTAATCTTAAAGATCAAATTATTTAGGTTAACTGTTTGCTTATTTTGTTTATCTTAAAGGCTTATAAGAGCCTTCCTATAACACCCAACCCCACTGACCAGTCTTCTTACAACTATTGTATTTTTTCAGGCGAGAATGACACCAGGTCTGCAAAAGGCGCTGGGGAAATTGATAACGCGATGGAAAGACTTGCTTCCCATGTCAATGCTGCAATGCCAACATCACATATGATTCTTAGATCTTTATTTGACAGACTGAAGCCCAGGGACATTAGCAGAAATGCTTATAGTAAGAACATGAGGACAATTAACAAGACTCTCCAGGAACAGTTGGGTGACAACCCTCATATCACCATATGGGACCACAGCGGCCAGTGTAACATGCGAGATTCCTTATTTTCTCCCTGATGGTGTCCACTTAGCGAATAAAGGGAACTTTAAATTTTACCATTCAATAAGGAAGACAATTGCATGCAACATGCCCCATTGATTGACAGAAGTTTGACCGAAAACTTTAAAAAGAAGACTTTTAAATAAAAGAGTCACATGGAATTATGAGCATCACTTTGTTTTGTCTTTATTTACAAGGATGACCAGTTATCTATGGGGTGAAAAAAGGTTCACTTAATAACAAATTTGCTTATAAATACCAGTTCTTTTGGGTCAAGCCAATGACAATAAGTGAATGGGAGTTGATTCTGGTTGAAGTCTTTATAATTATTCAGGTTGGTAACATTTTTGTGTTACAGTGTCGATGGCACGGTTAAGAAGTTCCTGGTGCCTGAATGACACACGTAGAAATAATAACATAAGTACAATGAAAGGAAATTTACGTGTGATGAAAATGACAATTGCGGAGGTCGAAGATGGATAAGAATTAGCAACATGCATCCTGGTCGGAAGACGGAAACCTACACTTTTTTTGCTGTGCCCAGGGTGTTGTTTCGGTGCACACAGGACACTGAATTCCAGCAGAGGCATTGTCCGTGACCGCGCTCCCAGGTTGTTGTTTTGGTGCACAGGACACGGAATTCCAGCAGAGGCATTGTCCGTGACCGCGCTCCCAGGTTGTTGTTTTGGTGCACAGGACACTGAATTCCAGCAGAGGCATTGTCCGTGACCGCGCTCGATATCTTTCTGATATGACAGAAGATGAAATTGTTTCTGAATTAAAGCACCAAGGAGTCACTGCTGTAAAGTGGTTCACCCGAAAATCTGAAGTAGCAAGATCATAAACACTCAAACGTATCTTTTCACTTTCTGCCTCGGAACAATTCCAACATCTATAAAAGCTTGTTACTTTAATATCGGACTGGAGGTTTATGTTCCAAATCCACTCCGGTGTTACCAGTGTCAAAACTTTGGATGCGGGGCCAAAACTTGCACTCGCAAGGCAAGGCGCTTCCGTTGCAGTGGAGTTCATGAGAGTTCTGAGTGCACAAATCAGATCAAATGTGCCAACTGCCACGGTGAGCATGTAGCCTCATCAAAATCCTGTCCCATTTTTGTCGGTGAATCTCAAATCTTACAGATAAAACATACCCAAAATATTTCTTACTTAGATGCCAAAAAGTTAGTTCAAATTCCATCACAAACCCCTTCCAATAAAACTTTTTCCGCTGCAGTCTCTGCCCTTCCACCAGCCACCAAAGTTACGACAGTGTCTACCTCGTGCCAATTGTACCAGTGAAGATTCCGGGGTAGAATAGGTCTTCAGCAACCCATGCTTGCCGTAAAAGGCGACTATGCTCGCCGTAAAAGGCGACTAACGGGATCAATCGGGTGGTCATGCTCGTTGACTTGGTTGATGCATGTCATCGATCCAAATTGCGTGGATCGATGCTCATGATATCAATCAATGGATTGTCTGGTCCAGACTCGATTATTTAAAGACCGCCGTCATATAGCTGGAATATTGCTGGGTGCGGCGTTTAACTCCTTAGAATTTTTTGTATTTTGTTTATCTTAAAATAAATGAGAGAAATTACAAACAGGTTGTGAGTATGTGAACTTGTGCAAACCAATCATTCTCTCTCCCAGTGGTACGTAATATTACGCGGTTGATGACCAGAAGATGTTGTTACATGAAAGCTAATTTCTTTCTCGCCAGTGGTAGGTAATATTACGTGGTTGATGACCAGAAGATGTTATTACCTGAAAGCTAATTTCTTTCTCGCCAGTGGTAGGTAATATTACGCGGTTTATGACCAGAAGATGTTACTAACTGATAGCTAATTTCATGGGATAAGGTACATCTATTCTTAAGTCAAGGCTGTGTCACTGAACTAGACTTTTGGAAGGATACCATGCAGCATATTACCTTTAGGTTCATTAATCGAGATTGATATTCGCCTTTCACATGTATTTATATGCTAGCAATTCTGGTTGTGGATCCTATATCAAAAACACAGACGAACAGTGTTATTCTGTGTGGCCAACAGAGGAATCGAAGAAGAGCTCAACGTGGAGAGAATTAAAGGCGGTCGAGCTTCGATCTGTAAAATCTAAGGATTTTATTCGCGGATCAAATGCTATATGGAAGTTTGGTTGTCAGGCTGCCTGTTCTGTTAGTACAAATGGCAGTTTCGTGGATTAATTGCACAATATTGCACTGAATATATTACACGTCTGTAGAGAGAGCAATATTTATCTCTAATTTCATTGGATTTCCAGAGATAAGTTTGTTTGTTGTTTAACGCAGCACTCAGCAATATTCCAGCTATGTGACGGCGGTCTGTAAATAATCGAGTCTGGACCAGACAATCCAGTGATTGATATCATGATCATCGGTCCACGCAATTGGGATACGATGACATGCATCAACCAAGTCAGCGAGCCTGACCACCCGATAGTCGACTCTTTCGACAAGCATGTTCTGCTCTGGATGGACACAGTATACGACAAGCATAGTCGCCTTTTACGGCAAGCATTGGTCTACCCCGGATTTTCACGGGTCCCCAGTGATAAGAATGTTGCTGCAGATTAGTTGAGCAGGTCGGTGGATTATGTCGACTGATCAGTGAGAGGTGAAATTTTCTACGAGCTGAATGAAATTTGGGATACTTTCACTGGACAGGTTTGCTTGTGAACACAACAAAAGGTTGACAAGATATAATTCTAAGTTCTTGGTTTAAGACACCGAAGCTGTGAATACACTCACGCACGATTGGTCAGGTGAAAGCAATTGGCTTGACCTCATTTTCCACTCATATCTAAGGTGATTAATTTCATTTTGTACCATAGGTTTCGGTCAGTACTGCTAGTGTCGTGTTGGCGATCTGCTATATTCGGCCTCGTTTGTTTGCCAGATCAGGAGAGACCGTTCGAGGCGTGTCGGGCGTTATAGAGCTGAAAAACAGAGTTATCTTTGTTCAAGGAAGTCACAAGACAATTTTCAATGAGAATTCAAGGGAAGTGCTTTGGCAGTAATGTTCTTTTAACAACATTATTGCAGATGTGTTTACCACTGGAGTGTGGGGCATGCCACTTTAGGACGACCGTTTACAGAATCTAGCTCACGAATTATAAAAATAAAAACAGTGCTGAAAGCTCGAGCGCCGTCCACGAGCATCTGAGCTGTGAAGATCCGGGGTAGAATAGGTCTTCAGCAACCCAAACTTGCCGCAAAAGGCAACAATGCTTGTCGTAAGAGGCGACTAACGGGATCGGGTGGTCAGGCTCGCTGACGTGGTTGATGCATGTCATGTCATCGAACCCCAATTGCGTGGATCGATGCCCATGATATCAATCACTGGTAGACCGTCATATAGCTGGAATATTGCTGAGTGCGGCGTAAAACAACAAACAAACAAAAACAAATATTTGCAACATCTAAAGCAGAACGGCAAAAGCCCAGCTATATTGTATTACACAATTTCATTAAGTACGTGTGACTTCATGCTTACACTGTCAGACATGCACGAACCAAATGTAACGTGGAATACAATACTTGTGTGATTCAGTTTTGGGTGAATAGTCCCGTCCTAGTCATGTATAAAGCTGAATCCCACACCTGTTACATCATTCTGTACGGTATTGATCCAAGTTTTGTAGTAACAAGTACATGCTAGTGTTGATTGTGGAGGATCGATTTGTCTCATAATAGGCCCTGTATATAGACGGTATTTCAGTATACTGGTTGAAGTATTCTCTGGTCTGTATCCGGATCAATCCGCTACAGTAATGCAGTAACTTACTCCAGTTATGTCGTCACGCATCTCCGTCTGTTGTGAAGGAAATCATGTACTTTCTGTTCTATTTCTCTATGTATCTTCGATACATTTAAAACAGATTTCTGGTTATCATGTATGTTATAGGACAATTCTCCATTTTCTGCACATGTCAAGTAATACTAGAATAAGTCACATGAAATGCTCATTTCTGTATTTATTTTCCGTGGTCCCTGTTAGGCCAGTGAGAGTGTGGAACAATTCACTTCACACTTCAACTTGATGAGAGGAATACTCATGGATCAAGCTTTTACTTCGAGACAAACGTAAGTTTAACACATAAATGTTTCACTGTATCTCGTGGGTGTTCTTCAGGAATCCATTGGTGGATCACTGCATTGTTTCCATCACGCTCGCAGTGTGTATATAAGTCGGCATTCAGTCGCTGAAGCTGGTATGATCCATTCTAACATGTTGAGAGATAAAAGCAACACAAACGTTATGTTATAATATGTGTAATTTATTGTTAAACGATGAGGTAATTGAATAACATTGTTCATGTTGAGATACAGTACAAGTTCATTGCACGGCGCCATTGGATGAGTAATATTTGGAACGATGTAAATAATTGCTTTTAAACTTTTTAACTTTTTAAAGAAACCTTAAATAGGATCACATCAATGCATCTATTACTTTGAAAATATTCATTATAAAAACATACTTTTCCACAGTTTCACTGCCAGACTCGCTCATTCAATTCTAGACACTGCAACATATGTTGCTAACATACAGAAGCGTAGCAGGGTCACGGTGAAATTCTTTTGTCTAAGTATCTCCTACGTAGGACTTAGTATCTCCGACGTAGGAGATAGATAAAAAGAAAATTAACCATGGCCCTAATACGCTTCCGTACAATATGATGTGCCAACAAACATTTTTATGCCATTTCATTCAGTTAAACACTTATATATTTCAAATGTTTACCACTATTGATTGTGTCAACACCATACCTCTGGTTCCTTGAAAATAATAACAAATGTTTCAGAAGTCATTGTGCACATATTACCAGTGTTGTTTTCATGATGTGTTTATTTTTTATTTATATGTCACATATGTATTTAAACTCAAATGTGTCATGTTCACATCCGAATTATAGTTTGGTTCACCTTCTGGGTCACATATGTGCGCTCTATGATAGTTAGATACTTGCATAAATAGGTAGTCACGCCTCAATTTATCAAAGTTATCTTGTAGCATCGTGTTTTGACAATGATGAGTTCTACAGACTCGTCCTACAAGGTTGCTATCACAACTGCTTTTATATTTTATACTCCAAAATGCATCTAAATATAGAAACGTCCACACCACTGCTTACATTAGATAGTCCTACATTCCTGACTAACTCATCACTGTCAAAACACGATGCTACAAGATATCTTTGATAAATATTCCAGGGTGTTCAAAGTTGTCTCCGCTATAGTGGCATAGGCTTGCTCTTATCGACAACCTTGTAGGACGAGTCCGTAGACCTCCGCGTTGGACGATTCTCTATACAATGAAAAGTGTGTCTATTTCTATACAACATGACAATCGTGGTTACTATGAGTATTAATATGACGATGAAAATAATTACAGGAATTGCAATGCCAGTTGAAGTATGACGTTCCCTTTTGCCAGGAGAGGTGGTGGTAGTAGTGTCTTTACTTGGAAGAATGTCAGTCGAAGTGTCTGAAACATATGGTGTCAATGATTTATAAAAGATATATAAGATCGACACATTTGACAATGCCCAATACAAACAGCTAAAGGTATATCCATTATGAGGACGATGCACGCCCGTATGATCGTATCTGATCTCATTAACCTTTTTCAACAGCTCGGTTGTTCCATGATCAGTCAAAAACATTGGTCAGTAATATGAGAAATGGTGCAACCATTCTTCTTTCATGTTTGTATTTGATAAAGTGATTGTACCAGATGAAGAATATGATTCTCCAACCCGTCCGACAAAGGTTGACATTCAATGAGTAATGCTTATTATTTGTGTATCTTTTGTTTCTTCGGAGTGGTGAGTGGAAGGTGATAACACATGCATATCAAACAATTTCATGAATTCTGCATTGACGAGAAAAAGTTGTTAGTGTGTCAGAAAACAACATGCATGGACAACTTAGTGGTTCTAAAATGGTCCTGAAGTAGACGTAACTGTAATCATGAAAAGCTTTAAAACTATTGTAATTAATCTTAAAAAATTTGAATATCGTCTAGATATTGAAACTAATTGAATGAAAGGACACCCAAAGAGATACTACATAAACATGCCCACTTGGTACAACCGGGTTTAGAAAAAAATGACAACACGGCTTTTGAAAGGTTTTTGAAATGCACTTTCCGCTATTGCGTTGGAAGTTGAAACAAACCTGCTTCACTGCTTGCATCTCAACGGCCATTAACCTATGAATGTGTAGACCGACACCGTGATATAGTGGATAGAGCTAATGTCCGGATAACAGAAGGTCGTTTGTTCGATTCCCGGCTGCGTCATTCCAAAATATGTTAGTAGATTGTACTTGTTCTTTCCCCACTATGTGCTTGGCACTAATGCCGTAAAACAAGAACTAGTCGGTTCGGAGTCAGTATAATGTGTCTCAGGGGTCTTTCATGTCAAAGTGCATCAGTGATCCAGTGAGCTAGCAACAAGCACATGTCTGGACTGGTACAAGCAGTACAACACTAACGTACATGCACCTGGCTATATAAGTGATATAATCTTGTGTGATGTCATCTGACCTCATCTGTAACAGGACCGCCTCCGTGGTCTAGTGGTAGAGCGTCCGCCCGGAGAGCGGAAGGTCCGGGGTTCCATCCCTGGCCGGGTCATACCAAAAGACGTTAAAATATGGTAATTGCTGTCACCCAGCCTGGCGCTCGGCATTAAAGGGCTAAAACAAGGGCTGGTCGGCTCGGAGTCAGTATACTGTGTCTGAGTAGGGTTTTCATGATAAAAAGCGGCATGGTATCTCATAGGTTAGCACTATAAAATGGGACTAGTACAAGCAGCCAGACACACACATGCATGCACCTCACTATAGAAGTGCAACAATCTTGAACGCTACGTTAATCCCTATTTCACCACACCTCATCTGTAACGACGGAGTAATATCAAATCGCAAAAAGAGAAAGAATTCTGAAGCGAAACGAAAAAGTGTATGTTTGTGCTTAAAGAGGCCTTGCTCAATTCCAACACTAAACTATCAACTCACATTTGACTTCACACTTTAAACTTCTGAGGACGGTGCCAAACCTGAATGTCACATTGGTTTCATCAGCCGAGGCACGCTGTGTATTAACACAGTTAAAGCTTCCATCTGTAATTTCTTTGACAGGCCCAGCCACATCTTCACATACAGAACTCTCCATCACCACCTGGATGTGTACTCTTTCCGAGCAGTAGAAGCCTGTCAAGTTCACCCTAGTTGACTGATGATCTTCATCACTGATGACAAGGCATGAGGGGAGTTCTGTAAACAATGATTGACGCACAGGAATGATTGAAACATATGCTAGGAGTTTGTCTCGAGATTTCATATATTTTAGTTACAGCTACAAAACCAGATCTATATATTTTTTTATTTAAAACAGTAAACGCCATAAAACAGTTGAATTAATTTTAAATGAATTAGTATATGTCATGAAACTTGTAAGAACACCTTTATGTATTTGCGACACTAAAACACGAGTTGTGAGCAAAAGAAAATATTCTCGCCCATGGGCGAAATATTGTAATATGGCTATAAAATAGTTAATTAAGTTAAAATGAGTTAAATTATGTGACATGAAACTTGTAAGAACACCTTCATGTATTTGCGACACTAAAACACGAGTTTTGAGCAAAGGAAAATATTCTCGCCCATGGGCCAAACCTTTTCTCGCCCATGGGCGAAATATTTCAATATTGCAATAAAATCGTTGAATGAAGTTAAAATGAGTTAAATTTTGTGTCATGATGCTTGAGAGAAATACATTTATGTATTTGCGAAACAAAAACATGAGTTTTGAGTAAAGGAAAATATTCTCGCCCATTGGCCTGCCCATTTGCCACTCTTCGCCCGTTGGCCTGCCCATGGGCGACATAGTGTAAATATTGAGTTTTTGAAAAAAAAATTAATTGTTCCTTCCTTAGCGTGTTCCCATGAAAACAGTATGTTTAATTTTGTAAATACCTTGGACCGAGACTGTGCAAATGCCGTAGAGTATCAGGACGATTGGGTTTGCCAAATAAAAATTGGACGTGTTAACTACTTATTTCTAAAGAATACCAGTCCCCGGAATATCATGTGTTTATGAATCGCCTCCAATAAGTGATGATACCAGGTGTTCGCGAAAAGGTAAAACAAACGGCAGATTGGATTGTGTATCTTACTTGTATAGCTGGCAGTGCGTTATTTTTGTGTACTTACTGTAGACGACCATGTGACAAGTCAACATAGGTGAAGGTGAAACAGTACATCGCCAGTCTCCAGCGTCAAACAGTTTCACACTAGGAATGGTCAGAACGCTGCAGGTGTCATTGATAACAGCCGCTGAGTAGTCGCCGAGGGTTTGACATGATGAGCGGTTTGTTTGGCAGATAGCAGCAACTTCCTTATTTGGTGTAGAGTAACCATGCTTATCTGTAGTGTTAGGTGCAACACACGTGATGTCTGCTGTAGAACCTACTTCAATCTGACTTGGGCAGATCAGTTCAGAAGTACCTGTAGAGATTATAGCAAGATAACATTATTTGTACAATTTGAATTGACATAAATAAGCGATACAGCTTTGATATGCTGGCATTGCAAATCCCATGATGTTTGTGTGTTTACTGGCTGTTTGACGTCACATTTCAGTTATATGATGAAGTTCTGCAAATACTCGACCAGGCACTTCAGTAATTGACATCATGAGCATGGATCTACATAACTGATATACGATGGCATCCTTTATCCAAATAGGGGTGGTCGGGTAGCCTGGTGGTTAAAGCGTTCGCTTGTCACGCCGATGACCCGGGTTCAATTCCCGAGATGGGTACAATGTGTGAAGCCCATTTCTGGTGTCCCCCGCCGTGATATTGCTGGAATATTGCTAAAAGCGGTGTAAAACCACAGTAACTCACTAACTCACTTTATCCAAATTAGCGAGCCTGGCCGCACGATCTCTGTAGCTGTCTTTTGTGACAGGCATTGGTTGCTTAACACCAATTCTAACACAGGTCTTCACGGGAGTCACTGGGGTGTTCCTTCTTACAGATAACACGACATGTATAACCTAAATAGAAGCTGACAGCCATCAAACTTATTTCTTGTATTTTTATGCACATTTTCATTACACATACTCCCATCATATCATGTCTATTTATCTGAATAGGTATCTACATGCTGTTACGTCCAAGTTACAGAACATAACAAGACATTGTAGCAATATTTAGGGTAACGTTTGCAACAATCGCTTTTCCAGAAGAACATTACGTACCAAGTTCTGAGTTTGCCCACAGATATAGGACGAGGATTATCACCTTCAGATGCATGGTCGGGCATTTTCATACTGGAAAACAAACAAAACTAAGTTTCATTATACATCGCATTTACAGAACAAAGAGATAAATTGAAAACGACTGCGACAGAGAATAAAAGGCAATAGTGATGATTTGGTTGGTTGGTTGTTTAAGGCCGCACTCAGCAACATTCCAGCGATATGACGGCGGTCTGGAAATAATCAAGTCTGGATCAGACAATCCAGTGATTAATTTCATGCGCATCAATACACGCAATTGGGATCGATGACATGCATCAACCAGGTCAGCGAGCCTGACCACCCGATCCCGTTAGTGGTCAGGTCAGGGTCAGGGTCAGCTAGCTATTGGCATAGAATATACATTCATTCATTCAATATTTATATAATTAATACGTCCAATAATGCGTCATTTTGTCACAACGTAAAGCCTAACCCTAACCCAGACTAATAACTCACCTGCAAGATGCCGTGCCACGTCAAATATGTCACAGCGACGTGTGATCAATACACAACATTATATTTATGATATTATGTACAACACAATGCGCGTCTGCACGATATGAATGAAATATTGCCAATGTGACCTTAAATTGATACGTTCGAAGCCACATATCAACAGACTCCACTTAACACCCGCCTCCAAGATGTTCGATTTGGAAATTCTACTCGTAGTTTTGCAAAGAATGCAACGTTGAGTTTGATAAGTTAACAAAAATCATCCACGATTTATTTATGTCCATGTGTATTCGTGTTTCAAGAATGCGTTCCGGTAATTGAGATGTTAAAATGTACTCAACACTGACCATGAATAACCAAGTAAGTAAGCAGGGAGTGAGTTTGGTTAAAGTCGCTGTTTTCAATATTCGACCAGTACAACAAATACTGAATTCAGTTGTTTTACCATCAGAGAACACACACTATCCTTATTGTCTCACCTGGGCGCACGAGTGGCCCAGTCGTCTAAGGCGCCGCGTTTCGCTGTGCAGAGTAGCCTCCCTTCGGCACGCCAGAAACCTAGGATTGTGGGCTCGAATCCCGTTTATTTCTTAAATAGAAATAACAATTATAATATCATTTTCAGAATTTTCATTTCATTTCATAGATACAACTTATATTCACGTGGGGATTTTGGGATGGAGAAAGTTCCCAGCAAAATATTCTGTTCGTAAGAGGCGCCAGATTGATCCTGTTGTCAGCATCTTTGAGCATGTCATCGTACCCCGGCGGCATTGATCGTTCCTCGTAATATCAATTACTGGATTGTCTCCAAACTCGATTATTGACAGGCTGCCGTCATGAAGCTGGAATGTTGCTGGACCAGACAATCCAGTGATGGATATCATGAGCATCGATCCACGCAATTGGGATACGATAACATGCATCAACCAAGTCAGCGAGCCTGACCACCCGATCCCGTTAGTCGCCTTTTACGACAAGCATAGTCGCCTTTTAGGGCAAGCTTGGGTTGCTGAAGACCTATTCTACCCTGGATCTTCACGGGTCACGAACAGGGAGAACTGACAGATAGTTCCACTTAATTGCTTGTACCGATACCTTAAGAGACAAAGTACGTTTTGAACATAATAAAACATTTGTTTCATAGGCATTACTTTGAAGTTGACGAATGACAAAGTAGAAACATTTTTTTATAAATAACTTCTGTATTTACTGTAAAGGCGATGTGTCGGTATAGATACTTATACCGTTGTCAAGCAAGGCTTAATAATGAACATGGAACAGAATATATATAGTAGGTGGAGGAATAACAGTAAGGACAATTGCATACAAGAAAGAGATTAACATGAGTAGGTTAAGTAATGACAACCGAAGGATTATAATGTAACAACATGATGGACAGGGACCGCATGACGAGGAAGTAGGAAACCAATTGAACAGGATTAAGTGTACATAGTTGGGCTGATTACTGCTTAATGAGTTCATAGTTTTGATCTCTGTTGAGTGGTGGTTTGTGGCGACGAATGTGGACTGCTTCTGTTAGTTTTCTTTTACAGTTAATTAATAAATTGTCTCTACTTTGTAATAAAACACGACTAAAACTGATGGCTTAACCAAGTCACATTGTATTATGTTTTCAGTGTGTGATTATCTATAATCTCATGCAGCAATAGGAAGGATTTATATTTACGTTTCCATTTTAAAAACCTTCCACAAGTGGGTGAGTGAGTTCGGTTTAACGCCGCTTTTAACAGTATTCCAGTTATATCACGGCGTGCCAGCTTAATGTGGGAGGAAAGCCCGAAGTGATGCAGGTCTCAGACGTTTACCACTTCGGTGAAACCCACGAGCACGGGTATGGTGCTGACAAACCTAGAAACATAATTGGGGCGAGCTGGGATTCGAACCCGCAATCATAGGTTTCTGGCGTGCCCAAGGGACGTAACTCTGCACAGCGAATCGCGACGCCTAATACGACTGGTCCACCCGTGACCCCATTATTGTGTATATGAAAGGACATACAGACAGCCATTATCTACTTGTTATATTATTTCATTGCATTGGCATTAGTTGTCAGTACCCCTACCATTCTTTTTCATTTGAATTCAAACGCAGTCATTATTTATGTTATGGTTCTGACATGTGATATATGACGTGAAAATTCGGTAATTACTGCCTAGTGGGTATTGATGCATTTCTGTTGTGTTTCCAAATATATGACTGCGATCTGACGATCGAGCGAACGCTTCAACCACTGGACTACCCGACCGCTCCCTTAGATGAAAGGATGTTTAGGATCAACCATAATTTGAATATGCTTGTATTAACTCTGATATTAAATAATTGTAATGTTCACCATGCTCAGAAACGTGCTACATGTTCATTACGCGTTTCAGGTATTTGAAACATTTATGTCGACTCAACCCATGACACAATACCATACATGATGTGATTAATTCTCAAGCTATATCATGTAACCTCTCACCGTGTCGAGAAGAATTGTTTTGCCTAGTGTACCATGGGCCACTGACCTCCAAGTAGCGAAATAAAGTCTCATAAAGTAATTTTCTTTGTATATACTGTTTCAGTGTTTTGTATCAGGTATTCATTGGTCCGTCATTTGTTACAGTCTGACAGTTATAGCTATATACCTTTACAGGGTCACATCGGTGTTCTGTATGGTTTTATAGTGTAGCATCTGTAAAGATGTAAAAAGTGGAAAGAGGCTATACAGGCACTAAACTTCTAGCCTTATCTATTGGTGGCGGGGTTTACAGTTTACGTTTGCTTGTGGTTGAAATAATCGTTCTTTATCTGTTCTTTTGTATACTTTGTTACACAGCGGTTTTTACGTATTGGAGAAAACACGCTCCCGAGGTTTTGGTAGACAGAGCATGCCCTGGGGAGAGTGAAAAACCAAGGGGGCGAAACCCCCGCGGTTTTTCCCGACCCCCCAGGGCATGCTCTGTCTACCAAAACCGAGGGAAAGTGTTTTTCCATACTTATAAACCGAAAAAAGAAACTAAAAACAACGTTTATCAACATTTTTATGTTTCGAACATACTTTCCATGAACCTTAGGAAACGCGCGTAAAATATCTGTTGCTGGCGTACGGATCTTTAAAAGGACATTCTAAAAACCAGTGCGGCTTATGAACACCTCTGTAGCTTCGTGGTACACTCACTGGGCTACAGATAAGAAGGTTGCGAGTTTGATCCTCGGGAATATAAAGAAAACATTTGTCATTTGATTTTACATTTCATTACATGTTACAATCTGAACGGAAGTTATATTAATAAAATACCCAGGACATTATATAAAATCCCAGGGACATGACAACGTCCATGTTTATGAGATTTAACCCGACTGGAAAGTAAAACCTCACAATAGGTTTTAATGCCCATAGAAAGAAGTCTCTTACTTAATAGCGATCCCAAATGAATAGGTTTATAATTAGTATTTCAATTTCCGTCATCTGTCTTCAAGATAAACTATCCACAGCACTCTCTGTATGAGGACCCGCACAGAGCCTGTAAATGGAATGTTGTTTTGTAACATGAAACTCCACAATCTCTGCTCCGATCCGAGCACATTCTGACCACTGGAGGATATAGTCTATAGTGATTGTGGTTGGTGAGGCGATATCACGTTTGGTATTATTGCACTTATATATATGTGTGTGTGTGTGTGTGTGTGTGTGTGTGTGTGTGTGTGTGTGTGTGTGTGTGTGTGTGTGTGTATGCCTGTGTGTGAATGTGTATAACTATGTATGTATGTATGTATGTATGTATGTATGTGTGTATGCCTCTGTGTATGTATATGTATGTATGTGTGTATGTGTGTGTGTGCCTCTGTCTGTGTGTGTGTATGCCTGTGTGTGTATGTATGTGTGTATGTATGAATATGTATGTGTGTGTGTGTGTGTGTGTGTGTGTGTGTGTGTGTGTGTGTCTGCATATAGGTTAAGTGCGAATCGATCTTCTCACTGGATTCGGTATATCGCTATCGATGAAGGAACCCCGACCTTGTGTTCCCAAGCCATATCGCTATCCACTAGACCATGGAGACAGGCAATTTGAGTAAGTCAGTTGGGTTTTTACTTCAAACATATTCAAAACATTATCCGATTCTATGTTGTTTGATGTATAGATGTGCTGAGGAGTTACCTCCCCTTGACTAGATATCAGCTGAAGCTCCCGATACTGACTCGCCATGATTGTAGAAAGAGCTGTGTACACCCTTCATCACCTCATCCCTCACTTCACCACATCAAGGGGGCGGTCGGGTAGCATAGTGGTTAAAGCGTTCGGTCGTCACACCGAAGACCCGGGTTCTATTCCCGACATGGGTACAATGTGTAAAGCCCAGTTCTGGTGTCCCTCATCGTGATATTACTGGAATATTGCTAAAAGCGACGTAAAAACATGCTCACTCACTCATCACTTCGACCCCCACTTTACTTCCTCGACCCTCACGTCACCATCGCGACCCTCCATTCATCCCCACAACTTTCACTTCACCAACATGACCCACACTTCATCAACTTGACTCTCTTTTCATCACCTCGTCCCTCACAATACTAGTTCAGACTATTGCTGTTGTTTCAGTGCGAATCCACCTTCCAACAGGATTCGGTATGTCGGTATCGATGAAGGAGGCTTGTCTTCCCCGGTCATACGCTCTATCCACTAGACCATGGAGACAGGCAATGAGTAAGCCAGTTGGATTATTGTTTCTAACATATTAAAAACATTATCGGATTCTGTGTTGTTTTATGTATAGATGTGGTGAGGAGTTAGCTCCCCTTGACTAGATATCAGCTGAAGCTCCCGATACGGACTCGGCTGGTGTACACTCAATATGATTGTAGAACGAGTTGTGTACCCTTACGGACATAGACCACACATAATTCGCTTTATCAATTGCAGTAATAAGGGCCCAGATTTATGTAATTTTTACGTCCATTCACACTTCATTTCGTCAGTACCAATGTACAACGTTAGTAGAGGCCTACTGACAAACCACTCGCCTCCAAGGTGTCTGTACACGTTTCACCCCTTATTCACCATCACGACCTGCTCAATCCTCACTTCACCAGCACAATCCTCACTTCACCTGCACAATCCTCACTTCACCAGCACAATCCTCTCTTCACCAGCACAATCCTCACTTCACCAGCACAATCCTCACTTCACCTGCACAATCCTCACTTCACCAGCAAAATCCTCTCTTCATCAGCACAATCCTCACTTCACCAGCACAATCCTCACTTCACCAGCACAATCCTCTCTTCACCAGAACAATCCTCACTTCATCACCTCGACCCTCTCTTCAACAACTCGTCCCTCACAATACCAGCACAACTCTCCCTTCAACACCTCGACCCTAACCTTCGCCATCTTGACCCTCAATTCATCACCTCGACTCTCCTTTCATCATCTCGTCCCTCACTTCATCAACACGACAATCCTTCACCATCTCATCTTCTATTCACACCTCGACCCTCCCTTTACCAATTTTACCCTAACTTCACCAGCTCGACATTCCCTTCACCACCTCGATCCTAGCTTCACAACATAGACCCTCACTTCATCACATAGACCATCACTTCACCACATAGACAATCACTTCACCACCTCGACCCTCACTTCACCACCTCGACCTTCCCTTCACCACCACGATCCTCGCTTCACAACATAGACCCTAAATCACCGCATAGACCATCACTTCACCACATAGACCATCACTTCACCACCTCAAACCTCGCTTTACCACACAGACCCTCACTTCACCACAAAGACCATCACTTCACCACATAGACCCTCACTTCACCACCTCGATCCTCGCTTCACCACATAGACCCTCACTTTTACCACATAGACCCTCGCTTCACCACATAGACCCTTACTTCACCACAGAGACCATCACTTCACCATATAGACCCTCACTTTACCACGTAGACCCTCACTTCACCACATAGACCCTCACTTCACAACATAGACCCTCACTTCACCACGTAGACCCTTACTTCATCATCTAGACCCTCACTTCACCACGTAGACCATCACTTCACCACATAGACCCTCGCTTCACGACATAGACCCTCACTTCACCAGAAAGACCCTTACTTCACCACATAGACCCTCACTTCACCCCAGAGACCCTCACTTCACCACATAGACCCTCACTTCACCACAGAGACCCTCACTTCACCATATAGACCCTCACTTCACCACATGGACAATCACTTCACCACATAGACCCTCACTTCACCACATAGACCCTCGCTTCACGACATAGACCCTCACTTCACCACATAGACCCTCTATTCACCACATAGACCCTCACTTCACCACCTCGACCCTCACTTCACCAGAAAGACCCTTACTTCACCACCTAGACCCTAGCTTCACCACATAGACCCTCACTTCACAACAGAGACCATCACTTCACCATATAGACCCTCACTTCACCACGTAGACCCTCACTTCACCACATAGACCCTCACTTCACAACATAGACCCTAACTTCACCACGTAGACCCCTACTTCACCATCTAGACCCTCCCTTCGCCACCTCGACCCTCACTTCACCACCTCGACCCTCCCTTCACCACCTCGACCCTCCCTTCACAACCTCGACCCTCCCTTCTCCACCTGAACCCTCCCTTCACCACCTCGACCCTCCCTTCGCCACCTGGACCCTCCCTCCACCACCTCGACCCTCCCTTCGCCACCTCGACCCTCACTTCACAACATAGACCCTCACTTCACCACGTAGACCCTTACTTCACCATCTAGACCCTCCCTTCGCCACCTGGACCCTCCCTCCACCACCTCGACCCTCCCTTCACCACCTCGACCCTCTCTTCGCCATAAGATAATTAACCAATCGTTTTACTCAGATATCAGTCTCCTCATGAACTGATGCCGTTTGGTATTGAAGACTATTTGAAATGTTTATTTTTGGGGTGTTATTTAAGCATTTTAGCAACTCTGTGATAAGTTAAGATACAGGGGAGTTTATATGATTTAGTTCGTATGCAGTAAGAATGTGTTTACCCACACTTGCAGTGACATAATCACAACTAAAAGTACAAATCACTTGTATTAAGTATTTGAACCATAAGAGTTTCCGGTTCCACCTAAGAAATAAGAGTTTGTTTTCCAAAACTGGAAGCTGTTTATTAAGGCTAAATGTCCTAACGATAAGTAAACTAAATTCCTTCAAAAATCAGTTCTGTGCTTTTGTTGACTGTATCGGCTAATGATAGACTACCCAAATTGACAAAGGAAACACAATTTGGGAGGTACCAAACCTAAGGCACCGAGAACGATGGGGGGTCGGCAACTTAGTACTTGGGATGCAAGCGTGACATTTCGAAAGCAAGGTCTTTAATTACTGTTAAGACGACGTTTCGGTATGATCCTTATACCGTTGTCACGTAAGGCTGACATGCATGTCAAACTGGACGCGTCTCAGTACCACAGGGAGACTGACATTGCTGTTTGCATCTATTTGTACATGTCATTCTGTTAATACTCCCTTTCATTATTTCTTCAAGACATTAATTCAAGACATTAATTCCAGACATTAGACTCTTTATACTGTCATAAACAATACTTGTATATAAATGAATGGTTTGATAGGCATTACTTAGAAGTTGACGGATGACAAAGTGGACACAATTTATTGATAACAACTTCTTTAATACTGTAAAGGCGACTTTTCGGTATAGATCCTTTTACCGTTGTCAAGCAAGACTGAATGAGGGGCATAGTACAGAATATATACAGTAGGTGGAGGATTAACAGTAGAGGACAATTACAGACATGAGTGGGATAACATGAGTAAGTAATGACAACAGAAGGATACTCCTCTACTGTTAATCCTCTACCTACTAGAAATATTCTGTTCAATGTTCCTCAGTCACTCTTGCTTGACAACGGTATAATTCTATACCGAACGTCGCCTTTACAGTATTAAAGAAGATGTTATCCATACATTGTGTCTACTTTATATCAAAGAAGGTAGAAAGTAGCACAGCGACACTTACCTGTGTATCAAAATTAGCATGTGTCCTGAGATAATGATCAACGCTATCTTCAGCATGGAATATCTGAGTCGCAGCCTTTTCAACTTGACGGGATGCGCTGGCGTGACAAAAAAATAAGTCATTATTGTAATTGTTCCAACATGTGTTTTTGTGAAACTAATCATTGCTGTGTTTTGATGCAGATGCCCGGCAAAGTAGAGTATGGGGGATTGTGTAGACTAAAAACAGAACGTAATGCCATTACATCAACTCCATGACTGAACATCTGATTATTTTGTCTCACGCAACACCGTCATGCAAATGCAAGATTACCTTTATACAATGTCAAATTAATTAATGTGAAACCAGCTTGAAATTCAACATGAGGTAAACGCCATAAAACCGTTAAATTAATTTTAAATATATGTCATGAAACTTGTAAGAACACCTTTATGTATTTGCGACACTAAAACACGAGTTGTGAGCAAAGAAAAATATTCTCGCCCATGGGCGAAATATTGTAATATGGCTATAAAATAGTTAAATTAAATTAAAATTAGTTAAATTATGTGACATGAAACTTGTAAGAACACCTTCATGTATTTGCGACACTAAAACACGAGTTTTGAGCAAAGGAAAATATTCTCGCCCATGGGCCAAACCTTTTCTCGCCCATGGGCGAAATATTTCAATATTGCAATAAAATCGTTGAATGAAGTTAAAATGAGTTAAATTTTGTGTCATGATGCTTGAAAGAAATACATTTATGTATTTGCGAAACAAAAACATGAGTTTTGAGTAAAGGAAAATATTCTCGCCCATGGGCCTGCCCATAGGCCACTCTTCGCCCGTTGGCCTGCCCATGGGCGACATAGTGTAAATATTGAATTTAAAAAAAAAAAATTAATTGTTCCCTCCTTAGCGTGTTCCCAAAAAAACAGCATGTTTAATTTTGTAAATACCTTGGACCGAGACTGGGCAAAGGCCGTAGAGTATCAGGACGATTGGGTTTCCAAAATAAAAATTGGACGTGTTAACTGATTATTTCTAAAGAATACCAGTCCCCGGAATACCATGTGTTTATGAATCGCTTCCAATAAGTGATGATACCAGGTGTTCGCGAAAAGGTAAAACAAACGGCAGATTGGATTGTGTATCTTACTTGTATAGCTGGCAGTGCGTTATTTTTGAGTACTTACTGTAGACGACCATGTGACAAGTCAACATAGGTGAAGGTGAAACAGTACATCGCCAGTCTCCAGCGTCAGACAGTTTCACACTAGGAATGGTCAGAACGCTGCAGGTGTCATTGATAACAGCCGCTGAGTAGTCGCCGAGGGTTTGACATGATGAGCGGTTTGTTTGGCAGATAGCAGCAACTTCCTTATTTGGTGTAGAGTAACCATGCTTATCTGTAGTGTTAGGTGCAATACACGTGATGTCTGCTGTAGAACCTACTTCACTCTGACTTGGGCAGGTCAGTTCAGAAGTACCTGTAGAGATTATAGCAAGATAACATTATTTGTACAATTTGAATTGACATAAATAAGCGATACAGCTTTGATATGCTGGCATTGCAAATCCCATGATGTTTGTGTGTTTACTGGCTGTTTGACGTCACATTTCAGTTATATGATGAAGTTCTGCAAATACTCGACCAGGCACTTCAGTAATTGACATCATGAGCATGGATCTACATAACTGATATACGATGGCATCCTTTATCCAAATAGGGGCGGTCGGGTAGCCTAGTGGTTAAAGCGTTCGCTTGTCACGCCGATGACCCGGGTTCAATTCCCGAGATGGGTACAATGTGTGAAGCCCATTTCTGGTGTCCCCCGCCGTGATATTGCTGGAATATTGCTAAAAGCGGTGTAAAACCACAGTAACTCACTAACTCACTTTATCCAAATTAGCGAGCCTGGCCGCACGATCTCTGTAGCTGTCTTTTGTGACAGGCATTGGTTGCTTAACACCAATTCTAACACAGGTCTTCACGGGAGTCACTGGGGTGTTCCTTCTTACAGATAACACGACATGTATAACCTAAATAGAAGCTGACAGCCATCAAACTTATTTCTTGTATTTTTATGCACATTTTCATTACACATACTCCCATCATATCATGTCTATTTATCTGAATAGGTATCTACATGCTGTTACGTCCAAGTTACAGAACATAACAAGACATTGTAGCAATATTTAGGGTAACGTTTGCAACAATCGCTTTTCCAGAAGAACATTACGTACCAAGTTCTGAGTTTGCCCACAGATATAGGACGAGGATAATCACCTTCAGATGCATGGTCGGGCATTTTCATACTGGAAAACAAACAAAACTAAGTTTCATTATACATCGCATTTACAGAACAAAGAGATAAATTGAAAACGACTGCGACAGAGAATAAAAGGCAATAGTGATGATTTGGTTGGTTGGTTGTTTAAGGCCGCACTCAGCAACATTCCAGCGATATGACGGCGGTCTGGAAATAATCAAGTCTGGATCAGACAATCCAGTGATTAATTTCATGCGCATCAATACACGCAATTGGGATCGATGACATGCATCAACCAGGTCAGCGAGCCTGACCACCCGATCCCGTTAGTGGTCAGGTCAGGGTCAGGGTCAGCTAGCTATTGGCATAGAATATACATTCATTCATTCAATATTTATATAATTAATACGTCCAATAATGCGTCATTTTGTCACAACGTAAAGCCTAACCCTAACCCAGACTAATAACTCACCTGCAAGATGCCGTGCCACGTCAAATATGTCACAGCGACGTGTGATCAATACACAACATTATATTTATGATATTATGTACAACACAATGCGCGTCTGCACGATATGAATGAAATATTGCCAATGTGACCTTAAATTGATACGTTCGAAGCCACATATCAACAGACTCCACTTAACACCCGCCTCCAAGATGTTCGATTTGGAAATTCTACTCGTAGTTTTGCAAATAATGCAACGTTGAGTTTGATAAGTTAACAAAAATCATCCACGATTTATTTATGTCCATGTGTATTCGTGTTTCAAGAATGCGTTCCGGTAATTGAGATGTTAAAATGTACTTAACACTGACCATGAATAACCAAGTAAGTAAGCGAGGGAGTGAGTTTGGTTAAAGTCGCTGTTTTCAATATTCGACCAGTACAACAAATACTGAATTCAGTTGTTTTACCATCAGAGAACACACACTATCCTTATTGTCTCACCTGGGCGCACGAGTGGCCCAGTCGTCTAAGGCGCCGCGTTTCGCTGTGAAGAGTAGCGTCCCTTGGGCACGCCAGAAACCTAGGATTGTGGGCTCGAATCCCGTTTATTTCTTAAATAGAAATAACAATTATGATATCATTTTCAGAATTTTCATTTCATTTCATAGATACAACTTATATTCACGTGGGGATTTCTGGATGGAGAAAGTTCCCAGCGAAATATTCTGTTCGTAAGAGGCGCCAGATTGATCCTGTTGTCAGCATCTTTGAGCATGTCATCGTACCCCGGCGGCATTGATCGTTCCTCGTAATATCAATCACTGGATTGTCTCCAAACTCGATTATTGACAGGCTGCCGTCATGAAGCTGGAATGTTGCTGGACCAGACAATCCAGTGATGGATATCATGAGCATCGATCCACGCAATTGGGATACGATGACATGCATCAACCAAGTCAGCGAGCCTGACCACCCGATCCCGTTAGTCGCCTCTTGCGACAAGCATAGTCGTCTTTTAGGGCAAGCATGGGTTGCTGAAGACCTATTCTACCCTGGATCTTCACGGGTCACGAACAGGGAGAACTGACAGATAGTTCCACTTAATTGCTTGTACCGATACGTTAAGAGACAAAGTACGTGTTGAACATAATAAAACACTTATTTGATAGGCATTACTTAGAAGTTGACGAATGACAAAGTAGAAACATTTTGGTATAAATAACTGTAAAGGCGATGTGTCGGTATAGATACTTATACCGTTGTCAAGCAAGGCTGAATAATGAACATGGAACAGAATATATTTAGTAGGTGGAGGAATAACAGTAACAACAATTGCATACAAGAAAGAGATTAACATGAGTAGGTTAAGTAATGACAACCGAAGGATTATAATGTAACAACATGATGGACAGGGAGTGAGTGAGTGAGTTGGGTTTAACGCCGCTTTTAACATTATTCCAGTTATATGTGGGAGGAAAGCCCGAAGTGATGCAGGTCTTAGACGTTTACCACTTCGGTGAAACCCACGAGAAACATAATCGGGGCGAACCGGGATTCGAACCCACAATCATAGGTTTCTGGCGTGCCCGAGGGACGCAACTCTGCACAGCGAATCGCGGCGCCTTAGACGACGGGGCCACCCGTGCCCCCCTGATGGACAGGGACAGCATGGCGAGGAAGCCAAAAAGACAGGAAACCAATTAAACAGGATTAAGGGTACATAGTTGGGCTGATTACTGCTTAATGAGTTCATAGTCTTGATCTCTGTTGATTGGTGGTTTGTGGCGACGAATGTGGACTGCTTCTGTTAGTTTTCTTTTACAGTTAATTAATAAATTGTCTCTACTTTGTAATAAAACACGACTAAAACTGATGGCTTAACCAAGTCACATTGTATTATGTTTTCAGTGTGTGATTATCTATAATCTCATGCAGCAATAGGAAGGATTTATATTTACGTTTCCATTTTAAAAACCTTCCACAAGTGGGTGAGTGAGTTCGGTTTAACGCCGCTTTTAACAGTATTCCAGTTATATCACGGCGTGTCAGCTTAATGTGGGAGGAAAGCCCGAAGTGATGCAGGTCTCAGACGTTTACCACTTCGGTGAAACCCACGAGCACGGGTATGGTGCTGACAAACCTAGAAACATAATTGGGGCGAGCTAGGATTCGAACCCACAATCATAGGTTTCTGGGGTGCCCAAGGGACGTAGCTCTGCACAGCGAATCGCGACGCCTAATACGACTGGTCCACCCGTGACCCTATTATTGTGTATATAAAAGGACAGCCATTATCTACTTGTTATATTATTTCGTTGCATTGGCATTAGTTGTCAGTACCCCTACCATTCTTTTTCATTTGAATTCAAACGCAGTCATTATTTATGTTATGGTTCTGACATGTGATATATGACGTGAAAAGTCGGTAATTACTGCCTAGTTGGTATTGATGCATTTCTGTTGTGTTTCCAAATATATGACTACCACTGGACTACCCGACCGCTCCCTTAGATGAAAGGATGTTTAGGATCAACCTTAATTTGAATATGCTTGTATAAACTCTGATATTCAATAATTGTAATGTTCACCATGCTCAGAAACGTGCTACATTTTCATTACGCGTTTCAGGTATTTGAAACATTTATGTCGACTCAACCCATGACACAATACCATACATGATGTGATTATTTCTCAAGCTATATCATGTAACCTCTCACCGTGTCGAGAAGAATTGTTTTGCCTAGTGTACCAAGGACCACTGACCTCCAAGTAGCGAAGTAAAGTATCATAAAGTAATTTTCTTTGTATATACTGTTTCAGTGTTTTGTATCAGGTATTCATTGGTCCGTCACTAGTTACAGTCTGACAGTTATAGTTATATACCTTTACAGGGTCACATCGGTGTTCTGTATGGTTGTATAGTGTAGCATCTGTAAAGATGTAAAAAGTGGAAAGAGGCTATACAGGTACTAAGCTTCTAGCCTTATCTATTGGTGGCGGGGTTTACAGTTTACATTTGCTTGTGGTTGAAATAATCGTTCTTTATCTGTTCTTTTGTATACGTTGTTACACAGCGGTTTTTACGTATTGGAGAAAACACGCTCCCGATGTTTTGGTAGATAGAGCATGCCCTGGGGAGAGGGAAAAACCAAGGGGGCGAAACTCCCGCGGTTTTTCCCGACCCCCATACTTATAAACCGAAAAAAGAAACTTAAAACAACGTTTATCAACATTTTTATGTTTCGAACATACTTTCCATGAACCTTAGGAAACGCGCGTAAAATATCTGTTGCTGGCGTACGGATCTTGAAAAGGACATTTTAAAAACCAGTGAGGCTTATCAACACCTCTGTAGCTTCGTGGTACACTCACTGGGCTACAGATATGAAGGTTGCGTGTTCGATCCTCGGGAATATAAAGAAAATATTTGTCATTTGATTTTACATTTCATTACATGTTACAATCTGAACGGAAGTTATATTAATAAAATACCCAGGACATTATATAAAATACCAGGGACATTACAACGTCCATGTTTATGAGATTTAACCCGACTGGAAAGTAAAACCCCACAATAGGTTTTAATGCCTATAGAAAGAAGTCTCTTACTTAATAGCAATGCCAATGAATAGGCTTATAATTAGTAATATGATTTCCGTCATCTGTCTTCAAGATAAACTATCCACAGCACTCTCTGTATGAGGACCTGCACAGAGCCTGTAAATGGAATGTTGTTTTGTGACATGAAACTCCACAATCTCACCTCCGATCCGAGCAAATTCTGACCACTGGAGGATATAGTCTATAGTGATTGTGGTTGGTGAGGCGAAAGTGGATTTGATATCACGTTCGGTATTATTGCACTTATATAGTGACGTGCATGCATGTGTGTGTGTTTGTGTGTATGCCTCTGTGTGTGTGTATGCTTCTGTGTGTGTATGCCTCTATGTATGTATGTATGTATGTATGTATGTATGTATGTATGTATGTATGTATGTATGTATGTATGTGTGTGCCTCTGTCTGTGTGTGTGCCTCTGTGTGTGTATGCCTCTGTGTATGTATGTATGTATGTATGTATGTATGTATGTATGTATGTATGTATGTATGTATGTATGTATGTATGTATGTGTGTGTGTGTGCCTCTGTCTCTGTGTGTGTATGCCTCTGTGTATGTATGAATGTGTGTGTGTCTCTGTCTGTGTTTGTGTGCCTCTGTGTGTGTATGCCTCTGTGTATGTATGAATGTGTGTGTGTGTGCCTCTGTCTGTGTGTGTATGCCTGTGTGTGTGTATGCCTCTGTGTATGAATGTGTGTGTGCCTCTGTCTGCGTGTGTATGCCTCTGTGTGTGTATGCCTCTGTGTATGTATGAATGTGTGTGTGCCTCTGTCTGTGTGTGTGTCTCTGTGTGTGTATGCCTCTGTGTATGTATGTGTGTGTGTGCCTCTGTCTGTGTGTGTATGTCTCTGTGTATGTATGTATGTGTGTGTGCCTCTGTCTGTGTGTGTGCCTCTGTGTGTGTATGCCTGTGTATGTACATGTATGTGTGTGTGTGCCTCTGTCTGTGTGTGTATGCCTCTGTCTGTGTGTGTATGCTTCTGTGTGTGTATGCCTCTGTGTATGTATGTATGTGTGTGTGTATGCCTCCGTGTATGTATGTATGTGTGCCTGTGTGTGTGTGCCTGCGTGCGCGCGTGTGTGTGTGTGTGTGTGTGTGTGTGCATATGTGTGTGTGTGTGTGTGTGCGCGCATATAGGTTCAGTGCGAATCCACCTTCTCACTGGATTCGGTATATCGCTATCGATGAAGGAACCCCGACCTCGTGTTCCCAAGCCATATCGCTATCCACTAGGCCATGGAGACGGGATATTTGAGTAAGTCAGTTGGGTTATTACTTCAAACATATTCAAAACATTATTCGATTCTATGTTGTTTAATGTATAGATGTGCTGAGGAGTTACCTCCCCTTGACTAGATATCAGCTGAAGCTCCCGATACTGACTCGCCATGATTGTAGAAAGAGCTGTTGACACCTTTCATCACCTCATCCCTCACTTCACCACATCAAGGGGGCGGTCGGGTAGCCTAGTGGTTAAAGCTTTCGGTCGTCACGGCGAAGACCCGGGTTCGATTCCCGACATGGGTACAATGTGTAAAGCCCAGTTCTGGTGTCCCTCACCGTGATCTTACTGGAATATTGCTAAAAGCGACGTAAACACATGCTCACTCACTCATCACATCGACCCCCACTTTACTTCCTCGACCCTCACGTCACCACCGCGACCCTCCATTCATCCCCACAACTTTCACTTCACCAACGTGACCCACACTTCATCAACTTGACTCTCTCTTCATCACCTCGTCCCTCACAATACCAGTTCAGACTATTGCTGTTGTTTGAGTGCGAATCCACCTTCCAACAGGATTCGGTATGTCGGTATCGATGAAGGAGGCTTGTCTTCCCCGGTCATACGCTCTATCAACTAGACCATGGAGACAGGCAATGAGTAAGTCAGTTGGATTATTCCTCCTAACATATTCAAAACATTATCCGATTCTGTGTTGTTTAATGTATAGATGTGGTGAGGAGTTAGCTCCCCTTGACTAGATATCAGCTGAAGCTCCCGATACGGAGTCGGCTAATGTACACTCGACATGATTGTAGAAAAAGCTGTGTACACTTACGGACATAGGCCACACAGTAATTGGGGCCCAGATTTATGTAATTTTTACGTCCATTCACACTTCATTTCGTCATAACCAATGTACAAAGTTAGTGGAGGCCTACTGACAAACAACTCGCCTACACGTTTCACACCGTATTCACCGTATTCACCTTCACGACCTCACTCCACCAGCACAATCCTCTCTTCACCACCTCGATCCTCGCTTCACCACATAGACCCTCACTTCACCACATAGACCCTCACTTCACCACATAGACCATCACTTCACCACATAGACCATCACTTCACCATCTCAAACCTCGCTTTACCACACAGACCCTAACATCACCACATAGACCCTCACTTCACAATATAAATCCTCACTTCACCACATAGACCCTCACTTCACCACATAGACCCTCGCTTCACCACATTGACCCTCACTTCACCACATAGACCCTCACTACACCACATGGACCATCACTTCACCACATAGACCCTCACTTCACCACATAGACCCTCACTTCACCACTTAGACCCTCGCTTCACAACATAGAACCTCGCTTCACCACATAGACCCTTACTTCACCATCTCGACCGTCACTTCACCACCGCGATCCTCGCTTCACAAAATAGACCCTCACTTCACCACATAGACCATCACTTCAACACATAAACAATCATTTCACCACATTGACCCTCGCTTCACCACCTCAAACCTCGCTTTACCACACAGACACTCACTTCACCACAGAGACCCTCACTTCACCACAGAGACCCTCACTTCACCACAGAGACCCTCACTTCACCATATAGACCCTCACTTCACCACATAGACCCTCACGTCACCACATTGACCGTCACTAAACAACATAGACAATCACTTCACAACATAGACCCTAACTTCACCCAAGAGAACCTCACTTCACCACATAGACCCTCACTTCACCAACTCGACCCTCGCTTCACCACCTCGACCCTCGCTTCACCACCTCGACCTTCCCTTCACCACCTCGACCCTAACTTCCCCACCTCGATCCTCCCTTCACCACCTGGACCCTCCCTCCACCACCTGAACCCTCCCTTCACAACCTGGACCCTCCCTTCGCCACCTGGACCCTCCCTCCACCACCTGGACCCTCCCTTCGCCACCTGGACCCTCCCTCCACCACCTGGACCCTCCCTGCACCACCTGGACCCTCCCTCCACCACCTGGACCCTCCCTTCGCCACCTGGACCCTGCCACCACCACCTGGACCCTCCCTCCACCACCTGGACCCTCCCTGCACCACCTGGACCCTCCCTGCACCACCTGGACCCTCCCTCCACCACCTGGACCCTCCCTTCGCCACCTGGACCCTCCCTCCACCACCTGGACCCTCCCTCCACCACCTGGACCCTCCCTGCACCACCTGGACCCTCCCTTCACCACCTCGACCCTCACTTCGCCATAAGATAATTAACCAATCGTTCTACTCAGATATCAGTCTCCTCATGAACTGATGCCGTTTGGTATTGAAGACTATTTGAAATGTTTATTTTTGGGGTGTTATTTAAGCATTTTGGCAACTCTGTGATAAGTTAAGATACAGGGGAGTTTATATGATTTAGTTCGTATGCAGTAAGAATGTGTTTACCCACACTTGCAGTGACATAATCACAACTAAAAGTACAAATCACTTGTATTTAGTGCTTGAACCATTAGAGTTTCCGGTTCCACCTTAGAAATAAGAGTTTGTTTTCCAAAACTGGAAGCTGTTTATTAAGGCTAAATGTCCTAACGACAAGTAAACTAAATTCCTTCAAAAATCAGTTCTGTGCTTTTGTTGACTGTATCGGCAAATGATAGACTACCCAAATTGACAAAGTAAACACAATTTATGGATAACAACTTCTTTAATTACTGTTAAGACGACGTTTCGGTATAGATCCTTATACCGTTGTCACGTACGACTGACATGCATGTCAAACTGGACGCGTCTCAGTACCACAGGGAGACCGACGTTGCTGCTTGCAGCTATGTGTACATGTCAGTCTGTTAATACTCCCTTTCATTATTACTTCAAGACATTAATTCCAGACATAAGACTCTTTATACTGTCATAAACAATACTTGTATATAAATGAATGGTTTGATAGGCATTGCTTAGAAGTTGACGGATGACAAAGAAGACACAATTTATGGATAACAACTTCTTTGATACTGTAAAGGCGACGTTTCGGTATAAGCCCTTTTACCGTTGTCAAGCAAGACTGAATGAGGGACATAGTACAGAATATATATAGTAGGTGGAGGATTAACAGTAGAGGACAATTACAGACATGAGTGGGATAACATGAGTAAGGAATGACAACAGAAGGATACTCCTCTACTGTTAATCCTCTACCTACTAGAAATATTCTGTAGAATGTTCCTCAGTCAGTCTTGCTTCACAACGGTATAGTGAGTGAGTGAGTTGGGTTTAACGCCGCCTTTAACAGTATTCCAGTTATATCACGGCGTGTCAGCTTAATGTGGGAGGAAAGCTCGAAGTGATGCAGGTCTCAGACGTTTACCACTTCGGTGAAACCCACGAGCACGGGTATGGTGCTGACAAACCTAGAAACATAATCGGGGCGAACCGGGATTCGAACCCACAATCATAGGTTTCTGGCGTGCCCAAAGGACGCAACTCTGCACAGCGAATCGCGGCGCCTAAGACGACTGGGCCACCCGTGCCCCCTGACAACGGTATAAGGATCTATACCGAACGTCGCCTTTACAGTATTAAAGAAGATGTTATCCATACATTGTGTCTACTTTATATCAAAGAAGGTAGAAAGTAGCACAGCGACACTTACCTGTGTATCGAAATTATCATGTGTCCTGAGACAATGATCAACGCTATCTTCAGCATGGAATATCTGAGTCGCAGCCTTTTCAACTTGACGGGATGCGCTGGCGTGACAAAAAAATAAGTCATTATTGCAATTGTTCAAACATGCGTTTTTGTGAAACTAATCAAGGCTGTGTTTTGATGCAGATGCCCGGCAAAGTAGAGTATGGGGGACTGTGTAGACTAAAAAAAGAACGTTATGCCATTACATCAACTCCATGACTGAACATCTGATTATTTTGTCTCACGCAACACCGTCATGCAAATGCAAGATTACCTTTATACAATGTCAAATTAATTACTGTGAAACCAGCTTGAAATTCAACATGAGGTATCGCAGTATCGCTGATGTGAAATGACATATAAAAACCTAGAGGAACTATCAACACTAGAGAATGGCATCTTCTGGGTGCCCTGTGTTTGTTAAAATGCCCAATTATCGCTTTTGAAAAGGTACATGTGTCATTATTTATCATTAATTAGCATCAATATTCTGAAATCGATAAAATGGTTAAGGAGATGGCATCTGACGATATTGCCCATGGTATTAATGACGCCACTGTTTAAATGAGGTCCCAACACGTGTACATTACAGAGGAAGTGTGTATGATACTATAAGTTACATGTATGGTGTCTTCAGTTGCCGTATACGGTGTCATATTAGGTTAGTAGGGAAATATTACACTATTTGGTATCTTTGTCGCACATGTCATGTCAAAATGAAAACTTGACACTTACAACCGGTATAACCGACAGGACCAGTACATATGTTTCCGGTACAACGCTTTAATGTAAACATAAACGTTAACAATGCAATATATAATGCACTAAATGTGAACGTTTAAAGTACTATAGCTAAAATGGATAGAATTAGCATAAAAATGTCCGCATGTTTACAGAAATCTGCGGGCCACTGTAACTTGATAGCAGTCCGCTCTCCCCTAACGACGGGCTGCTGTCTATTCTGTTGCTTTGTGACGTCATTGGCGTCACGTTTCTTGTTTGTGACGTCATCCTATAGTATGTTTTATGACGTTGCTATTTGTAACTAAGTGATCTCTGTTGTAAGCTTTTTTTATAAACCAAGTCACGAACGTGGTTTCTTTAATAAATAATGTCTTTGCTCATCACAATTAATGATATTAAAATACAAAACAGTGTTGAATAACATATTTCTGTACCAGAATTTGTGAGGTGGGTGAAAAATCCAAGATGGCTGTTACTGACCGTATACGGTCTCATATTAGGTCAGTAACGGCCATCTTGGATTTTTACTGACGGTATACGGGCTCATGTGGGGTCAGTAGTTCTGCTCTCTGATTGGTCATTCTCACTTTGAGGCACAATAACAAGACATATGTATATCCTACTGATACACAAATTCGACATTCATCAGTATGACGCACACAGTAATGTAATACTCTCTAGCTAGCTCTGTACATTGGTCGATATATGTTAGACTTGACCAACACAACACCTTACTACTACTACTACTACTACTATTACTACTACTACTACCACTACCACTACTACTACTACTATTACTACTACTACTACTACTACTACTACTACTACTACTACTACTACTACTACTACTACTACTACTACTATTACTACTACTACTACCACTACTACTACTACTACTACTACTACTACTACCACCACCACTACTACTACTACTGCTGCAGCACGGTGCAGAAATGAGTGTCAACCAAGCAAAGTGCTATATCAAATCGGCCCAGATTAAGAAAAAACATGGCAAACATGCGGACCTTGCTTTCGAAATGTCACGCTTGCATCCCAAGAATAAGTTGCCGACCCCCCATCGTTCTCGGTGCCTTAGGTTTGGTACCTCCCAATTTGATCCTGACATTGGGAGAGTACCCGGGTTTGCTTCCAGGAATACAGCCCTTCTGACAATCTGGGTAATGCAGAAGGCTGTAGTTTTGTGCAGCTACTACTACTACTACTACTACTACTACTACTACTACTACTACTAGAAACCCGTGAAGATCGGGGGTGGGGGGTGGGTGGGTGTGGGGTGTGTGTGTGTGTGTGTGGGGGGGGGGGGGGGGGGGTGGTAGAATAGGTCTCTAGCAACTCATGCTTGCCGTAAAAGGCGACTATGCTTGTCGTAAGAGGCGACTAACGGGATGAGGTGGTTAGGCCCGCTGACTTGGTTGATGCATGTCATCGTGTTCCAATTGCGTGGATCGATGCTCATGATATGAATCACTGGATTGTCTTGTCCAGACTCGATTATTTACAGACCGCCGTCATATAGCTGGAATATTGCTGAGTGCGGCGTTAAACAACAAACTACCCATTTATATAGTGCGCATATTTCCACAAGCTCAAGACACTATTATTACTCCAGGTAACTGGATCATTGTGCACTGAACAATCATTCCCAGCTCCATGGGGAGTATACACACAAGTTGCCCGTTAGGCGCTTGAAGGTTAACAACCATTTTGACATCTCATTCTACCGGGTACCCATTCACTGCTGGGTGAGCAGAGTCACATTTCGCACAAGGAAACACTACACGTGTTACATGGTCTTCAGTGCGGGGTAAGACCAAAGCGCCAGGAACTCTCAGGAGCCAAACTGCCGAAACGCGGTCACCCATCTGAGGAATCTCTGGGACCGACGTTGTTCATCTTCCCCTGATTTGTGACCTGTGCGTTGTGAATAGGACCACTGACAGCGATCAGGTTACTGGATGATGTGCAACATTTCAACTCTCCGGCCTTTACTTGTGGTGCTGCCGGAATGGTGATGCTACTGTGATAGACTAATAGTGAGTGAGTTGGATATAATGCCGCCTTTAACAGTATTCCAGTTATATCACGGCGTGTCAGCTTAATGTGGGAGGAAAGCCCGAAGTGATGCAGGTCTTAGACGTTTACCACTTCGGTGAAACCCACAGGCACGCGTATGGTGCTGACAAACCTAGAAACATAATCGGGGCGAACCGGGATTCGAACCCACAATCATAGGTTTCTGGCGTGCCCGAGGCACGCAACTCTGCACAGCGAATAGCGGCGCCCAAGACGACTGGGCCACCCGTGCCCCCGCAAGTTGATTGGAGAAACAGAAAGAGGATGGTCAGTGTTAAATAGCGTGGTGTTTATATGTTACTTAACAAGTAATTGAAAGTATTCTACAAACATATCATCAACGTTGACTCTGAAATCATTTTTGTTTCCTTAGTTGTATATTCAGATATTTGTAACGAGGAAAAAGAAATGACTGTAAAATATATTCATCCTTCTCATAACTGACCTCAGATTTAACTTTCTGTTTCATTTCAAATCACTATAATGTGATGGGTGACTAGACACGTGAGACAGGTATGTAACACGCTGCCTTACTTGTATAAAGTAATCCCTGAACACTGATCAATTGTACATTCGACATATGTGTGTCACATGGATCAATACTTTGGTTCGAGCAATGCTGTGTTTCAGATAAGACAATGACTGTATCAGTTTGAGAGATATTCTTGATTCATATCCGATCGCACAATTTACATCTGTATGTACCGACTTATCAGTGTGTTAGCGATATGGCGGCGGTCTGTAATTCATCGAGTCTTGTCAAGCCTATTCACTGACTGACGCCATGAGCATGGATCTTCGTGGGTAGCCACGATTTATATCATGTCGAAGTGTATTCGTGTTCAAAGAATGCGTTCCGGCAATTGAGACGTTAAATTGTGCTTAACTCTGCCCATGAATAAGTAAGGAAGTAGGCGAGTGAGTGAGTTTGGTTTCACATCGCTGTTTTCAATATTCGACCAGTACAACAAATAATGAATTCAGTTGTTTAACCATCAGAGAACACACACTATCCTTATTGTCTCACCTGGGGGCACGGGTGGCCCAGTCCTCTAAGGCGCCGCGATTCGCTGTGCACAGAGTTGCGTCCCTTGGGCAAGCCAGAAACCTGTGATTGTGGGTTCGAATCCCGTTCGTGGGTTTCTCCGAAGTGGAAAACGTCTGAGACCTCGGGCTTTCCTCCCACATTAAGCTGACACGCCGTGCTATAACTGGAATAATGTTAAAAGCGGCGTTAAATCCAACTCACTCACTCACTCTTCGAAATTGGGTTATAAGGACATGCAATAACCAAGGCAGCGAAAGTGACCATCCGATCCGTTAGTCGCTTCTACAACAAGCATGTGTTATATCCTTTAAGGACTATTATCGCTGAGTGAAAACACTATTTTTCAGCTTTCAAATCCACAGCAAAGGAACTGCGTCAGCTACGGATTGCTCAAGGAACATCCATGACATCCATGGCGCTGTACACATTCATTCATATGTGCCAGACAATGGACTCAGCCCCCTTGTGTGCTGTGTGCGTGCTGGTGCTGATGCTTCTAATACCAGAGTCACACGGTATGTTTCCACAAATTGAAAATACTTCAGTTGCGTATGTATCACCTACAACGGATATAAATTGTTTCTTATTATATGACAAGTAACAAATGTTATATTTGGGATAACACTTTCTTAGTAAGGTACAGATTCTCGTACTCCTTTGGGGTTGGTGAGGTGAAATTGTGTTTAACGTCGCGTCCAAGACCATTGCACTTCTATAGCGACGTGCATGTACGTGTGTGTGTTTGTGTGGCTGCTTGTACTAGTCCGGACTGATGCCGATTTATAGTGCTAGCTCACTGAGATACCATGCCGCAGTTTAACATGAATACCCCACTCAGACACAGTATACTGACTCCGAGCCGACCAGTCCTTGTTTTAGCCCCTTAATGCCGAGCGCCAGACAGGGTAACAACAAGTACCATCTTTTAACGTCTTTTGGTATGACGCGGTTGGGGATCGAACCCCGGACCTTCCGCTCTCCGGGCGGACGCTCTACCACTAGACCACGGAGGCGGCCCCTTTTGGGTTGAGTCAGCCTCCGAGGCCTCCACAAAAATGATCTACGTTGATCTAGACTACCAGTTGTCGGACTTTAATTTTCGTGAAAGCATCGGTGGCTGAGTGGGTTAGATCGCTAACTTTGTGTGCTGGCGATTAGGTTCCACACTCTGTCAAATGTGGATTCGAATCCTAGACTGGACTCAACCCCCCAAAAGTACGAGAATCTGGACTTTACTAAGAAAGTGTGATCCCAAATATAACATTTGTTACATTTTGACACTTTCTAAATGGCATTGTGCATTCATTATATGACACATACAAATCAGTTCAATGCATCCATAAACTGATTTATACGTCAGAGTTAAATTGTAACGTCACATCGGTGACATTTCATGACGAGAAGACTGAATTAAAACCTGTACGATGAACAGTACTATAACTAGATTATCACAGATTCAATTTAAAACTAGTTGAGAACATGTAAAAGAAAAAATACATTAGTCAATAACACAGTATTAAAAATAGGCTTTAGATGACCAACAACTGAAGGTAGATTAAATACAGATATGTAAACTTAGGGGTATATACATTAACTATATATTCATAAAGGTATGTCGGAACTCGTCTGTCCAGATGTCGGATATCTTGGTTCTCCTGCTAATCTGACGTGCATCTCACCAAGTAATACAACTTCACGTGGCTATACAACACCGCAAGGTGAAGTTGCCGCCATCTGCAGTTTATCAAGTTCATCATGTACACCAATGGACAACTACATGGCGTCTACCATCAACCAGACACACAGTATCCTCACCATACCTGCAGTACAACAAACACATGCTGGGCAATGGAAGTGTACTACCCATCCTTGGTCTCCACTATCCTGCAAGATCACTGTTGTGAGTAAGTACCCCAAGATAGGATACATGAAGTAAAGTCAACACCCGTAACAAACCATCATATATCATCACTCAAGCTGCTTGTGCCCTATTCAACCATGGGGAACTTCATCCCCTAACTTGTTGCTGGTGAGTGTTGAAATATCAAGGGTAATGATATTCACCGGATCATATTGCAACGGACAATCAAGACGTATTATTGTATTATTCTATCGGGGGGCACGGGGGGCCCAGTCGTCTAAGGCACCGCGATTTGCTGCGTAGAGTTGCGTCCCTTGGGCACGCCAGAAACTTATGATTGTGGGTTCGAATCCCGGTTCGCCCCGATTATGTTTCTAGGTTTGCCAGCACCATACGCCTGCTCGTGGGTTTCACCGAAGTGGTAAACGTCTGAGACCTGCATCACTTCGGGCTTTCCTCCCACATTACATTAAGCTGACACGCCGTGATATAACTGGAATAATGTTAATAGCGGCGTTAAACCCAACTCACTCACTCACTCAGTATTATTCTATCACAGTAGCTTTACAATTCCAGGAGTACCACAAGCACAGGCCGGAAAGTTGAAATGTTGCACACCATCCTGTAACCTGATCGCTGTCAGTAACATGATACATCACACGAAACATAATGGCCATGGATCGAGTGTCACTTGTTTTTATGTCACATTCAATTACACTATGTAGTTATGGCTTATATATAAAGTATGCCTTGAGGGCGGTGGGGTAGCCTAGTGGTTATAGCGTTCGCTCGTCAGACTGAAGGCCCTGGTTCGATTCCCGATATCGGTACAATGTGAGAAGCCCATTTCTGGTGTCCCCCGCCGTGATATTGCAGGAATATTGCTAAAAGCGGCGTGAAATCAAACTCACTCACTCAATATGCCTTGAATATCTCATTCCAGAAGAGCCGTCATGCCTCCTCACGTGTGCTACAAATTCGTCTCCTTCCTGTGATGGGGGAGATCGTGCTGTCCATGTCATCGGATACTACTGTTCGGAACCGGTTAATATGAAGCTGGTGTCTGAAGGATCTGACATTAAAGTTACCACAGAGACAGTCACTGAGACGAAAAATAAAACAGTTCAAATCCCTGTCAGTAATACTACTTTCAACTTGGTCTTCACTTGTGGCACATACAATAAAACTCTTCCTTGTCAAGCAACTGAGGGTGAGTAATAACATTAACCTTTTCACTTAATTCTAAATATTACTTAGGAATGATTAAGGATAGTTTTATTTTTAACATGTTGAACTTAGTGGTAAATAGCTCGTACCTGCATCGCTTCTGGCTTTCCTGGCGCATAAAGTTCACATAATACTCTTAAGCAAAAAAACCAGATGACATCAAGAGATTGTTTCATTCAACAACAGTTATGCTGAAGACATTCGTCAGTTTCATCCAATTACTTCCCCAATGAAAGTATGATTATGTTTTGCAACCACTCATGGAAATATCACTATCACTTGCATTTTACAAATATTTCCTCGTTGAGTTGTGACGTCCTTGTGGCCCACTGCCGCATGGTTGTGTTTTTTCGAAGTGTAAGGATCCGCTTAACTTGGGTTTTCATCACCAGACCGACCCTCGAATTCTTTCTCTCAAAAGCTCATAAACCATGATATTAGTCAGGGTGTTGATAAACAAAGCTTATGTCATCACCGTATTTCCGTGTCCATTGTAGGGAGTACCGAACTAGATGAGCAAGGCGGTATCCTTAATCAAAGAACATTTCTCGTTGCGGGGATCCTTGTGTCAGGATTTGTCTTCACGCTCATTGCCATAACCACCGTGCTGATGAAAAGGAGAAATTCACAAGCAGTTCCTCAAATGCAGTGTGACGACCCACCTGATGTATCTGCTCACTCGCCCAATGAATCTGACAACCCGCCTGATGCATCCATGTGGGGAGCAGAGGATTGTGGCCTTGGTGTCTCAGATGCTTCACCTACTGTGACAGACGCAGAACAACACGCACCTGCTGAGAACATGGAATTGAGCACGTTTGGAGAAGACTGTGACATACCTCTATCAGATAGTGACTTTGATGATAGTAATATGAGTAGTGATTTTGATGAGTAATGGGAGCTCTGTGATAAGTAATGACACAAATAAATAAAATCAACCAAGGCTCTAGCTGCGAATCTATTGTTTTGGGGACAGAACTGACAGGACACACGACTTCACGCCTTCATCCCTGTAATGCCACATGTTTACACAAATTAGAAATGATGCATCATAACACAGCTACAAAGTGTATACTTTTAATTACATAAAGTGTTTGGTATGCATACCAACTTGTTCTTGTCTTTACACAAATCTCTCGGTAAAGTTCTCTGGGTACTTTCGTTATTACAAAATCACCAATTATTCTTTCCTTGATGATTATTCATCTTATAAATCATTACTCGAACCAGAAAAAAATATCTGTCTACTTAAGCACGTGAAAGAGATCTTCTCAGAGCTTTATGTAAACTTATGTAAAAAAGCCATAATCTGAATTACATAAAGTGTTTGATACACATATGCACTTGTTCTAGTCTTCACACGCATCTCTCGGTAAAGTTCTCTGGGTACTCTCGCTATCCACCGGACCACGGAGACATCCTGGGGATCGACCAAATAAGGGTAATCCCGATCTGTACTTATATTCAAAATTAACACAATGATTCGCGTAAATGATTCTATTGACACAACTATTGCCGACGAACACACTCTGATTTTAGATGCAGATGACGGGACGAGAGAGACTGGTCATGTTTTGAATGATGATGATGTGGCCTAGATACAGTGGTTAGTGAGGGTGTTTTCTCAAATCAATTTCTTTGTTTGATAAACATTTTTCTGATATCGAATGTCTACAAAATTGTAATGGGTAATCGACAACAATTGTTATATGTATCGATGCACAGGCCATCGATAGATCGCGATTAGGTTTAAAAGGTTTCATTTACAAGAGGTACCAATTGGATGAAATTGCCTTTTTTTACCAAATAGAAAAAAATCAAGCATTTTTTATTGTTATCGTAGAATACCTGTCATCGTGTCTCGTGTCTCGATTGTCTGGTGCGGTTATTTACAGGTCGCCGTCGTATAGCTGGAATAATGCATTTTGTGGCATTTAAGAACAATCACAATTATTTATAATAAGATTACAAGTAAATACATTAATATTGCATCTTAACGTTAACATTAATGATTCATATAGGGGCATGGGTAACCCGGTCGTCTAAGGCACCGCGATTTGCTGTACAGAGTTACGTCCCTTGGGCACGCCAGAAACCTATGATTGTGGGTTCGAATCCCGGTTCGCTCCGATTACATTTCTAGGTTTGTTAGCTCCAAACCCGTTTCATCGAAATTGTAAAAGTCTGAGACTTGCATCACTTCGGGCTTGCCTCCCACATAAGCTGACACACCGTGTTATAACTGGAATACTGTTAAAAGGGGCGTTTAACGCAACTCACTCACTCACTCACTGATGTCTTATCTTCCTAATATAAATTTATGACACAATATTCGTGTGTTGCTGCATGGATAGTGTAATTCAGCTGCCGAACACAAGCAAATGTTGACAGGTCATTTGAACATCAAGCATTAATCAGCAACAAATATTTGTTCAAGTGATATTGGAAGCCGACCTTTTGAATCTAAATGTCTGGATAATGCATCACGTGCATGTGTTTGTGACGGGGGCCAAGTGACCGTTAGGACAGGATGCGCTCATTTCGCGAACATTTGATATGATCACTTTTTGAAAGTGATTTATAACAATGTTCTTATGATTTAGACGGAATCGTACAAACGACTCTGCTTTTAGTGGATTTATTATGGTTGTAGAAAGGGTTATAAAATATTTTTAATTTCCTGTTAAGTAATACTACATTTCCAAAATGAATCATGTCACAGGCATAAATATATTCATGACCTCAATATCACGTCAAAACACGAAACTGACAATGAGGGAAGGGCTTATGAAACAACATTCGGTGAACATACATTGAACTACTTTTTGTGTGAATGTTAAGTGATTGTTTGATATGTGACAGGAAGCAGATCTCCCACGTGCCGAAGTTTCTGTTTTATTTGTTCTTCCTTGTCAGGCAGCTCGGGATTTATAAAATATAATGTAATGCAGACGACGAATTGCAGTACAGTGGCTCCTCTTTGTTTCGATGTTTACCTCCATTATTACCGTCAGACAACAGAAAGCAAGCGTCGCACATAGAGTATTTATAATATGCGAAGTACACAGTTTCATGTGTGTAGGCCATACTTGATACAAACTGAAACAGGTGTGGACAAGTGCTCCTCAAACAACTTCATTTAAGGGCTTAGATCATGTGAGAGCCGCGACTACAAGCCATCAACCAGACACACAGCAATCTCACCCTACCTGCAGTACAACATCTACCATCCACCAGATACACACTAGCCTCACCATATCTGCAGTACAACATCTACCATCCACCAGACACACACTAGCCTCACCATACCTGCAGTACAACATCTACCATCAACCAGACACACACTAGCCTCACCATACCTGCAGTACAACATCTACCATCAACCAAACACACACTAGCCTCACCATATCTGCAGTACAACATCTACCATCAACCAAACACACTGTAGCCTCGCCATACCTGCAGTACAACATCTACCATCAACCAAACACACACTAGCCTCACCATATCTGCAGTACAACATCTACCATCAACCAAACACACTGTAGCCTCACCATACCTGCAGTACAACATTTACCATCAACCAAACACACTGTAGCCTCGCCATACCTGCAGTACAACATCTACCATCAACCAAACACACACTAGCCTCACCATACCTGCAGTACAACATCTACCATCAACCAAACACACTGTAGCCTCGCCATACCTGCAGTACAACATCTACCATCAACCAAACACACACTAGCCTCACCATACCTGCAGTACAACATCTACCATCAACCAAACACACTGTAGCTTCGCCATACCTGCAGTACAACATCTACCATCCACCAGACACACACTAGCCTCACCATATCTGCAGTACAACATCTACCATCCACCAGACACACACTAGCCTCACCATACCTGCAGTACAACATCTACCATCCACCAGACACACACTAGCCTCACCATATCTGCAGTACAACATCTACCATCCACCAGACACACACTAGCCTCACCATACCTGCAGTACAACATCTACCATCCACCAGACACACACTAGCCTCACCATACCTGCAGTACAACATCTACCATCCACCAGACACACACTAGCCTCACCATATCTGCAGTACAACATCTACCATCCACCAGACACACACTAGCCTCACCATACCTGCAGTACAACATCTACCATCCACCAGACACACACTAGCCTCACCATACCTGCAGTACAACATCTACCATCCACCAGACATACACTAGCCTCACCATATCTGCAGTACAACATCTACCATCCACCAGACACACACTAGCCTCACCATATCTGCAGTACAACATCTACCATCCACCAGACACACACTAGCCTCACCATATCTGCAGTACAACATCTACCATCCACCAGACACACACTAGCCTCACCCTACCTGCAGTACAACATCTACCATCCACCAGACACACACTAGCCTCACCATATCTGCAGTACAACATCTACCATCAACCCGACACACGCTACCATCCCCATACCTGCCGTACAACATCTACCGTTATCCAGACACACAGTAGTATCATCATACCAGCAGTATAACACCTGCAATCAACAAGACATACATACCATCACCATACGTGCAGCACAACATGTACAATCATCAAGGGACAAAGTACCATCACCATACCTGCAGTACAACATCTACCATCCAACAGACACACAGCTGTCTCACCATACAAGCAGTACAAAACCTGCCATCCACCAGACACACAGTAGCCTCACCATACCTGCAGTACAACATCTACCATCCACAAGACACACAGTAGCCTCGCCATACCTCCAGTACACCACCTGCCATCCACCAGACACACAGTGGCCTTGCCATACCTGCAGCACAACATCTACCATCCATCAGGCACACAGTAGCCTCGCCATACCTCCAGTACAACACCTACCATCCACCAGACACACAGCAGTCTAACAATATCTGCGGTACAACACCTGACACCCACCAGACACACATCAGCCTCGCCATACCTGCAGTACAACATCTGCCATCAAACGAAAACACACTACCATCACCATACGTGCAGTACAACCTTTACCGTTAACCAGACACACAGAAGCCTCACCATACCTGCAGTACAACACCTGTCATCCACCAGACACACAGTAGCCTCGCCATACCTGCAGTACAACACCTTCCATCCACCAGACACACAGTAGCCTCGCCATACCTGCAGTACAACACCTTCCATCCACCAGACACACAACAGTCTCACCATACCTCTAGTAGAACATCTACTATAATCCAGACACACAGTAGCCTCACCATACCTGCAGTACAACACCTGCCATCCACCAGACACACAGTAGCCTCGCCATACCTGCAGTACAACACCTACCATCCACCAGACACACAACAGTCTCACCATACCTCTAGTAGAACATCTACTATAAACCAGACACACAGTAGTCTCTCCATAACTGCAGTACACGAGACACACATCAGTCTCACCATACCTGCAGCAAAACACCTTCCACCAACAAGACACAAAACAGTTTCACCATACCTGCAGAACAACATCTACCATTAACCAGACTCAGTAGTATCACCATACCCTCAGTACAACACCTTCCATCCACCAGACACACAATAGTCTTGACATACCTGCAGTACAACATCTACCATCAACGATACACAAAGTACCATCACCATACCTGCAGTACAACATCTACCATCAACGGACACACATTAGCATCACCATACCTGCAGTACAACATCTACCATCAACCCGACACACAGTAGCCTCACCATACTTGCAGTACATTATCTACAAACATCCCAACACACAGCAGTCTCACCATACCTGCATTAGAACATCTACCATCAACCAGACACACAGTAGCCTCACCATACCTGCAGTACAACATCTACCATCAACCCGACACACAGTAGCCTCACCATACCTGCATTACAACATCTACCATCAACCCGACACACAGTAGCCTCACCATACCTGCATTACAACATCTACCATCAACCCAACACACAGTAGCCTCACCATACCTGCATTAGAACATCTACCATCAACCCGACACAAAGTACCATCACCATACCTGCAGTACAACATCGCCCATCAACCCGAAACACAGTAGCCTCACCATACCTGCATTACAACATCTACCATCAACCCGACACACAGTAGCCTCACCATACCTGCAGTACAACATCTACCATCAACCCAACACACAGTAGCCTCACCATACCTGCATTAGAACATCTACCATCAACCCAACACACAGTAGCCTCACCATACCTGCATTACAACATCGACCATCAACCCGACATACAGTAGCCTCACCATACCTGCCGTACAACATCGACCATCAACCCGACACACAGTAGCCTCACCATACCTGCAGTACAACATCGACCATCAACCCGACACACAGTAGCCTCACTATACCTGCAGTTCAACATCTGCCATCAACCTGACACACATTAGCCTCACCATACCTGCATTAGAACATCTACCATCAACCAGACATACAGTACCATCCCCATACCTGCAGCACAACATGTACCATCATCAAGAGACAAAGTACCATCACCATACCTGCAGTACAACATCGACCATCAACCCGACACACAGTAGCCTCACCATACCTGCAGTTCAACATCTACCATCAACCTGACACACATTAGCCTCACCATACCTGCATTAGAACATCTACCATCAACCAGACATACAGTACCATCCCCATACCTGCAGCACAACATGTACCATCATCAAGAGACAAAGTACCATCACCATACCTGCAGTACAACATCTACCATCCACCAGACACACAGTAGCCTCACCATACCTGCAGTACAACACCTGCAATCCACCAGACACACAGTAGCCTCACCATACCTGCAGTACAACACCTGCCATCCACCAGACACACAATAGCCTCACTATACCTGCAGTACAACACCTGCAATCCACCAGACACACAGCAGTCTAACAATACCTGCAGTACAACACCTGCCACCCAGCAGACACACAATAGCCTCACCATACCTCCAGTACAACATCTACCATCCACCAGACACACAGCAGTCTAACAATACCTGCGGTACAACACCTGACACCCACCAGACACACATCAGCTTCGCCATACCAGCAGTACAACATCTGCCATCAAACGAAAACACACTACCATCACCATACGTGCAGTACAACATCTACCGTTAACCAGACACAAAGAAGCCTCACCATACCTGCAGTACAACACCTGCCATCCACCAGACACACAGTAGCCTCGCCATACCTGCAGTACAACACCTACCATCCACCAGACACACAACAGTCTCACCATACCTCTAGTAGAACATCTACTATAAACCAGACACACAGTAGTCTCACCATAACTGCAGTACACGAGACACACATCAGTCTCACCTTACCTGCAGCAAAACACCTGCCACCAACAAGACACAAAACAGTTTCACCATACCTGCAGAACAACACCTTCCATCCACCAGACACACAGAAGCCTCACCATACCTGCAGTACAACATCTACCATCAACGGACACATATTAGCATCACCATACCTGCAGTACAACATCTACCATCAACGGACACACATTAGCCTACCATACTTGCAGTACATTATCTACAAACATCCCGACACACAACAGTCAACGCGACACACAGTAGTCTCACCATACCTGCAGTACAGCCCCTGCCATCAACCAGACAGACAATAGTCTCACCATACCTCTAGTAGAACATCTACTATCATCCAGACACATAGTAGTCTCACCATAACTGCAGTACAACACCTGCCAACCACCAGACACACAGCAGTCTCACTAAACCTGCAGTACAACATCTACTATCAACGCGACACACAGTAGTATCACCATAACTGCATTACAACACCTGCCACCCACTAAACACACAACAGTCTCACCATACCTGCAGTACAACACCTGCCATCAACCAGACACACAGCAGTCTCACTAAACCTGCAGTACAACATCTAACATCCACCAGACACACAGTAGCCTACCCATACCTGCAGTACAACACCTGCAATCCACCAGACATACAGCAGTCTCACCATCACTGCAGTACATCACCTGCCATCCACAAGACACACAGTAGTCTCACCATACCTCAAGTACAAAACCTGTCATTCACCAGACACACAGCAGTCTCACAAAACCTGCAGTACAACATCTACTATCAACCCGACACACAGTAGCCTCGCCATACCTGCAGTACAACATCTGCCATCCACCAGACACTAAATACCATCACTATACCTGCAGTACAACATCTACCATCCACCGAACACACAGCAGTCTCACCATACCTGCAGTACAACACCTCCCATCAACCAGACACACAGCAGTCTCACCAAACCTGCAGTACAACACCTGTCATCCACCAGACACACAGTAGCCTAGCAAAACCTGCAGTACAACATCTGCCATCCACCAGACACACAGTAGCCTAGACATACCTGCATTACAACACCGGCCACTAACTGATCACACAACAGTCTCATCAAACCTGCAGTACAACATCTACCATCCACCAGACACACAGTACCATCACCATACCTGCAGTACAACATCTACCATCCACCAGACACAAAGTACCATCACCATACCTGCAGTACAACATCTACCATCAACCAGACACACAACAGTCTCACCATACCTGCAGTACAACATCTACCATCAACCCAACACACAGTAGCCTCACCATACCTGCAGTACAACATCTACCATGATCCAGACACACAACAGTCTCACCATACCTGCAGTACAACACCTGCCATGATCCAGACACACAGTACCATCACCATACCTGCAGTACAACATCTACCATCCACCAGACACACAGTACCATCACCATACCTGCAGTACAACATCTACCATCAACCAGACACACACTACCATCACCATACGTGCAGTACAACATCTACCATCAACCAGACACACAACAGTCTCACCATACCTGCAGTACAACACCTGCCATCCACCAGACACACAGTACCATCACCATACCTGCAGTAGAACATCTATCATGAACCCAACACACAGTAGCCTCACCATACCTGCAGTACAACATCTACCATCAACTAGACACACAACAGTCTCACCATACCTGCAGTACAACACCTGCCATCATCCAGACACACAGCTGTCTCACTATATCCGCAGTACAACACCTGCCATCCACCAGACACACAGTACCATCACCATACCTGCAGTACAACATTTACCATCAACCAGACACACAGCTGTCACAACATACCTGCAGCACAACACCTGCCATCCACCAGACACACAGTACCATCACCATACCTGCAGTACAACATCTGCCATGATCCAGACACACAGCTGTCTCAACATACCTGCAGCACAACACCTGCCATCCACTAGACCCACAGTAGCCTTGGCCTACCTGCTTTACAACATCTACCATGATCCAGACACACAGCTGTCTCAACATACCTGCAGCACAACACCTGCCATCCACTAGACCCACAGTAGCCTTGGCATACCTGCAGTACAACATCTACCATGATCCAGACACACAGCTGTCTCAACATACCTGCAGTACAACACCTGCCATCCACTAGACCCACAGTAGCCTTGGCATACCTGCAGCACAACATCTACCATGATCCAGACACACAGCTGTCTCAACAAACCTGCAGCACAACACCTGCCATCCACTAGACCCACAGTAGCCTTGGCATACCTGCAGTACAACATCTACCATGATCCAGACACACAGCTGTCTCAACATGCCTGCAGCACAACACCTGCCATCCACTAGACCCACAGTAGCCTTGGCATACCTGCAGTACAACATCTACCATGATCCAGACACACAGCTGTCCCAACATGCCTGCAGTACAACACCTGCCATCCACTAGACCCACAGTAGCCTTGGCATACCTGCAGTACAACATCTACCATTGTCCAGACACACAGCTGTCTCAACATACCTGCAGTACAACACCTGCCATCCACCGAACACACAGCAGTCTCACTCACTCACTCACTCACTCACTCACTCACTCACTCACTCACTCACAAATAAAATCATAAAAAAAGTAATAAAAGCGTTTGCTTCGAAATTAGTCCATTTCCTCGACGAAGCAAACCCGTTTCATTAGTTTATTACAGAATATTAGTTCACATGCAATCTTAAATATATACAAGTTACAAAGTAGATGATGGATAATAACAAACAAAACTATTCCAGTGTCAGGATGGGTTTACACGAATAGGTGGTGGCAGAGACACCAAAATATCATGAGTGAGTGAGTGAGTGAGTGTGTATGGTTTTACGCCGCTTTTAGCAATATTCCAGCAATATCACGGCGGGGGACACCAGAAATGGGCTTCACACATTGTACCCATGTCGGGAATCGAACCCGGGTCTTCGGCGTGACGAGCGAACGCTTTAACCACTAGGCTAGCCGACCGCCCCTAAAATGTCATGAACTGTGTGTATTTATATTGTGAATATGATATATTTTGTCGATGTAATATGAATCGGTTATTTCTTGTTTGATGTGTTGGAAATTTGGTATGGAGTCGGAATGTTTGAATTGAATATGGCTTGCCTTGTTACAGTTATAATACATGTAATACATCATTTCGTTTATGTCTATCTCCTAATAAAATTGTCAATTTTGAAAATTCTAGTTCTATTCCAGATTTGTCTTTGATCCATTTGCAAGGTTTTTCCAGACATGTTTCACAAACCTATTTCATGCTATACGGACCTCGTGGATTACATAAAGCAAACAAATTTCTTTTCAATAGGGATTTGAATATGCATATATAGTCATAGATAGTGACTATCAGCAATGACACATGGATATTAATAACAACCCAAAATTGACGTCATACTCCAGGTGCATATCTCTTTTAAATGTCAAGCACTCTTTTACTCGTGTGAAGCTAAAAATATAGCCAAGCATTATCCAGATCTGGATGCGGTCGTCACAACCTAATGATTGTACCGCGGCGTTGATATGGAATTTACGAAGAATGTCGACTTTGTACTTACTGTTCTCGCTACAGTGTTGACTGTGTGTAATTATTTTACTTTTATCTATATCATTTACAGATTTCCGAAAACAAATATATTCACCCTAGGAACTGTAGTAACTGACTGACTGACTGACTAACTAACTAACTAACTAACTAACTAACTAACTAACTAACTAACTAACTAACTAACTATATATGTTGGCTTTTAAATACAACACCCGTTATGTCATCAGTGTTGTGTTTGTATTATAGTTTTCTAACACGTGTACCACAATGTACAATGGTGTTTGAATCTGCAGAATTGTATATAATATCTTGACCTTTATGCCCGTGGAGTTTGGTTGAATATATCTATATCTAACATAGTTTTATTTCTCGATTGATCAGATATGGTTTGCTTCAGTGGAATGACAAATAATACAATGAAATGGACATTTACAGCCTCTATTATGTTGCCCGTAGGCTTCAGTCAAGCAATACATACTAGTGGTAACTGACCCGTGTCTCAAGGCTAGGTACTACTCCAAATCCCCCTTTATTGGTAAAATGAATATGAGTGTGTTCTGCAATGTGGTTGAAAAATGTTGTGAAATGGGATTTGATCCCAGACATTCTACTGCGTTGAATACGTGTTGATAATATGTTTATCCCAATCCCAAAGTCGACAGGTCGAAAGGAAAACCACATGAAGAAATGTATAGTTAAGATCAAGATTTATCAGAACAAATTCGATTTAGTTGGGGTTTTCTCGACATATCCTTCAGTTATCATGGAAGGATATGTCGTCATACATTGTATCCTGTCGTCATTATTGTCCAGAGTGACGTCGTCCATTGTACCTTGTCGTCATTATTGTCCAGAGTGACGTCATCCATTGTATCCTGTTGTCATTATTGTCCAGAGTGACGTCATCCATTGCATGATCTGATCATGCCTGTTTCAAAATTCACATCACCGAGAACCTATATAAGTATTAGTCAAAAACTGCCTTCCGATAAGAAACTGACCCTACTTTCAAAACTTTTGGTCCAATTAAGTGAAAGTATGTAGGAGCTCGTGCTCGAAGTTTGATACAAGTGGTATGCTGGTTTCAAAACCGAGAAGACATTTTGACATAATTACATAAACATTCAAAATTTGAAAACGAATATTTTATATTGACTGGCTTTATGTTGTTGATCAGAATACATTTTTGGCATTAATGAGTAGATGTATATCGGCGGGCTGTGTATAAGGTCAACTCATGAGAGTTTGTGCAATAAAATAGGTGACCATACGAAGACAAGGTTCAGAAACGTCCAGCAAAATTGCTTTGATGAGGATTACAAGAAGGAGTGAGTTATATTCCAGTTATATCATGGCGTGTCAGCTTAATATGGGATCAAAGCCCAAAGTGATACAGGTCTCAGACGTTTACCACTTCGGTGAAACCCACGATCAAGGGTATGGAGCTGACAAACCTAGAAGCATAATAGGGTCGAACCGGGATTCGAACCCACAATCATAGGTTTCTAGGCCTTAGACGACCCGTGCCCCCATTCCAGGAAGGGTACTGAGAACAAAATACTGCATGATACTGCAGCTCCAGACGTTCCCAGACATCTGGATGGCACATATTCCTCCACCTGTATCTGGTATTGATGATTTGTTCTATGAACAACACCAAGGTATCTGGTATGACTTGTACGATGAACAACACCAAGGTATCTGGTATGACTTGTACTATGAACATCACCAAGGTATCTGGTATGACTTGTACTATGAAGAACAAGAAGGTATCTGGTATGAATTGTTCTATGAACAACACCAAGGTATCTGGTATCGATGACTTGTACTATGAACAACACCAAGGTATCTGGTATCGATGACTTGTACTATGAACAACACCAAGGTATCTGGTATCGATGACTTGTACTATGAACATCACCAAGGTATCTGGTATCGATGACTTGTACTATGAACAACACCAAGGTATCTGGTATTGATGATTTGTACTATGAACAACAGCAAGGTATCTGTTATTGATGACTTGTACTGTGAACAACACCAAGGTATCTGGTATTGATGACTTGTACTATGAACAACACCAAGGTATCTGGTATTGATGACTTGTACTATGAACAACACCAAGGTATCTGGTATCGATGACTTGTACTATGAACAACACCAAGGTATCTGGTATGACTTGTACTATAAAGAACAAGAAGGTATCTGGTATGAATTGTTCTATGAACAACACCAAGGTATCTGGTATCCATGACTTGTACTATGAACAACACCAAGGTATCTGGTATTGATGTCTTGTAGTATGAACAACACCAAGGTATCTCGTATTCATGACTTGTACTATGAACAACACCAAGGTATCTGGTTTTGATAACTTGTACTATGAACAACACCAAGGTATCTGGTATCGATGTCTCGTACTATGAACAACGCCAAGGTATCTGGTATCGATGACTTGTACTATGAACAACACCAAGGTATCTGGTATGACTTGTACTATGAAAAACAACAAGGTATCTGGTATGAATTGTTCTATGAACAACACCAAGGTATCTGCAGCTGGTATTGATGACTTGTACTATGAACAACACCAAGGTATCTGGTATTGATGACTTGTACTATGAACATCACCAAGGTATCTGGTATGACTTGTACTATGAAGAACAAGAAGGTATCTGGTATGAATTGTTCTATGAACAACACCAAGGTATCTGGTATCGATGACTTGTACTATGAACAACACCAAGGTATCTGGTATCGATGACTTGTACTATGAACAACACCAAGGTATCTGGTATCGATGACTTGTACTATGAACATCACCAAGGTATCTGGTATCGATGACTTGTACTATGAACAACACCAAGGTATCTGGTATTGATGATTTGTACTATGAACAAAAGCAAGGTATCTGTTATTGATGACTTGTACTGTGAACAACACCAAGGTATCTGGTATTGATGACTTGTACTATGAACAACACCAAGGTATCTGGTATTGATGACTTGTACTATGAACAACACCAAGGTATCTGGTATCGATGACTTGTACTATGAACAACACCAAGGTATCTGGTATGACTTGTACTATAAAGAACAAGAAGGTATCTGGTATGAATTGTTCTATGAACAACACCAAGGTATCTGGTATCCATGACTTGTACTATGAACAACACCAAGGTATCTGGTATTGATGTCTTGTAGTATGAACAACACCAAGGTATCTCGTATTCATGACTTGTACTATGAACAACACCAAGGTATCTGGTTTTGATAACTTGTACTATGAACAACACCAAGGTATCTGGTATCGATGTCTCGTACTATGAACAACGCCAAGGTATCTGGTATCGATGACTTGTACTATGAACAACACCAAGGTATCTGGTATGACTTGTACTATGAAAAACAACAAGGTATCTGGTATGAATTGTTCTATGAACAACACCAAGGTATCTGCAGCTGGTATTGATGACTTGTACTATGAACAACACCAAGGTATCTGGTATTGATGACTTGTACTATGAACAACACCAAGGTATCTGGTATCGATGACTTGTACTGTGAACAACACCAAGGTATCTGGTAATGATGACTTGTACTATGAACAACACCAATGTATCTGGTATCGATGACTTGTACTATGAACAACACCAAGGTATCTGGTATCGATGACTTGTACTATGAACAACACCAAGGTATCTGGTATCGATGACTTGTACTATGAACAACACCAAGGTATCTGGTATTGATGAATTGTACTATGAACAACACCAAGGTATCTGGTATCGATGACTTGTACTGTGAACAACACCAAGGTATCTTGTATTGATGACTTGTACTATGAACAACACCAAGGTATATCGTATTGATGACTTGTACTATGACAACAACAAGGTATCTGGTATTGATGATTTGTACTATGAACAACACCAAGGTATCTGGTATTGATGACTTGTACTATGAACAACACCAAGGTATCTGGTATCGATGACTTGTACTATGACAACACCAAGGTATCTGGTATTGATGACTTGTACTATGAACAACACCAAAGTATCTGGTATCGATGACTTGTACTATGAACATCACCAAGGTATCTGGTATTGATGACTTGTGCTATGAACAACAGCAAGGTATCTGGTATCGATGACTTGTACTATGACAACACCAAGGTATCTGGTATTGATGACTTGTACTATGAACAACACCAAGGTATCTGGTATCGATGACTTGTACTATGAACAACACCAAGGTATCTGGTATCGATGACTTGTACTATGAACAACACCAAGGTATATCGTATTGATGACTTGTACTATGACAACAACAAGGTATCTGGTATTGATGACTTGTACTATGAACAACACCAAGGTATCTGGTATTGATAACTTGTACTATGAACAACACCAAGGTATCTGGTATCGATGACTTGTACTATGAACAACACCAAGGTATATCGTATTGATGACTTGTACTATGACAACAACAAGGTATCTGGTATTGATGACTTGTACTATGAACAACACCAAGGTATCTGGTATTGATGACTTGTACTATGAACAACACCAAGGTATCTGGTATCGATGACTTGTACTATTACAACACCAAGGTATCTGGTATTGATGACTTGTACTATGAACAACACCAAAGTATCTGGTATTGATGACTTATACTGTGTACAACACCAAGGTATCTGGTATCCATGACTTGTACTATGAACAACACCAAAGTATCTGGTATCGATGACTTGTACTATGAACAACACCAAGGTATCTGGTATGACTTGTACTATGAAGAACAAGAAGGTATCTGGTTTGAATTGTTCTACGAACAACACCAAGGTATGTGGTATCCATGAGTTCTACTATGAACAACACAAAGGTATCTGGTATTGATGTCTTGTAGTATGAACAACACCAAGGTATCTCGTATTCATGACTTGTACTATGAACAACACCAAGGTATCTGGTATTGATGACTTGCACTATGAACAACACCAAGGTATCTGGTATCGATGTCTTGTACTATGAACAACGCCAAGGTATCTGGTATCGATGACTTGTACTATGAACAACACCAAGGTATCTGGTATTGATGACTTGTACTATGAACAACACCAAGGCATCTGGTATCGATGACTTGTACTATGAACAACACCAAGGTATCTGGTATCGATGACTTGTACTATGAACAACACCAAGGTATCTGGTATGACTTGTACTATAAAGAACAAGAAGGTATCTGGTATGAATTGTTCTATGAACAACACCAATGTATCTGGTATCGATGACTTGTACTATGAACAACACCAAGGTATCTGGTATCCATGACTTGTACTATGAACAACGCCAAGGTATCTGGTATTGATGACTTGTACTTTTAACAACACCAAGGTATCTGGTATGACTTGTACTATGAACAACAACAAGGTATCTGGTATGAACTGTTCTATGAACAACACCAAGGTATCTGGTATCCATGACTTGTAGTATGAACAACACCAAGGTATCTGGTATTGATGACTTGTGCTATGAACAACACCAAGGTATCTGGTATTGATGACTTGTACTATGAAGAACGCCAAGGTATCTTGTATTGATGACTAACACCAAGGTATCTGGTATCGATGACTTGTACTATTACAACACCAAAGTATCTGGTATTGATGACTTATACTGTGAACAACACCAAGGTATCTGGTATCCATGACTTGTACTATGAACAACACCAAAGTATCTGGTATCGATGACTTGTACTATGAACAACACCAAGGTATCTGGTATTGATGACTTGTACTATGAAGAACGCCAAGGTATCTTGTATTGATGACTTGTGCTATGAACAACACCAAGGTATCTTGTATTGATGACTTGTGCTATGAACAACACCAAGGTATCTGGTATTGATGACTTGTACTATGAAGAACGCCAAGGTATCTTGTATTGATGACTTGTGCTATCAAGAACGCCAAGGTATCTGGTATTGATGACTTGTACTATGAACAACATCATGGTATCTGGTATCGATGACTTGTACTGTGAACAACACCAAGGTATCTAGTATTGATGACTTGTACTTTGAACAACATCAAGTTATCTGGTATTGATGACTTGTACTATGAACAACACCAAGGTATCTGCTATCGACGACTTGTACTATGAACAACACCAAGGTATCTGGTATGAATTTTTCTATGAAGAACACAAGGGTATCTGGTATCCATGACTTGTACTATGAACAACACCAAGGTATCTGGTATCGATGACTTGTACTATGAACAACACCAAGGTATATCGTATTGATGACTTGTACTATGAACAACACCAAGGTATATCGTATTGATGACTTGTACCATGAACAACACCAAGGTATATCGTATTGATGACTTGTACTGTGAACAACACCAAGGTATCTGGTATACAACTGTGCACACCCATCTATAATACATGGAAGTCTATACAACTGTACACACCCATCTTTCATACATGGAGGTCTATACAGCTGTATACACCCATCTTTCATACATGGAGGTCTATACAACTGTATACACCCATCTATAATACATGGAAGTCTATACAACTGTGCACACCCGTCTATAATACATGGAAGTCTATACAACTGTATGCACCCATCTATAATACATGGAAATCTATGCAACTGAATACGCCCATCTATAATACATGGAAGTCTAAACAACTGTATGCACCCATCTATAATACATGGAAGTCTATACAATTGTATACACCTATCTATAATAAATGGAAGTCTATACAACCTTGTGCACCCATCTATAATACATGGACGTCTAAACAACTGTGTATACCCATCTATAATACATGGAAGTCTATACAACTGTGCACACCCGTCTATAACACATGGAAGTCTATACAACTGTATGCACCCATCTATAATACATGGAAATCTATGCAACTGAATACGCCCATCTATAATACATGGAAGTCTAAACAACTGTATGCACCCATCTATAATACATGGAAGTCTATACAACTGTATACACCCATCTAGAATACATGGAAGTCTATGCAACTGTATACACCCATATATAATACATGGAAGTCTATACAACTGTATACACCCATCTATAATACATGGAAGTCTATACAACTGTATGCACCCATCTTTATTACATGGGAGCCTATACAACTGTATACACCTATCTATATTACATGGAAGTCTATACAACTGTATACACCCATCTATAATATATGGAGGTCTATACAACTGTATACACCCATATTTCATACATTGAGGTCTATACAACTGTATACACCCATCTAGAATACATGGAGGTCTATACAACTGTATACACCAATCTATAATACACGGAAGTCTATACAACTGTATACACCAATCTTTAATACATTGAAGTCTATACAACTGTGTACACCCATCTATAATACATGGAAGTCTATACAACTGTGCACACCCATCTATAATACATGGGAGTCTATACAACTGTATACACCCATCTCTAATACATAGAGGTCTATACAACTGTATACACCCATCTATAATACATGGATGTCTATACACTGACTGACTGCCTGAGTATGGTTTTACGCCGCTTTTAGCAATATTCCAGCAATATCACGGCGGGGGACACCAGAAAAATGGGCTTCACACAATGTACCCATGTCGGGAATCGAACCCGGGTCTTCGGTGTGACGAGCGAACGCTTTAACCACTGGGCTACCCGACCGCCCCGGATGTCTATACAACTGTATACACCCATCTTTCATACATGGAGGTCTATACAACTGTATACACCCATCTATAATACATGGAAGTCTATACAACTGTATACACCCATCTATAATACATGGACGTCTATACAACTGTATGCACCCATCTATAATACATGGAAGTCTATACAACTGTATGCACCAAAGTACAATACATAGAAGTCTATACAATTGTTTACACCCATCTATAATACATGGAAGTCTGTACAACTGTGCACACCCATCTACAATACATGGAAGTCTATACAACTGTATACACCCATCTATAATACATGGAGGTCTATTCAACTGTATACACCCATCTTTCATACATGGAGGTCTATACAACTGTATGCACCCATCTATAATACATGGAAGTCTATACAACTTTGTGCACCCATCTATAATACATGGACGTCTATACAGCTGTGTATACCAATCTAGAATACATGGATATCTATAAAACTGTATACACCCATCTATAATACATGGAGGTCTATTCAACTGTATACACCCATCTTTCATACATGGAGGTCTATACAACTGTATGCACCCATCTATAATACATGGAAGTCTATACAACTTTGTGCACCCATCTATAATACATGGACGTCTATACAACTGTGTATACCAATCTAGAATACATGGATATCTATAAAACTGTATACACCCATCTATAATACATGGAGGTCTATTCAACTGTATACACCGATCTGTCATACATGGAAGTCTATACAACTGTATACTTCCATCTTTCATACATGGAGGTCTATACAACTGTATACACCCATCTTTCATACATTGAGGTCTATACAACTGTGCACACCCATCTATAGTACATGGAAGTCTATACAACTGTATACAACCATCTATAATTCACGGAAGTCTATGGAACTGTATACACCCATCTTTAATGCATGGAAGTCTATACAACTGTATACACCCACCTATAATACATGGAAGTCTATACAACTGTATGCACCAATCTATATTACACGGAAGTCTATACAATTGTATACACCTATCTATATTACATGGATGTCTATACAACTGTACACACTCATCTATAATACATGGAAGTCTATACAACTTTGTGCACCCATCTATAATAATTGAAGTCTATACAACTGTATACACCCATCTATAATACATGGAAGTCTATACAACTGTATAAACCCATCTATAATACATGGACGTCTTTACAACTGTATACACCAATCTTTCATACATGAAGGTTTATACAACTGTTAACACCTATCTATAATACATGGAGGTCTATGCAACTGTATACACCCATCTATAATACATGGAGGTCTATACAACTGTATACACCCAACTATAATACATGGAAGTCTATACAACTGTATACGCCAATCTATAATACATGGAAGTCTATACAACTGTATACACCCATCTATAATACATGGAAGTCTATAGAACTGTATACACCCATCTATAATACATGGAAGTCTATACAACTGTTTACACCCATATATAATACATGGAAGTCTATACAACTGTTTACACCTATCTATAATACATGGAAGTCTATACAACTGTTTACACCCATCTATAATACATGGAAGTCTATACAACTGTATACACCCATCTATAATGCATGGAAGTATATACAACTGTCTACACACATACATAAAACTAACGTGTTGTCGTGTTCTTCTGACCCACGTTTCACCTATTTTCAACGGTCTTACAGTTGCACATGTCGCCTGTCAAATGTAGTCATTTTACAAATAAAATCAAATCATAAAGTGCAAACAGTTCTTTTTAAAGTGACCAGCATGCCTTGTGGTGTATGTTGACTGATTATCGATTTGAATATTTAAAGATAAATTAAAATAAAACATATAAAGTCTCATGTAGCGAAAGGTATGTGTACGTGCATAAACTATATTTTGTAGTCAACTGAAGACGAACACATCTACCTTATAGTGCATATTGTTCGGAAATGTCTAGCCTAATGTGCACGTTCATAATGTCGACATCAAATTCATTTCCACACGGTACTGTAAAAACGGATCTATTATACATATATTCGACGGCTACATGGGCTAAATAAAAACAATTCACCTCTGGCTTGAAGGCAAGTATCAGGGTAAACATATTCCTATTTGTGTATTAAAGGGAGATACAACTATTTAGTTGTCTAACTATTTATAACTAGTGTTTCCTGAATAAAATATGATTTAAACCACATAAGCTACCGCTTGCTGAAATGTGTGGCCTGGTCACTACCAAGTGTTCATGTCGAGGTCCATACAGTAAACTACGGATATAACGAACTCAAAGGGAGCTCTAATTCGTTCGTTATAACCGTAGTTTGAAATAAGAATGTATACAGTATATATACAGCTGATTGTCTGCCTGTGCTCGTTGTAAATTTAGTTTACTGTATGACTCTGATTGTTGTAAACAAGCATTGTTGTAGAAATGCCAAATAGTGGCGAAGCCGTTGGCTCTTGGAATTCTTGTCTGCAATCTTGGTCTTATCCCACGTGTATAATGTAGGTACGTGTAGAACGTACTAACGGAGACTATTGGTAACTGGAACTATTTGCACACGAAGTAGACATTTGGGATTCCAGTTATGCTCCACTTGTTTCATAATAAATGTTTTATTATAAGTTTGCCTTTGTTTGTTTCAAGGCAACATACTCTTTTACACCATACAGAAAAAGTACGTTTATAACGTACACGCTTATAACGAACTGACGGATATAACGAACTGTCATTTTTGATCCAGGCAATTGAGAATACAAATCGAGGGCTCAATGATCCATTGACCATCTACGCATGCGTCAGAAAAGCAAGTCGCTGAAAAGCCGTCTCCGCTACAATCGTCTCCTACCTGTATCATTATCAGATACTGTGACGCAAAAATCAGGTACGGTGACTGTGAAGATGTCTACAATGGACTCATGTTAGTGAATCATGAAGATGATAAAGGGTTTATAATAGTGTAGCGCTCTGAGCATCCACTTAATGAATGGAGGGGGCACGGGTGGCCCAGTCGTCTGAGGCGCCGCGATTCGCTGTGCAGAGTTGCGCCCCTTGGGCACTCCAGAAACCTATGATTGTGGGTTCGAATACCGGTTCGCCCCGATTATGTTTCTAGGTTTGTCAGCACCATACCCGTGCTCGTGGGTTTCACGGAAGTGGTAAACGTCTGAGACCTGGGCTTTCCTCCCACATTAAGCTGGCACGCCGTGATATAACTGGAATACTGTTAAAAGCGGCGTTAAACCGAACTCACTCACTCACTAATGAATGGAATCTGGAGCATTATAAATGTATTATTCAAGCAACACGCACACCCCACGTCACCAAACACATACGATTGAAATACATCAATACATCTTTGAACAAACATACCAGAACATACAAGCAAACATGGACAATTGAAATAGTAAGGGGGTGATTTGAGACCAGAGGTTTGGGCCAACGAGGTTTGAGTACTCTGACCCGAGGGGGAAGTGTTTTCAGCCTAAGCCAACGTCACTCTAGGACCAAAACCTGACCCGGACTCGATCACCTGTGTCTAAAACATGACCCGGACTCAATCACCTGTGTCTGAAACATGACCCGGACTCGATCACATGTGTCTAAAAACCGACCTGACTAGATCGCCTGTGTCTAAAACACTACCGTTCCAGATCACCTGTGTCTAAAACATGACCCGGACTCGATCACCTGTGTCTAAAACATGACCCGGACTCGATCACCTGTGTCTGAAACATGAACCGGACTCGGTCACCTGTGTCTAGAACATGACCCGGACTCGATCACCTGTGTCTGAAACATGACCCGGACTCGATCACCTGTCTAAAACATTACCCGGACGCGATCACCTGTGTCTAAAACCCGACTTGACTCGATCACCTGTGTCTAAAACATGACCCGGACTCGATCACATGTGTCTATAACATGGCCAGGACTCGATCACCTGTGTCTAAAAAATGACCCGGACTCGATCACCTGTGTCTAAAACATGACCAGGACTCGATCACCTGTGTCTGAAACATGACCCGGACTCGATCACCTGTGTCTGAAACTTGATCCGGAATAGATCATCTGTGTCTAAAACCCGTCCGTACTCGATCACCGGTGTCTACAACTTGACCCGGACTCCAATATCTGTATCTAAAACACGACCAGCACTCGATCACCTGTGATGATGGTGGGAGATATCGCCCAATAACGTGGGACCAGCACCTATCTGATCTAGAGGCCTAATAAACAAGTCCTGCCGGACACACATTCTGTCTTATCCTTCACTGAAGTGTTACGAGGTACTGTCGGTGGGTCTCAGCAAGCTTTTTATCACGTCATCAGATGGAAGTTGTTGTTTTTATCACCGGATCCAGCGGCATATCGCTTCAATGAAATAGAAAAATCTCACACTGACCGACACAAGAACAAGCATTGGGCAACGGTCGGGTACTGTGGTAGTTCTCATCACGTCATCTGTAAGTATATACCCTTAAACGCTGGAAACAAATGCAAAACATACCATTCATCTTCAAATGGGATGGGGAAATGGTTTTCTTTATGTTTAATTTGTTTAGAACCTCAGCTTCTTGTTTTGAAAGGATGATCCGATTAATCTGTTTTTAAGTCTGTCAGGGCTTCCCGAAACTGGATAAACTTGAGGTAAAACTAATTTGTTTTCCAGTATATTCAAGAACGAACATATTTTGTTTATTTTGGATAAACTGGGGGTAAAACTAATTTGTTTTCCAGATGAGTGTATTCAAGAACAAATTTATATTTTTTGTTTTTTTCGTGTCTGTTTCTTAAAATATTCAGCAATATTCAAGCATAGTCGTCTATTACAGCAAGCATGGGTTCATGAGGACCTATCCTCTTCTAAGGTTCTTATTTTTGTTAAAACTGAGGTAAAACTAGTGTGTCCAGTATATTCAAGAACGAACATTTCAGGGCTATTTGGTGTATTTCGGGGTGGTTTGTTTTTGTTTAACCTGAGGTTAAACGATTTGTTCTTGTATATTATAGAACGGACATTTTAAAAAAAATATTTTGGTTGAACCTGAGGTAAAACTTGTTTTTTCAACATATTTTACAAAAGAGTTGTTCGTCTAGAAATTGAGAAGTTTTTACAATATATTTTCGGTATTTCCTATGACTGACATGTTTTCAATAACCTAACTTCCAGGAACTACCTGTCTTAATGATTAAGTTAACCATACTCACTGCACAGTCCACCAGCCTGTAAACAATGGGGATTGGGCCAGGCAAACCAGACACTGAAGACGTCAGTCTCGACCTTTGCTATTGGGGCACAAAGCCACCCAGTCAGGCAGGTCATAATGTGTGATATGAACAAATGCTCAGCTTGAAAAATATCAAAACTTTCAGTAATTTATTTACCTCATAAAGAAAACATCGCTCGTGAAGAAAGTATCGGCCAAATGTATCAGCACACGACTTCCAGAAACGGCCATTGTTGACTTTTAGCACTTCTCGTTAAGCGGCATAAATTGATATATTTTCTTTGTAATTTTATCATTTTTTACATTAAATCATATGTTTTTGTTATCTGGTGAAAAAAGAAGAAAACACACAATTTCCTTAAATTCTACAAATTAGCAGCTTTCGGTATAATTAATCATAAACGCAAACAATCTGAATTGTAACATCATCGATTGGATGAAACTTGTGCGATCATGGCAACGGCAGTAAACAAACTTATCACATGAATCGTGATCCCGTAATACTATTACAATCCATTTTATATATCTAAAATAATTTTCTAGAATTATTTACAAGGATATATACATCTTTGTATATCTCATATGTCATTTGTATCGAGATTGCAAATGATTTCCTTTGATAAAAGTTCGGACATTGACATGCTGTTGACAAATGTAAGTGATACGTTTGAGCGTGGCGTAACGATTTGTTTTTGTTGTACAAAGTCAACAAACACTGCAAATAATGAAACATATCGGATAATACGCAAAATCTGAACTAATATACATTCTAAGTAAAACATTCAATATACAAAAATGCAGATTACGAACAATAAAAATAAAACAAATAATAAAAAACTTGCAATTTTATCTTTCATTTCTGAAACTGGAAGCATTTACCTCATATCATACATCGAGGCAACATATATGCAAAAGTTGGTAAGCAATCATCAAGAAAGTTCCAAAATAGATTCAAATTCAAAAGAAATTACATAATTTACGATTTATTGTCACTTGTTTACCATTTATTGACCGTTTCCTATTTTTTCGTTATTGTCTAAATCCGAAACCATAAAGCATTCCATGCCCGATGATTTGAAAATTATTTTCTGAAAACGACGGCAGCGAGGAGCGATATAACATATTGATATGCCATAATAATAACAACATAATATTGTTATTGGCATGTCATTGCAAGAAGATCCAATTAGAATATTGAAGATTCACGTACTTAACCAAAGAGTATCCAAGGAATGACCAATGTGTTTTTTATTGCAAATATGTATTTGTTTTGGCAATTCTTGTTACATGATGGCAAGAGCACTTTTATACACACCAACTAAGGAATGTGGGACACACCAACTGATGGAAATGTGATTGCATACAAGGGAAAAACAGGTTTGCAGCCGTACATGTATAAAATAAACCACATAAGGTGACATAAGGTGACATAAGACTTGGGGTTTGGCTGATAGAAAGAATACATCTGACAAGGGTAATCATGTATGCAGGGACATTTCTTTTCACTCCACCCAAAAGGCTGAGACACATAGAACCTGATTGAAGGACCAAAACTGACTGGATATTCAGAAACTTATCAAACAATCAAGGATGTCGGATCCAAGGCTGGTGATGATCTGCATTTATGTTGAATTTTTGGACATCACATTGACTGATAGACGAAATCCTGTCGCAACAGTTTATATTGGTTCATGTTCCGCTAGGACATGCTTTGGCGTCCCTGTCACACACCTGAGCATACTACAACAAACCTGGAAAGTCCTGCCACACTTTTTACACATGATTTCATTGGCGAGAACACAGAAAAAAATACTTCAGGTAGGATATTCTCCATGCAGTTTTCTCCAACATCAAACGATAATATTCTTTAATAAATAAAGGCTAACTCACCAGCTAAAGTGCCACCCTGGTTATTGTGATTAAACAAACACACTGTTACAATAAATTAATGTATCATAGTCATAAAATATAACTGAATATTTTAAAATATGTGAACAACTGTAAATAATTAAACATAAACAAATCTATCATCAGTCATCAATTATATTAATCAGATAATATGGTCTTTATTTTTATGGAATAAATTTGAAAATGCTCCGTTGAATAGTTCTAAAACCATGGCAGAATCTTGAATGTATTATAAAAGGAAAACTCCTTAAATATCCCAAATTTAATATGAAACTAACGCAGACAAATTGTATGTAGTATTTTACTGATGTATAAGTGACGTACTTGCGTTTATCTTTATCATAGCCAGCGACATTGAATGGCGATTGGTAAATATCAACAAAAGTTCAAATACAGGATACCATGAAACTTGCATGTGGCATGTTGATTCACAGTCTACAGTTTCCGAGTCACGGGCGCATGCGAGGTCAAACGGATTAAATAATACGCCAATTATATCGTAAAATTCACATTGTTATTTCAATTTAGTGGAGATTACTGATACTATGTAGTGATTTGTGTTTATTTCGAAATATTTCAAAATTAACTGTTCTTGTTTTGTAACGGAAGTATATGAACAGACTACCCCTGTCTATGACATCACATCCGGTGACCTTTGCACTCACTGAAATATTGCTACCAGATTTCACGATCTTCATTTTCGTTTCTCTCTCGTCATATTAAACAAACGAGAAATGATAAATGAAACATACATGAAGGCATACATATGAAGGCACTGTAAACTTTGTGGATATTAAAATAGCAATAGGTTATGCTGAGGTCGAGGGAAACGCGCCATGTTTGATTTTCTTACGACTGCTAACGTCATGACACGAGATTTGTATTTTCGTATATGATAAATGTTCAAACAAAACACCTAATTTTAGGATTGGTGAATATTTATGAGTCATCGTATTCTGCAAATTTTATAACATGACACGTGTGTGTGTCCTGTGATTGATATGATATCCCCGAAAATTAAGTTTTTTTTTCTGTTTATCGTTTGGATAAATAAATTTACTGAAAAGGTTTATAATTTCGAATTTATACTCACTTACAATTAATATATAGGAGATATGATTATTGTTATCAATTTGCGCAAATCTAATTTAAAAAGGTTCCTAACATGAAACGCAAACCACTTTCAAAAACGTATTTCAGGTAAGTTCAAGAACATTAAAAAAAAATAATTTTGTTTTGGTTTGAACCTTTGTATGGTTGAAAACATCAGAATATGTTCATATAGTAATGAGTAGTTTTCTATCAGGAATGAATAAGCAGATATGTTTTTTTAATTAGCTCTTGTTTAAACACTGACTGTCTGAAATCGTCAATCTTTTGCTGAAACAATTCAGCAGAATACGGTTAGCCAGGACTTTATGGCTTTTAGCTGTGAATATATAAACAGAGGAAATTCTAAACATGGAGCTCCCAAACAGCCTATGCCTATGTAGGAGGCGACCTAAAGGGATCGGTCGCTGGTCGGACTCAAGTGTTAATACATATATCCATAGGGACTGCTAATTACAATAAACTACGGTTATAACGAACTCAAGGGGACCACTCATTTTAGTTCGTAATGACCGCAGTTCGGCATAAGCATATATACAACAAATGGCCGGGATTAAAACAAAAGTTCGATATATCGGTAAGTTCGATATAAGCGTGTTCGTTATACACGTAGTTTACTGTACTACCTAACACCCATGCTGATTGTAGGAGGGGACTTAATGGATCGGCCGCTGGTCGGGATGGATGTGCATATGACTCCTGTTTTAATACACACTTCATCATTCAGTGACTGCTAATTACAGTAAACTACGGTTATAACGAACTTAAGGGGACCAGTAATTTTAGTTCGTAATAGCCGGAGTTCGGTATAAGCATATATACAGCATATAAACAACAAATGACCGAGACTAAAACATAAGTTCGTTATATCGGTAAGTTCGTTATAAGCGAGTTCGTTATAAACACAGTTTACTGTACCACCTATCACCCTTGTTTCGAGGTGAAGTCGAAACAGAGTAGTCAAAATGGAGAAATAACAAAACTCATGTTCATGTACTCCTAAACAACAGTTACATTCAAATCATTTGTTCCCTTATTTTACAGTATAAGATTTCCTTCCTATCAGATTGTCGGAATAGGCCATGGGACATTGTTTTTTTCCGCATTTTTCTTCGATGGATTGACGTGCACGTGTTGGGGTTAATGCCACCAATAAAATTGTGATGTCACTGTTAACATAATAAATTTGATTTCACCAACAAACCTTGTGATGTTGCTTTTTATTTGAAGCCTGTGATATAAAGTGCATTGCCAGCTGGTATTCTTTATAAACCTGGTAACACACGAAGGCACAGTTAACTATTCCTACGAGATTCATTAACAGAGACGGTAATTTCAATGTGTGTGTGTGTGTGTGTGTGTGTGTGTGTGTGTGTGTGTGTGTGTGTGTGTGTGTGTGTGTATGGTGTGTGTGTGTGTGTAGGGTGTGTTTATGTGTGTGTATGTGTGTGTGGTGTGTATGGTGTGTGTGTGTATAGGTGTGGTGTGTATGGTGGTGTGTGTGTGTGTGTGTGTGTGTGTGTGTGTGTGTGTGTGTGTGTGTGTGTGTGTGTGTGTGTGTGTGGTGTATGTGGTGTGTGTGTGTGGTCTGTGTGTGGTGTGTGTGTGTGTGTGTATGATGTGTATGGTATGTGTATGTGTGTGGTGTGTGTGTGTGTCAGCGGGGCGTTTGTATATGTGTGTGTGGTGTGGTGTTTGTAGGTATATATGTGTGTGTGAGTGTGTATGTGTGTAAGTATGTATGTATGTGTGAGTGAGTGAATGTGTGTATGTGTGTGTGTGAGTGTATGTGTTTCTTACTTTCTGCGTTTAACATGGATATCCAACTCAGGCGCAGTATACTGACATCGATCCGACCTTGTTTAACTTCTGAACGCTCTTTTAACGTTTCCACTCTCCCGTCAGATGCAATATCAACCAGACCACAAAGGCGGTGACATAATATATTTAACTTCTTCTGAAACATTTGTTTACAGCGTGGGCACAACAAAATTTTACAATACAAAAACACACCGGGCACCTTTATGAGTGGTATTGTGTTGCACTTATAAAACACCTCTAGCCCTGAGCCAGTAAATCTTTATCTTCTGGGAAAAACATAAAAGTACGAGGAGATAATTTCCACATCAAAACGGATATACACAAACAAGTATCGAAAACTTAATTGTAGGCGTAGATACAATAACCCAGGGCCATCCTTGTGTCTATTGAGGGGGGAGGGGGGCGTCCATTGTAGAACATTGTAGAAGGGACCTCCAATCACCTATTACTTTATTTTTTATTTCGTATATATAAGTGAGTGAGTATTGATTTACGCCTCACGGCGGGGTGCATCAGATATGGGATTCAGCCATCGTACCAATTTGGGGAATTGAACACTGGTCTTCAGCGAGACAAGTGAACGCTCTAGAGAGAGTAGGGGTTGATGGGCCCGATCTCCAGTCTCTAGGTTGTTTCACTGTACGTATGGCCTGTATACTACCCAGGGAGTTGAAAATGCTCACTGGAATGCGTGGTTACGGATTTACTGATCGGGGAACAAATATAAACCCAATGTGAGCAGAGGCGTAGTGGTTAGTATTAAATTTATGAATACTACAATATACATTGCAAGAATTTTTCTTTAGAATTTCAGACGATGGATATATCAAGTTTCGCAGCCAGATTCATCCTTGTCCTGGTACTCCTTCTCTGTTCTCTTGGTTTCTGCCATGGTAAGATCTATTCTTGTTTGGTGAAATGGGAACTTGGAATGCATAGTCTTCACAGAAGAACAAAGCACTTTACATGTACAATACACGTACGTCACAAAAGAACAATACACGTACGTCACAAAAGTACAATACACGTACGCCACAAAAGTTCAATACACGTACGTCACAAAAGTACAATACACGTACGTCACAAAGTACAATACACGCACGTCACAAAAGATCAACACACATACGTCATAAAAGTACAATACACGTACGTCACAAAAGCACAAGATAAGTCTATTCTTGTTTGCTGAAATGGAAGCTTTAGTTGCACTATGCATATTTGTCACAGAAGAACGAATCACTTCACATGTAAAATACACGTACGCCACAAAATTAAATGAACGTACGTCACATTAGCATAATACACGTACGACATGGAAATACAATACACGAACGTTACAAATGCACTATACACGTACGTCAAAAAAGTACAATACACATACGTCACAAACCTACAATTAAAGTACGTCACATTACCACAAAACATGTACGCCATAAAATACAATACATGTACGTCACAAATGCACTATACACGTACGTCACAAAAGTACAATACACGTACGTCACAAAATGTCAATACACGTACGTCACAAAAGATCCTTCCACGTACGTCACAAAAGTACAATACACGTACGTCACAAAAGTACAATACACGTGCGTCATAAAAATGTCAATACACGTACGTCACAAAAGATCCTTCCACGTACGTCACAAAAGTACAATACACGTACGTCACAAAAAATAAATACACGTACATCACAAAAGTACAATACACGTACGTCATAAGTACAATACACGTACGTCACAAATGTCAATACACGTACGTCACAAAAGATCAATACACGTACGTCACAAAAGAACAATACACGTTCGTCACAAAAGTACATTACACGTACGTCACAAAAGATCAATACACATACGTCACAAAAGTACAATACACGTGCGTCACAAAAGTCAATACACGTACGTCACAAAAGTCAATACACGTACGTCACAAAAGTCAATACATCAAGTCTATTCTTGTTTGCTGAAATGGGAACTTAAGAAATGTACTATGCATATTTGCCACAAAACAAATCACTTTGCATACACGTACGCCACAAAAGTAAAATGAATGTACGTCACATCACACAATACACGTACGACATAGAAATACAATACACGTACGTTACAAATGCACTACACACGTGGGTCACAAAAGTACAATACAAGTACGTTACAAACCTACAATGAAAGTAAGTCACATTAGCACAAAACACGTACGTCATAAACTACAATACATGTACGTCACATATGCACTATGCACGTTCGTCACAAAAGTACAATACACGTACGTCACAAAAGCACAATATATGTACATCACAAGTGTACGATACACACACGTCACAAAGCACAATACTAGAGCATCACAAATATACAATGCGTGTACGTCACACACCATAATACACCTACGTAAAAAAAAGCACAATAAATGTATGTAACAAAAGCACAATGCACGTACGTCACAAAAGCACAGTACGCGTACATGACAACAGTAAAATATACACAGATCGCAAAAGTGCAATGCACGTTCCGAAGTAACTGGCTGACTGTGCACCATGTGTAAAAGTGTTCGATGTGATATCGTCAATTTTGTGGTATGTGATTGACCAGTGAGCCTTGATATGTTTCGATTGTCGTGTTATGTCGTGTTATGTGAGTTGTGTAAGACGCGTGTGTCCTTTATTGGCTATGGTGTTCAATGTGTGTTGTCCTGTATGTGTTTGATGTGTGTTCCATTGTCTGATATGTGTCATGTGAAGATCAGTGTTGTCAGACGTGTCATGTGAAGATCAGTGGTGTAAGGTGTGTCATGTGAAGATCGGCGGTGCCAGGTGTGTCATGTGAAGATCAGCGGTGTCAGGTGTGTCACCATGGTGTTCAGTGTTATGTGTCATGTGAAGATCGGCGGTGCCAGGTGTGTCATGTGAAGATCAGCGGTGTCAGGTGTGTCACCATGGTGTTCAGTGTTACGTGTTCAGAAGCCACCATGGTGGTCAGTGTTACGTGTTCAGTAGCCACCATGGTGTTCAGTGTTACGTGTTCAGTAAGCACCATGGTGGTAACTGTTACGTGTTCAGTAGCCACCATGGTGGTCAGTGTTACGTGTTCAGTAGCCACCATGGTGGTCAGTGATACGTGTTCAGTAGCCACCATGGTGGTAACTGTTACGTGTTCAGTAGCCACCATGGTGGTAACTGTTACGTGTTCAGTAGCCATCATGGTGGTAACTGTTACGTGTTCAGTAGCCACCATGATGGTAACTGTTACGTGTTCAGTAGCCACCATGGTGGTCAGTGTTACGTGTTCAGGAGCCACCATGGTGTTCAGTGTTACGTGTTCAGAAGCCACCATGGTGGTCAGTGTTACGTGTTCAGTAGCCACCATGGTGGTCAGTGTTACGTGTTCAGTAGCCACCATGGTGGTCAGTGTTACGTGTTCAGTAGCCACCATGGTGGTCAGTGTTACGTGTTCAGTAGCCACCATGGTGGTCAGTGTTACGTGTTCAGTAGCCACCATGGTGGTCAGTGTTACGTGTTCAGTAGCCACCATGGTGGTAACTGTTACGTGTTCAGTAGCCACCATGGTGGTAACTGTTACGTGTTCAGTAGCCACCATGATGGTAACTGTTACGTGTTCAGTAGCCACCATGATGGTCAGTGTTACGTGTTCAGGAGCCACCATTGTGTTCAGTATTACGTGTTCAGAAGCCACCATGGTGGTCAGTGTTACGTGTTCAGTAGCCACCATGGTGGTCAGTGTTACGTGTTCAGTAGCCACCATGGTGGTCAGTGTTACGTGTTCAGTAGCCACCATGGTGGTCAGTGTTACGTGTTCAGTAGCCACCATGGTGGTCAGTGTTACGTGTTCAGTAGCCACCATGGTGGTCAGTGTTACGTGTTCAGTAGCCACCATGGTGGTCAGTGTTACGTGTTCAGTAGCCACCATGGTTGTCAGTGTTACGTGTGCAGTGTCCACCATGGTGTTCAGTGTTAAGTGTTCAGTATCCACAATGGTTGTCAGTGTTACGTGTTCAGTAGCCACCATGGTGGTAACTGTTACGTGTTCATTACGTCAAATTTTGTCGTTCATACACTCATGAACGTCAATTTCGCGGTCATGCGACCGACCTCTCGTCCAATGGAAAAGTCGTATATCGTGTCAACTTCAAACTAAAAAAATATTTATTCTTGACTTCTACTCCAGGGCAGTGTCGGAGCACCTGTGTTGGACAAGAGAGCGGAGGACAATTTCCCCTGTGCGGAGACTGCACCAGGTACATTGTGTGTGTCAACCAGATCGGAATCATCATGCAGTGCCCCTTTGACTGGGAGTGGAGCGTGGCGACAATGGAGTGTACCTCTCCGCAATTGGCTCAGTGCAGGTAAATTACTAACTCATTATCATAACGCCACCTGTCAGTCAAACCACATGATTGACCAATCAGAAAATGCGAAGCGAGTCCGCCATTTTGTCAGACACCTTCTTGAAAGCTGTTTGACAATGTATCAAAATAGTATGAAGATACGAGGGCTGCTGAAAAGTTCTAAGCCTAAGTGGGATACCTCAATCGGATTGAAACAAACGTTTGCCAACAACAAGTACAATCATTTTATGAATCAAAGACATAAGAACTGCAACTGTAGTGTTATTATTGTCTTTGTACCAGACCATCTTGTGAACCTACCCATTGAAATCACCAGAAATGGACAAAACTGGCTATAGGGCAGTCATCAAGTACCTGCAACTGAAAGGGCTAACTCGGACACAGTTACATGCTGACATGGTCTCCACTTGAGGGGATGATGCCCCTTCCTTTTCCACTGTAAAGAAGTGGGCTGCGGAATTCAAGCGTGGCAGAGAGAGCCTTGACGATGACCCGCGTCCAGGAAGGCCTTCAACAGCAACCATTCCGGAAAACATTACCCGGGTGCATGACATGGTGATGGCTGATCGACGATTGACCACTCGACATATTGCCAGTGTTGTGGGCATCCTTCATGAGAGGGTTGAGCACATTATCACCAACGAGATGGGAATGACAAAAGTTTCTGCAAGATGGCTGCCAGAGCTCTTGATAGCGGATCAGAAACGTGTCAGATTCCTGACGTCCCGTGACAATTTATCACCCTGTCAAATCATATCAGCAATCCATGATTGTGGCTTCGAAGTCATTAACCACCCCCTTATTCACCAGATTTGGCCCCGTCAGACTTCCACCTGTTTCCCAAAATGAAAAAGGAACTAGCCAGTCGCAATTTTCCTAGTAATGATGACGTCATTTCCACTGTGAATGACTTTTTTAGGGTGGCTGAAGACAATTTCTTCTTGACCGGTATCCAGGCCTTGCAGCATCGCTGGCAAAAGTGTGTAAACCTGGAAGAGGACTATGTGGAGAAATAAATGAAAACCATCGACTTGGTACGGGTCTTTCACAGTTAGGCTTAGAACTTTTCAGCCAGCCCTCGTACTTTATTTCAAGTGTTCCACATGGCAGTCGCAATAGTGTACCAAAGGTGTCAGTTGCACGAGGCAAGTATGAACAATATAAATTTTGTTAAATGAGAATTTCTAGCAGGGTAGAAATTCAATCCGACTCTTTCACGTTGACCTTGACCTAGATATCTAACTTGACATTCATCTTGGCATTCAACTTGACCTTCTCCTTAACCTTGACATATATTTAGTGAACTTTCGAAAACTTTTGAGATTACAACTTGGTTTCCTCAAAAGTTGCTTCCCTTAGGCGTGTCAGAATCCTATGATAGTGGGTTCGAACACCGGTTCCTCCTGATTATGTTGCTATGGTTTCAGCGCCATATTGCTTGTGAGTTTCTTCAAACTTGTAACCATTTAAGGTCACTTTTGGCGTTCCTCACACAAATATCTGGCACACCGTGTGGTCAGCAGAAATAGAACAAGCGCGATAGGCAGGCAAAGAACTCTCATTCATTAACGATACAACGATTACAAACAACAATTACTATTGTACTTCAATTCGCATTTACAAAGTTTCTGAATTCCCAAATTTATATTATGACCACGATGACTAAATGACCAGTGTGTCGAAAGATGTTGCCTATCCTAACTCTAAAGTCAAACTGAATTACAACGCCACATGGTGGTCGACACAGAACTGAAATACGACAGCGGCGTTACAAAATAATTTACTCACTCAATCATGAATGATTGTTTGATTTATTTTTTATTTTTCATTTTCTTACAAACCAAGGAGATAAATCATGTAACATGATTGCCCTCATGTGTTCGTGAGGACGAATGCGTGCGGTGCACCTGTAACATATCCGAAGCTTTACTCCCGATCCACTCGCCTATATCAAAGCCTAGCTTTAACACTTGCCATTTCAGGCCTACCTTTCTCGATCATGGTGCCACCCTGTGTAGAACACGAGTTGTTTCCCTTGTGAGGAAAGGCAATATCCAATCAGATCGCTGTTCTTATTTCGAATAGCTTCACCAGATGGCTACCATAGCAAACCACCTGGTAGGACAGATAAAGTAAAGATGTGAAATGTCGTCCTTGACAGACATACATAATGATGTATGATGCCACGGTGAAGTGATGCCACACCGAAGACTGTCGCATTTCGCTCTTACAATAATGAAGGCATACACACCACACAGTATCAATAAACACACTGCACATCGCGGAAAAACGAGACTCTCATCAAGGGTGGGCTAAAAGTAGCACTACATCTCTCTCACTGTGATAAGCGTTCCGTCGTCGAAGTTTTAAAAAAATCTGCACTCAAATATATAAAAGTAGTTGGGCGAGTTCATTAAAAAATTGCAACCACTTCGATTTTGGGGGGAATACTGTCAGCGCAAATTCGGCAGGCGATAGTGAGGCCATGGCAGAGACCTATTTTTCGGAACCTGGACGTTGATTCTGTTAAACGTTCTCTGACTGGACTATCGATATACGCAAGTTGGCTTGAAATAGCAAGGGTGTAAACTAGACATTGATATAAGTTGGACACGCTTGCCTCGGGAAAGTGAACAGCAGTATAAATGGCACCTGTCTTAATATCTGCATGTCGAAAGGGATTTAGATCATTGATTGCAATCACATATATCATCTCGCGCGCCTTCGGGAGGAATCCATGTTGAATAACAAGTTTCGCTAGTTCGCGCGAACTCACTCACATCAACGAACTACATAATTAGCTGTGTCAGAAGTCACCAAGAGGTCAACGAGGACATAGGACGAGGTATCACGTAAAGGATTTCTATAAAAGTGAAAACAAATAGCTATGACTGAAAACTTGCATTTTCTTTCTTTTCCGACCAGTGATACAACAAGCCTTACAACCAGCCCTACAGAAAGCCCTACAACCAGTCCTGCCACTATGTCGATGTGTATCACCAGCTGTGTTGGAGTTGTGAATGGCGTCTATCAGTCGTGTGATACGTGCACTGGATTCATATTGTGTTTTGCAAATAATCTCTTTAACAATCCGTGTCCGGCAGTTGACGGACAAGATCGTGTATGGGATGATAACCTGAAGACATGCGCACTTACGTCAAGTACATGTACAGAAACCAGTCCTACAACCAGCCCGACAACCAGCCCTACAACCAGCCCTACAACTATGACGATGTGTGTAACCAGCTGTGTTGGAGTTGTGAATGGCGTCTATCAGTCGTGTGATACGTGCACTGGTTTCATATTGTGTTTTGCAAATAACCTCTTTAACAATCCGTGTCCGACAGTTGACGGACAAGTTCGAGTATGGGATGATAACCTGAAGACATGCGCACTTACATCAAGTACCTGTACAGAATCCAGCCCAACAAGCAGCCCTACAACCAGTCCTACAACCAGTCCTACAACCAGCCCGACAACCAGCCCTACCACCAGCCCTACAACCAGTCACACAACCAGCCCTACAACCAGCCCTACAACTATGACGATGTGTGTAACCAGCTGTGTTGGAGTTGTGAATGGCGTCTATCAGTCGTGTGATACGTGCACTGGTTTCATATTGTGTTTTGCAAATAACCTCTTTAACAATCCGTGTCCGACAGTTGACGGACAAGTTCGAGTATGGGATGATAACCTGAAGACATGCGCACTTACGTCAAGTACCTGTACAGAAACCAGTCCTACAACCAGCCCTACAACCAGTCCTACAACCAGCCCTACAACCAGTCCTACAACTATGACGATGTGTGTAGCCAGCTGTGTTGGAGTTTTGAGTGGCACCTATCAGTCGTGTGATACGTGCACTGGTTTCATATTATGCATTTCAAATGTTCTCTTTAACAATCCGTGTCCATCAATTGACGGACAAGTTCGTGTATGGGATGATAACCTGAAGACATGCGCACCAACGTCAAGTACATGTACAGAAACCAGCCCAACAAGCAGCCCTACAACCAGTCCCACAACCAGTCCCACAACCAGTCCTACAACTAGCCCTACAACCAGTCCCACAACCAGTCCTACAACCAGTCCTACAACTAGCCCTACAACCAGTCCTACAACTAGTCCTAGAACCAGCCCTACAACCAGCCCTACAACCAGTCCTACAACCAGTCCCACAACCAGTCCCACAACCAGCCCTACAACCAGTCCTACAACCAGTCCAACAACCAGTCCTACAACCAGTCCTACAACCAGCCCTACAACCAGTCCCACAACCAGCCCTACAACCAGTCCTACAACTAGCCCTACAACCAGTCCTACAACTAGTCCTAGAACCAGCCCTACAACCAGCCCTACAACCAGCCCTACAACTATGACGATGTGTGTAACCAGCTGTGTTGGAGTTGTGAGTGGCACCTATCAGTCGTGTGATACGTGCACTGGTTTCATATTATGCATTTCAAATGTTCTCTTTAACAATCCGTGTCCATCAATTGACGGACAAGATCGTGTATGGGATGATAACCTGAAGACATGCGCACCAACGTCAAGTACATGTACAGAAACCAGCCCAACAAGCAGCCCTACAACCAGCCCTTCAACCAGTCCCACAACCAGCCCTACAACCAGTCCTACAACCAGTCCTACAACCAGTCCTACAACCAGTCCTACAACCAGTCCTACAACCAGTCCTACAACCAGTCCCACAACCAGTCCCACAACCAGTCCTACAACAAGTCCTACAACCAGTCCCACAACTAGCCCTACAACCAGTCCTACAACCAGTCCTACAACTAGCCCTACAACCAGCCCAACAACCAGCCCTACAACCAGCCCTACAACCAGTCCCACGACCAGTCCCACAACCAGTCCTACAACCATCCCTACAACCAGTCCTACAACCAGTCCTACAACCAGCCCTACAACCAGCCCTTCAACCAGTCCTACAACCAGTCCTACAACCAGTCCTACAACCAGTCCTACAACCAGTCCCACAACCAGCCCTACAACCAGCCCTACAACCAGTCCTACAACCAGCCCCACAACCAGTCCTACAACTAGCCCTACAACCAGCCCTACAACAAGTCCTACAACCAGCCCTACAACCAGTCCTACAACCAGTCCTACAACCAGCCCTACAACCAGCCCTACAACCAGTCTTACAACCAGTCCTACAACCAGCCCTACAACCAGTCCTACAACCAGCCCTACAACCAGCCGTACAACCAGTCCTACAACCAGTCCCACAACCAGTCCTACAACCAGTCCTACAACCAGTCCTACAACCAGTCCTACAACCAGCCCTACAACCAGTCCTACAACCAGTCCTACAACCAGCCCCACAACCAGTCCTACAACCAGTCCTACAACCAGTCCCACAACCAGTCCTACAACTAGCCCTACAACCAGCCCTACAACAAGTCCTACAACCAGCCCTACAACCAGTCCTACAACCAGTCTTACAACCAGTCCTACAACCAGCCCTACAACCAGCCCTACAACTAGCCCTACAACCAGTCCTACAACCAGCCCTACAACTATGACGATGTGTGTAACCAGCTGTGTTGGAGTTAGGAGTGGCAGCTATCAGTCGTGTGTAACGTGTACTGGTTTCATATTATGCGTATTCAATATTCGCATTAAAACTCCGTGTCTATCAATTGGCGGACAAGTTCGAGTATGGGATGATAATTTGAAGACATGCGCACTTACGTCAAGTACCTGTACAGAAACCGCTGTGGCAGCTGGAATAGGTACGTTTGTGTGTGTGTGTGTGTGTGTGCTTGCTGTAAATAAATATAATGGGACACATTATAAAATAAAATCCACACATGACAGCAACAGTATTTTACTGCCCTCATGCATAACGTATATCCATGTGTATGACAGTATAAAGAATATGAGGGCGTTTCTAATGCGTGTCAACATTTTAATAATATGTGTTTATATTACAGGTACAATGACAACAAATGCGAAACCTTTTATTGCTTTCAATCAATTTATTTCAGTACCTTCAGGTCCCAGGCCTTTGGTTCAGGCGTAATTGCAGTTAACTGTACATTTCGTTCCAGATGTGCATAGTACAAATATTTTGCTGGATCAGTAATGATGTTATAGTTTGGCGAAGATAAAACTTTGTGTTAATATATAGCTGGCTTAACTGTCCGTACGCTGGACACACTAAAAGAAAAGGGAATTCATTTTCAACCAGTTTACAAAGTTACAAAGTTTACATTTATAGAAACTTTAAATGTTGCCTTATAGGACATTTTTGAACTTGCAAGTAGATCACTAAAATTTCTGTGGTTACCTTGTCATTTGCGGAAGTTTAAGTATATGTGATCACCTTGTCATTGGCGGTGTATTAAGTATATGTGAAGACCTTCTCATTGGCGGTGTATTAAGTATATGTGATGACCTTGTCATTGGCGGTGTATTAAGTATATGTGATGACTTTGTCATTGGCGGTGTATTAAGTATATGTGATGACCTTGTCATTGGCGATGCATTAAGTATATGTGATGACCTTGTCATTGGCGGTGTATTAAGTATATGTGATGACCTTCTCATTGGCGGTGTATTAAGTATATGTGATGACCTTGTCATTGGCGGGGTATTAAGAATATGTGATGACCTTGTCATTGGCGGTGTATTAAGTATATGTGATGACTTTGTCATTGGCGGTGTATTAAGTATATGTGATGACCTTGTCATTGGCGATGCATTAAGTATATGTGATGACCTTGTCATTGGCGGTGTATTAAGTATATGTGATGACCTTCTCATTGGCGGTGTATTAAGTATATGTGATGACCTTGTCATTGGCGGGGTATTAAGAATATGTGATGACCTTGTCATTGGCGGTGTATTAAGTATATGTGATGACTTTGTCATTGGCGGTGTATTAAGTATATGTGATGACCTTGTCATTGGCGATGCATTAAGTATATGTGATGACCTTCTCATTGGCGGAGTATTAAGTATATGTGATGACCTTGTCATCGGCGGGGTATTAAGTATATGTGTTGACCTTGTCATTCGCGGTGTTTTCATCATATGCGGTAAACTTACCATTGACGGTGTATTAAGAATGTATGGCAACATGCTCATTGGTGGTGTGTTAAGTATATATGGTTACCTTTTCATTGGCGGTGTATAAAGTAAAATCAATGATTACCTTGTCATTGACGAAGTATGAAACATGTATGATTACCCTGTGGCTGGTGATGTTTGAAGTTTGTTTGGTAACCTTGTCATTGGTGTTGTGTTAGGTATGAATGGTTATTTTGTCATTGTCGGTGTATTAAGTATGAATGGTTACCTTGACTTTGTCGGTGTAATAAGTATGTATGGCTACCTTGTCATTGGCGGTGTATTAAGTATGAATGGTTACCTTGTCATTGTCGGTGAATTAAGTATGAATGATTACCTTGTCATTGTCGGTGTATTAAGTATGTATTGTTACCTTGACATTGTCGGTGTATTAAGTATGTATGGCTACCTTGTCATTGTCGGTGTATTAAGTATGAATGGTTACCTTAACATTGTCGGTGAATTAAGTATGAATGATTACCTTGTCATTGTCGGTGTAATAAGTATGAATGGTTACCTTGACTTTGTCGGTGTAATAAGTATGTATGGCTACCTTGTCATTGGCGGTGTAATAAGTATGAATGGTTACCTTGTCATTGTCGGTGTATTAAGTATGAATAATACCTTGTCATCGTCGTTGTATTAAGTATGAATGGTTACCTTGTCATTGTCGGTGTATTAAGTATGTATTGTTACCTTGACATTGTCGGTGTATTAAGTATGTATTGTTACCTTGTCATTGTCGGTGTATTAAGTATGTATTGTTACCTTGTCATTGTCGGTGTATTAAGTATGTATTGTTACCTTGTCATTGTCGGTGTATTAAGTATGAATGGTTATCTTGTCATTGTCAGTGTATTAAGTATGTATGGTTACCTTTTCATTGTCAGTGTATTAAGTATGTATGGTTACCTTAACATTGGTGTTGTATGAGGTATCGCTGGCTATCTTGTCACTGTCGGTGTATTAAGTATGTATGGTTACCTTTTCATTGTCGGTGTATTAAGTATGTATGGTTACCTTAACATTGGTGTTGTATGAGGTATCGCTGGCTATCTTGTCATTGTTGGTGTATTAAGTATGTATGGCTACCTTGTCATTGGCGGTGTATTAAGTATGAAGGGTTACCTTGTCATTGGCGGTGTATAAAGCATGTATGGTTACCTTGTCATTGACAATGTATGAAGTATCTGTGGTTACCCTGTGGTTGTCGGTGAATGAAGTGTATATGGTAACCTTGTCATTGGCGGAGTATGACGTAAGTATGGATACCTTGTCATTGTCCGTGTATCACGTGTACTAACGGAGACGCAGCCATAGAGCTGAAATCTCCCCGTGAGCAGCTTTAAACCTAACCCCCTCACTAACTCGTTCCAGCCTCTTCCGCCTGCATGCGGAGCTGCAATGGGGCCACTGATGGCGACTACCAATCCTGTGAATCCTGCTACGGATACATCGCCTGTGCGGGAGGCGCTCTTACGCGACGCAACTGTTCTGGGGTCAAGGTGTGGAACGACCTCCTCAAGAGTTGTGAAGAAACGTCTCCGACATGTTCTGCTGCCACTACAACGACGTCGGCTCCTCGGGGCTGCGTTTCCAGCTGCAGAGACCGCGCGAATGGGGAATACCAGTCGTGTGAATCCTGCTCGGAGTTTGTTCATTGCAACTGGGGGGATTCTGTTGTTAAACCGTGTCCCGCTGAGCTTGTCTGGGATGACGGCCTGCGGACATGCGACTTCACCTCAACCACATGCCCGTAATAATCCTTACGCCTAAGACGTCATCCTAGGGTGCCTCTTCCCCGATTCTGACATTGAAAGTGTGTTCTGCGGTGTAAAGTGATAGACATCTGATACACAGACTCCCCTCCAAACTAATTTTGTGCTCTCGTAACCAGGAAAGTTTAGTTAGTTTTAAAACACGCTCACCTATACTGCCGAGTAAAAGTGTCCGACCATGTTTCACGGTGGCAAAAATTGAAACAAACCAGAAACGATTATTCGATGGTGATGTATTTGATACGGACATTATAGCTGCGTTTTAGACCTCACTTTTTAGTTTTTCGGCGACTCTTTTCATCATAGATAACTTTTGTAAAATTTCGATCGGATACAAATTTCAAGTGTATGGCTTTCTTTTTGTTTATTAAGCTCGCAACACTCATCCAATCCACATGTGTGTTGTAATTCAAGAAATGTTTGAATTTTTTTGTGCATCAACAATTATTAAATGGACCTTGAAATATCAATCGCATTCGGAAAGGATTTCCCAACAGCAATCTATTTATAGACGTTAACAAGGTCGTCGTCATTTGGAAAATAGTTCTGTCACTTCCGGTAAAACGTACATATATGATGATCAAATGTAAGTTTGTTGTGAATTTATTGAATATAAATGCAAGTTTTTGTGCATTTATGGAAAATAAATGCACGATTTTATGCATTTATCGATTATAAATGCACGTTTTTCTGCATCTATTGAATATAAATGATAAATGAAAGTTTTTGTGCATTTATCGAATATAAATGCAAATTTTCGGGAGCTCTCGCTCAGTCAGAATTGCTGAAATTTATGTAACAAATTCATTTTGTAAATACTAACCAATAAAGTCCGATTATACTTGGGAACCTGTCAGTTGGAACTGATGTGGAGTGCTATTATCGTTATTACACTGCATGTATTCTGAGACAATCAACATGACACATATACCACTCACATATACATGTGCCACTAAATCCTCATTTTAATTGTCTTAAACCAACACCATGTGTGTGTGGCTGCCTGTGTGTATGTGTGTCTGTCTGTCTGTGTCTGTGTGTTTGTACTTGTCCAGATTTATGCTGGTTTTATAGTGCTAGCCTACTGAGAAACCATGCTGCAGCTAGGTTAACATGGATACTCTATTCAGACACATAATCCTTACTCCGAGCCGGCCATTCCTTGTTTATTCCCCTCAATGCCGAACGCAGGGAATCAGCGCAACGCCATGCCGCGCCACGCCCCGCCCCGCCCCGCCCCGCCCCGCAACGCCACGCCACGCAGGGAATCATCGCAACGCCATGCCGCGACGCGCCGCGTCACGCCACGCCACGCCACGCCACGCCACGCCACGCCACGCCACGCCACGCCACGCCCGCCACGCCACGCCACGCCACGCCACGCCACGCCACGCAAAAACACGAAAACTGGTCCTGATGTGATGAAAAGTGTGATCGACATGCGTAAACACGCTCTTGTCTGCTTATTTACAGCCTACCTCGCGAATGGAAATTCCTACACACTGCCCTAACAACAAAGAATATTCCAGGTGTTTCTATAATTGTCTATGACTGTCACCGTCTGCGGGATAGCGGACCGGAAGTTTACACACCACACTAGCATCTAAATACATACTTCCTGACAACTGATTACATCAAATAGTATAACATTCATGACGACTAAACACACAAACATTAACACAGTTACAATCATTTCATTGTTAAACAATAAATTAAACAGCCATGTAATAATACAACACGTCCCATTTTAATTCTGGAAACCCAAAAGTCCAGAAACTCTACGCTCTTTCCCCAGTCTCGGTTAAAGGTATTTACAAAATTAAACATGCCGTTTTCATGGGAACATACCAAGGAAGAAAAAATGAAAAAAAAATTGTTTAAAAACTCAATATTTAGATTATGTCGCCCATGGGCCTGCCCATGGGCGAAGTGTGGCCAATGGGCCTGCCCATGGGCGAAGTCTGGCCCATGGGTAGGCCCATGGGCAGGCCCATGGGCGAGAATATGTTCCTTTACTTAAAACTCATGTTTTTGTTTCGCAAATACATTTAATGTATTTATTGAAGTATCATGACACAAAATTTAACTCATTTTAACTTAATTCAACTATTTTATAGCGATATTGAAATATTTCGCCCATGGGCGAGAAAAAGGTTTGGCCCATGGGCGAGAATATGTTCCTTTACTTAAAACTCATGTTTTTGTTTCGCAAATACATTTAATGTATTTATTGAAGTATCATGACACAAAATTTAACTCATTTTAACTTAATTCAACTATTTTATAGCGATATTGAAATATTTCGCCCATGGGCGAGAAAAAGGTTTGGCCCATGGGCGAGAATATGTTCCTTTACTTAAAACTCATGATTTTGTTTCGCAAATACATTAAATGTATTTATTGAAGTATCATGACACAAAATTTAACTCATTTTAACTTAATTCAACTATTTTATAGCGATATTGAAATATTTCGCCCATGGGCGAGAAAAAGGTTTGGCCCATGGGTAGGCCCATGGGTAGGCCCATGGGCAGGCCCATGGGCGAGAATATGTTCCTTTACTTAAAACTCATGATTTTGTTTCGCAAATACATTTAATGTATTTATTGAAGTATCATGACACAAAATTTAACTCATTTTAACTTAATTCAACGATTTTATAGCGATATTGAAATATTTCGCCCATGGGCGAGAAAAAGGTTTGGCCCATGGGCGAGAATATGTTCCTTTACTTAAAACTCATGATTTTGTTTCGCAAATACATTAAATGTATTTATTGAAGTATCATGACACAAAATTTAACTCATTTTAACTTAATTCAACTATTTTATAGCGATATTGAAATATTTCGCCCATGGGCGAGAAAAAGGTTTGGCCCATGGGCAGGCCCATGGGCGAGAACATGTTTCTTTACTCAAAACTCATGTTTTTGTAGCGATCTTTAATGAACCCGGCCTTACCTCTCAAAACGTTTTGACAGTTTATCATACGAATTCATGTGCGTGTACTCCAATTCATTGGAGTTATTTTCCACAACATTAAATTTTAGTTAGTTTCTATTTCATTTCCCGTTTTTTATGTCCCGTTGATACATCACACTGGGCAATTACGTGACACTAGGTATGCAATATACAGGTACGCGTGCGCGTATTTTAATGAAAAAAACTATTCGTCTTTTATTGCATAACGTTTGGCTGAATATCTTACATTCTAACGAAATCTCGAAATAATTATTTAATTACAAGCAGTGTCGAACTGACCAGTAGGAATTATGTTTCAATGCGATTGAGGAAAACGTGAGTGAATATTGTGACACTAAAGCAACTTTTAACTGCATTGTCACTTTTGGTATGAAAATGGTAATAGTTAAGAAAAACGTAACAGCCTTCTTATGATAATTCTCATATTCTCATTAGTACGTTGTGTCTAATTACAGTGTCGGCCTTATTTACAGGTGATTCTACAATACTTGTTGTCAGTCAATTACAATCTGCCACACCACGCGTGAATAAACAGTTATGCAGGTGTTGCTGTGGGCAAATACCTAGCCTGTACATGTATATTTTTGTGGATACATGTATTACATATTTTCGTTGATATGTGGATATATTAAGCACCAAGACACAAAAAGTTTATGAAAGATGAATTTGTGCCTTGATATATATATTCAACGCGAACGATGCTTGTATTTTCTCCGCGATCCTGATGTGTATCATCGTTTAATTGGTCTTTCATTAAAAGTATGTTGTGAGGCGATATCAAAGGAGCCGCTCAATATACACAGTGTCGTCCGTTTCGCGTGAACTACCACCCTACCCTGTCAGTAAGAGTTATGTAATCGGTACACAAATATATTTGGTGCGATGTCAGTGTGGAAGGAGTTTGAATTACGTCCGCCAGTGGCCACAGAAAGTATAGTACCAATCAACAAGGCCAATGCCGTACTAATAACCTAGTGACTCTCGTAACAACGGCTGTCAATATGTCTGCTACATCTACCATACCATCATCCCTGTCACAACTGGCGTATTAACGGTTTATTCAACAAATTATTGTAGAAATGTCGTTACCAGACTAACGTACGTCGTATTCAGTCCTCAACTGGATGTCACATTCCTTATATCAGTTAACAGCCCTGTTTGTGAAAATATTTACTAGACATAAGATTTAAAGACTAATGAAATCAATTGTAAGACCGCATAGACCATAAAACCGAACAAAATATGTCTTGGTATCATCTCTTGTGTATTAGATGATGGCAATGACCGGAAATGTTATAACGTTAGATTAAGAAGGAGAAACATTAAAGTGTTTTACAATACTTGGAAACATGAGCAATAAGATGTAGCAACATAAACATGCATGGAATAGGGACAAAGGATGAAAACAAATTGAAAAGGATTTTAATACAAAATTAATCGAACTAAATAACTTGCCTGAACAGAAGGGGTACCCAAACTTGTTTGACAGTTATTCGTGTGTTGTAGACTGTCGAATGGGACTCATGTGTGTACGTAGCGTACGCATATCTATTGCAAGTTTTAGTACTCATACACTTTCTCTTTTTGTGTTTTGTTTGTTTGTTAGTTGTATAACGCCACACTTAGCAATATTTCAGCTGTATGACGGCGGTCTGTAAATAATCGAGTCTGGACCAGACAATCCAGTGATTGACATCATGTGCATCGATCCACGCAATTGGGATACGATGACATGCATCAACCAAGTCAGCGAGCCTGACCACCCGATCCCAGTAGTCGCTTCTTACGACAAGCGCTGTCGCCCTTTTACGCCAAGAATGGTTTGTTGAAGATCTTCACGGGTCTATTGAATGCAGGGATTTGTATAAAGTCATCAGACAGCATACAATGCCACCTAAAAATTATACTCAGTGTCTCCGCAAAGTAATATAGTACGGTACTTAGAGTACATGTGAGATTATACTCAGATTAGGGAGATGTTTAATCCATATAACGTGTTATTATTCTACCTAACAATGTATTTAATGAAATGAATGCAAAACAAACTCAACGGCTAAAAGGTTTCATTGAAAAAACTACCCCTAGTCTTGACTAATAAAACAACTGCAACCCGACACAGATTAAACGCAACTTACAAACACAATCATAATCTGGTTAGTCTGTATCACTCAACGAGGCCGCTTACTCTGCCCACAGTATGACAGTATTGGGCAGTTCAGTAATTAGGAGCCAAAACCAGACAGGTACGCTGGTCACACTTGACTGGTCTGACTGATGATTAGGTCGTCTGACAATTGGGAGTGAACCATAGCAAGAAGTATCTGCGAAACTATTTGCTCCTTTTATGGGACCGATTAGTTTTATGACCATGGGCCTCGGCACAAGCGTGGTGTTGGAAGACAAGTTATACATGTACATCCGATATGGTGACTGTTTTTCGCTATTCATATTCTAAATACATTCATAATACCACAACATTTTAGTACTCCTTGAAACTTTACAATCACTTCAATATGTACAATAGATTGAACGAGAACACTTGATATATTGCAGATTATTAAATCATTGTCTCTATTATCAGCCGCTACGTCCGATCGTTTGCATTGTACAAAGAAATATTTTATCTGTCCTTTTGCAGATTTAGCCTCAGAATGTGCTCATTCGAATTAGGAACGAAAATAATTGCTTGTCGTGAGTATATATGATACAGTTAAAAGTTACTTGTACACTGTAGACGTATTCACTTTAAAGTCGCATACGACCTTCGCGAGCGAGTTGAATGCTCCAGGTTAATTGGAACGAAGTCTAGAAAGGGTTATAAAGTTTTGTATTTGGTAATGTGTAGGTTTGTTAAATATGATTTTTTAAATTCCTTTTATTTCAATTTGTAAAAACATAACTATGCGCTTAAAAACAGAGCTGACTTGATGGGAGATAGCCACCTCAGTTTGTCTGTTGGACACGGTTTAACCTTACTGTGTCCTCACCCTGGTTGTTGTTACCGTTGTTATAAGGGATTAAGAGCTACGGCTCATTGCATTTTTGGTTACAGTCTGTATCACTAAAGTGGACATGTGCAGGTGAACTCTGTTCAATTAGTATATGAAATGCCCCAAAATGTGAACTCCAGACAATAATAACCTGAGGGTAAATCCACGTGCGTCTGCCTTTCCCCTCGTTCACCTTCGAAATCCTTGATTATTATATCATGCCAGAGTTCTGAAATTCAGTGACAATGTTGCTGAACAGTAGAATCTGATGGACGTTTTGTGCAGAACCTGTTTGACACTATGGGTTCCAGGACCACTAACACTCTGAGCTGAAAAAGTTTGGTCCTAACCGCACCCAACATCTACAAGTTTGTAAACTTATAGACATCATTAAGAAGTAATTAACAGTCCCATGCTGAGACCTTTCTCAAAATTCAGACCGGTGGCAGGCTGCCAACAAAGAGAAGAAAATAGCGCAACCCCGACACGAGTGTGCTCAGTCAAACAATGAACTTACGACCGGCAGAACACAACTCCAGTTGAGTATGCCGATGCTGTATCTCAGCCGTGTTGGCCTGAAAATTTAAACATGCTAATTAAATCCAAAATCGTATAATCATTTTTAATAGAAACCGTATCTTAATTTGTTCTTGCACTGCATCATATCGTGTATTTCATCTGTATATGTGTAATGTGTATATGTATCAATGACTACACTTATACCGCATATTCTGCAACAGACTATAATTAATCACCTTATTATTGTCTCTCTATTTACCATGGCTGACTGCACTAATACCCTTTTAACAGTGGACACCGATATCAGTATACATGTAGGCTTTTTGTTCAAAAAGGAATATGCAGGAAATTATATGTAACAATTAACTGTGTACTAATTACATGTTTGAATGTTATCAGTTTTACGTTCTGAGATACAGTGATGTAAGCATCTTCTAAAATCTTCTAAAAATATAATAAAATACAAAACTCTCTGCCGTAATTTTTTTGTGGAAATCATTCGATCAAGTAAAAATGACTGCGTGACAAGACGAATCAACTATTTATACCCGATAAAAGAAACTGCCGTATTTTAGGAACAGTGCTACAACAAGACATTTGAAATTTCTAACAAGCAGATACATTAGAGACAGTGACTAGACTACAGGTACGTAATCCGTATCAATCAAAGGTGTAAAAAAAATGAAAATCATATCTGTAGGAGACCTACCAAATTACCAAGTTTTATCATTACTATATTTATTACAATGCAGATACTTTAGTGATAGATTTTGTAGAGGAGAGGGCATACACACAAGTATATTGCTTCCGTGTGTGAATGCAGGTTGTACTTGGTATCTCAGTTCTCAGTTTCATACCGGTTGTATAACTGAATTTGCATATGGAACCATGCGTACAGCATGACAATTACTTGCTATTCGTCAGTTTACAACACACATAACACGGTCAAACAATTTTAGGCACCGCTTTTGCGAGTTATTTAGTACAATAATGTTTTATTAAAATCTATTTCAATTTGTTTTCACCATTTTCCCTATTGACAGTCGTTGTTACGTGCGTCACTAGGTAATTAGTACGGATTGACCTTGTTTATTGTTTCTATACTTTGAGGATTTCTGTGGCAAGTGGCGGACGTAATTCAAACTCCTTCCGCACTGACACCGCATCAAATATATTTGTGTACCGATTACATAACTCTAATGGACAGGGTGGGTTGGTAGTTCACCGGACGACACTGTGTATATTGGGCGGCTCCTTTGATATCTCCTCCAAACATACGTTTATTGAATGACCCCATTAAACGATGATACACATCTCGATGAATATATCAAGGCACTAATTCATCTTTCATAAACATTTTTTTGTCTTTGTGCTTAATATATCCACATATCAACGAACATTTGTAAAACATGTATCCTAAAAAAAATAAACATTTTCAGGCTAGGTATTTGCCCACAGCAACACCTGCAGAACTGTTTATTCACGCGTGGTGTGGTAGATCGTAATTGACCGAGAGCAGGTATTGTAGAATCACCTGTAAATAAGGCCGACACTGTAATTAGATACAACGTACTAATGAGAATTATCATAAGAAGGCTGTTGTTTTTTCTGAACTGTTACCATTTTCATACCAAAAGTGACAATGCAGTTAAAAGTTGCTTTAGTGTCACAATATTCACTCACGTTTTCCTCAATCGCATTAAAACATAATTCCCACTGGTCAGTTCGGAACCGCATGTAATTAAATAATTATTTCGAGATTTCGTTAGAATGTAAGATATTCAGCCAAACGTTATGCAATAAAAGACGAATAGTTTTTTTCATTAAAATACGCGCACGCGTACCTGTATATTGCATACCTAGTGTCACGTAATTGCCCAGTGTGATGTATCAACGGGACATAAAACGGGAAATGAAATATAAACTAACTAAAATTTAATGTTGTGGAAAACAACTCCAATGAATTGGAGTACACGCACATGAATTCGTATGATAAACTGTCAAAACGTTTCGAGAGGTAAGGCCGGGTTCATTAAAGATTGCTACAATATGTAAAACAGGTGAAATTTGTAGAACTAAAGGAAACATCCAACCAAATGCCCTTTTTAAATAGTAATGTAATGATATAATATAAAGTATATTTCACATGATACAATATACTTTGCAAACAGTTAGTTGATGCTTGAAAGGGACTGACGAAAACATGGGCGAAATATTTTAATAACGCCGTAAAATAGTTGAATTAAGTAAAAATTAGTTAAATATTGTGTCATGATACTTGAATAAATATATTTAATGTATTTGCGAAACAAAAACATGAGTTTTAAGTAAAGGAACATGTTCTCGCCCATGGGCCTGCCCATGGGCCAAACCTTTTCTCGCCCATGGGCGAAATATTTCAATATCGCTATAAAATCGTTGAATTAAGTTAAAATGAGTTAAATTTGGTGTCATGGTACTTGAATGAATACATTAAATGTATTTGCGAAACAAAAACATGAGTTTTAAGTAAAGGAACATATTCTCGCCCATGGGCCTGCCCATGGGCCTACCCATGGGCCTACCCATGGGCCAAACCTTTTTCTCGCCCATGGGCGAAATATTTCAATATCGCTATAAAATAGTTGAATTAAGTTAAAATGAGTTAAATTTTGTGTCATGATACTTCAATGAATACATTAAATATATTTGCGAAACAAAAACATGAGTTTTAAGTAAAGGAACATGTTCTCGCCCATGGGCCTGCCCATGGGCCAAACCTTTTCTCGCCCATGGGCGAAATATTTCAATATCGCTATAAAATCGTTGAATTAAGTTAAAATGAGTTAAATTTGGTGTCATGGTACTTGAATGAATACATTAAATGTATTTGCGAAACAAAAACATGAGTTTTAAGTAAAGGAACATATTCTCGCCCATGGGCCTACCCATGGGCCAAACCTTTTTCTCGCCCATGGGCGAAATATTTCAATATCGCTATAAAATAGTTGAATTAAGTTAAAATGAGTTAAATTTGGTGTCATGATACTTCAATAAATACATTTAATGTATTTGCGAAACAAAATCATGAGTTTTAAGTAAAGGAACATATTCTCGCCCATGGGCCAAACCTTTTTCTCGCCCATGGGGGAAATATTTCAATATCGCTATAAAATAGTTGAATTAAGTTAAAATGAGTTAAATTTTGTGTCATGATACTTCAATGAATACATTAAATGTATTTGCGAAACAAAAACATGAGTTTTAAGTAAAGGAACATATTCTCGCCCATGGGCCTGCCCATGGGCAGGCCCATGGGCCACACTTCGCCCATGGGCAGGCCCATGGGCGACATAGTCTAAATATTGAGTTTTTAAACAATTTTTTTTTCATTTTTTCTTCCTTGGTATGTTCCCATGAAAACGGCATGTTTAATTTTGTAAATACCTTTAACCGAGACTGGGCAAAGAGCGTAGAGTTTCTGGACTTTTGGGTTTCCAGAATTAAAATGGGACGTGTTATACTTATAACAGAACAGATGATTGGTGCAATGCTGTTGACTCCACAAACCATTGTACGTTTTACTGACCAAAACTAATGCAATTTCGGTTAGCAACAACAACACAATGTTTAAATCATCTAAACCACAATGTTAAAGACAACAAATAAGTATGGGATATAAGGATCCGGAAGTTAGTCTCAGTTATGTTTCAAAGTTTTATGTTTATAAGTGTAACGAAGTACAGACTTGGTCAGTCTCTGAGGTATTGAAAACAGTCGCAGTTTAACATGAATACCCAACTCAGGCGCATTATACTGACATCGAGCCGACCTTGTTTTACCTCTGAACGCTCTTTTAACGTTTCCACGTTTTGTATCCCTTGTACTCAAAAAGATCCTGTTGTGGCACACCATATGGCAAAGTTTAACTGGTTCTGCCAGAATTGCATTGGATTGTGAAACCAATCGTGCACCATTTTATCGCTAGTTGCCGTGACCCTATATTTTTCAAAGATATCAGGTTATTCAAAAAAAAAATTAGCACCAGAGGCACTTACTAAAATCGACTGATTAGTAATGTAAGTTGATTTCATATTTAAGTTATGATATAGTATCTTTGTATATTTAATACGTATGTCACACTCCAGGGAATAACAAATGGTCAGTCTAACTGCTTCATACTATGGATAACTCGGATGGACAACTTGAAGTCGCTCTATGCGATGTAACATATTACCCACGGTGGACCAATATAAATGCTGCGAGATATAATAATTGTTTTTTAATAGGTGAATTAGGTATTGATGACACTTGCATTGCTATACCTGATGGGTATTACAGCGTATGTTCACTCAATGATGAAATTTTTAAGCCTAATGGAATTAGTCTCACACAAAATGAGTCGAATGGGATGCTGAATTAAACGCTTGAGAAGAGAAGTTACTTCTTGCTAAGATAAAGGAAACACTTGGATTTGATGGCAGAACGGGAATGATACCACCCAACAATATAGTGCATGATGTTAAATTACCTGATTTAGTTTCTTATAAAGAGTTGTGCATCCATCTTTATCAGATCAGTACGACGGATAATATTCAACTCGAAAGTCCTTCTACTCTGTTGAGAGCTATTACAGTCAAAGAAAACAATATAATAGCGGTAGAACAGAATCTTTCTCAACATAACAATATAAAAACCTAAAGCGGGGTATTATTTCAGACCTCAAAACATCAACCTGTACATATAGGATACTTGAGTGTAACACTTCATATTATAAATAATGTTTGATTTCATATTTAAGTTATGATATAGTATCTTTGTATATTTAATATGTATCTTACACTCCTGGGAATAACAAATGGTCAGTCTATTCAACTGCTTCATACTTTCAATAACTCAGCTGGGCAACTTGAAGTCGCTCTATGCGATGTAATTTATTACCCGCGGTGGACCAATATAAGTGCTGCGAGAAATAATAGGTTATTCGTAATTGATGATTTATTCAAACCCACCATTATACCTGATGGGTATTACAGCGTATGCTCACTCAATGATGAAATTTTTAAGCCTTTGGGAGCTAGTCTCACACAAAATGAGTCGAAAGCATATGGGATGTTGATTTTAATCACTGGAGAAAAGGGTTTAAGTATTGAATGGGGCTTATCAATTACACTTGGACTTAAAAACTCTGAAGGAGGAATAATGACAGAAACACAACCCAACGAAACAGTGCAGGAATTAAGCTGCCCGATTTAGTTCCCTATAAAGATTTGTGCACCCTTCTTGATCAGATCAGTACAACGGATAATATTCAACTCAAAAGTCCTTCAACTCTACTGAGAGCTATTCCAGTCAAAGATGAAAAATACAATAGCGGGAGAACGGAATCTTTCTCAACATTACAATATAAAAAATAAAACAGGGTTATTATTTCAGGCCTCAAAATTTCTGTACTAGATTTAAAACATCAACCTGTACATACAGGATACTTGAGTGTAACACTCCATATTATAAATAATGGTTGATTCATCAGGCCATGGAACAATCAGACAATGTAATACAATTGCGCTTTCCGATCTCGGAGAAACAGAAGGCTTCAGTAAACCTGGTACCAATGGCAAGTTATACGCTTTACACTTACAAGATAATGTATACAAGCAGAAAGAAGTTGCATTCACAGGTAATCTAGGAGATTTAAGCGATGTCGACGTTAGCACACTCAATAAAAACACTTCATACAATCTTACTCGCAACGATGATAATAAATGTACTATGATTGAAGCAAAAATCGAGTGGCTACTGAATATCGTCATTACCCCACCATATGTGATGATGGGTAAGGCACATAATTTAACTAAGATAATAAATAGTGGGATTGTACTCGCGGCTTATATCCCCTCAAAAAGAAAAAGTGTGTTAGTCTCTCCCCTGCCAGAAAACCCAGGTCATATGTTATTTAGTCGACCGGCAGTGAAAAACGTTAGTTTAAATTTGGTTACTGAATTCAATGATATTAAAGATAAATTGAGTGCAATACCTAATTTCTCTACACTTATTATTGAAGTCTTGTTTGGAGATGCACCAGAAGATGCCTTCGAAATATTACCAGGTCTATCGATTAAAGCATGAAGTATCTGAAAAGATGGATACTGTTGATGGATTTCGATTACATCAAATAAGCAACATAAAACATTGAATAGAGAAGGAGAGGGAGTTGAGACTTGGATTGTATAAAAAGTACTGCAGAGCCGTGAATGCTCTCGACGGAGTTGACACTGCGCTTGTAACGGCTAGCATGGAACTCGGTGTAGCCGGTGTTGGTTTATTATCAACTATAATCGCGGCGCCTATCGTACTTGGCATGGAAATAGCTGCCGGAGTCTCAGGACTGGCAGGAATAGCGATAAAATTTATTTGTCGTAAGTTGCAAAAGAAAGCATTAAAACATGATAATATTCGGATACTCGCCGAAGCAAAGTTGAACAGCATTGAGGATCATATTTCACTGGCTGATTGTAAGATATCCGAGGATGAGTTTCGTTTAGTGCTGTCAGAACTCACCAAATACAACGCGATGAAGCAGAAAATTCGATCAAATTCTCATAACACCAGTGGTATTTGCAAAGACGAGAAAAAAAAGTTCATAGAGCGGGGGAGACAACAAGCGCGTCAATTATTCCATGCCAAAACCAAAGAACTGGTTGGATATTAAAAATAGATTGCTTACTATCGTTGGATCAAATTCAAACGAATGCTTACATAAGTATATAATAATGGAGAATTACAAACCAAAAAAGGAAGAACTCGATAAAGCTATCAAAGCATTTATGCTCAGGGACAAAATTATCAAATGGAGAAAATTACCACAAGGTATATATTATATCAGTGATATCAAACCAACCAAATACGGTCATCAATTGTTTCTTTCCAATTACCAAGAAGAGTATATAGTCTGGTCTCCTAGTAAAATGAACGAAGAACTTAGTAAAAATGTTGAATATCACTTTGTTGAAAATAATGGTATACGTATGAGTAAAAATAATAGAGAATATTTTTATTACAATTTAGTTTAATGTCATGACGATCGTTGAATCGCATCATCGCTTGTGCATAAAAAAATCCATCTGTGGTAGCAGTATAGATATATAAATCTGGCTCCAGTGGACGTGGTCCAGAACCCCTATTACCTATACTACTTGCGAGAAATAACTCGTGGCGCATGCATTGGAATTGTAAGTGAGTGAATATTTGACTGCGTGGCTGTTTGTACTAGTCCAGACTGATGCCGATTTATAGTGAGTGAGTATGGTTTTACGCCGCTTTTAACAATATTCCAACTATATCACGGTGGGGAACACCAGAAATTGGGGTTCACACATTGTACCCATGTCGTGATTCGAACGTGGGTCTTCGGTGTGACGGGCGAACGCTTCAACCACTGGGCTACCCGACCGCCCCTCCGATTTACAATGCCCACTGAGATACCATGCTGCAGTTTAACATAAATACCTCACTCAGCCACAGTATTTTAATTCCGAGCCGACCAGTCCTTGTTTAGCTCCTTAATGCCGAGCGGCAGGCAGGGTTACAACAAGCACCCTTTTGGTATGACGAGCCCCGGACCTTCCGCTCATCGGGCGGACGCTCTACCACTAGACCAAGGAGGCGGTGTTACAATTTTATGATCTATGGATATGTTCTTGCCACTTCATTCCATATCAATATTCATCTCCTCCACACGTTGCACAGAAGTGATAAATAGTTCATATCTGTATCTCTTTCCTCCAACATTGAGCTCGCGCGCCAGAATCTAACTAATAAACTAAGAAACAGTTTCAAATCGACTCTAACCCACACTGACCCACTCGCTTCCTTTGAATATTTCATCACGATTTCAACAAGACTTTCGAGATGTTTATTCATCATCAGTTATTCTGAAAAGAAATAATCAATTCAATGTAATTGCTTCCCGAATGAATAAATGCATCTTTTTTAATGCATACACTTTTTTAATATACCAATATCATTTGCGTGATAGAAGCTGTTTGCTCATAGAGTGGCGACGTACATGCGGCCCACTGATTGCAAGGGCCAGCTTAACTTGGGTTCACGTACGCTTGCGTGTTAAATACCATAACCTCCTGTGTGATTTACTGTGACATTGATGAAGGTGAAACTTGACGGATCAGTCAAAAAAAGAAGAAGTTTGATACAATTCCCTATTTTCATGTCCCCGTGTCATTTTTCAGGTGTACAAATAACATGGATTTGCATTCGGATTCGCTGAACTGTTTGCGAACACACGGTTCATGGCATAGTCAGAATCGTACAACCGACTCTGTTTTAATATATATTTCTTGTGAAGATGGAAAGGATAAGTCGTTTCTATTGTTTTGAGGACTGTTGACTTTGGACTGTGGTCTGATGATATTCACAGTAATGAGTTTGGGTAAACTATGATGTGTCAACAGTTTCCACCAGGAAATGAAGACGCTAATGTTTTAGCTATAGTGAATCTGTCACATGTGGCGACGAAAAATAATATTGAAAAAAATAGTTAAAAATGTAAATCCATGTTGTACTTGACACATTGATTGTGTGTAGACCTGCATTCCTTTGTATCAACACACAAATGAGGGTATACGTATTCTGACCATTAAAGCCGAGCGCCGGATAGGGAAACACGAAGTACTCTCTTTTTACGTCTTTTGGAATGACGCTCTCATTTCCGGTCTCGTTTTATAACCACGGAAACAGAAAGAACTATTCGTGAGCAATTTAACCCCAATAGCAGTTTCTTCGAGGGCGTTGCTAATGCTAATGCCCCTCTATAATATTCCAGCATGGCGATCCAATCCTGGTTTCCCAACAACCGAAGCCTGATGGGGCAACATAGCGGGTTGGGTGATGAGGCTCGGTGACGTGGTTCATTGCGTGCCATCATGTCCAAAAGTCGTGGGGCGTTCCTCAACATCTCAGTCACTGGTTTGTCTGATCAAGACTCAGCTATTTGTAAATATTGATAAGTGCAGAGCTAAACAACAAAACGAAATCCAACTGTTATGTTAGTTAGTTGGTATTGTAATGTACAGGGGCTGGGCCTTCGTTGGGAATGGGTTGGCTCCTCATGTTGAACGCCCGTGTTCGTTTTACCACATGGGTAAAGTGTGTGAAGCCTCTTCTGGTTTGCCCCGCCGTGGTAATGCTGGCATGTTGCCAAAGGTGTGGTATGTTGTATACAATGGAACAAATATATGTCAGATACACTTCATTGGTATTGTGCGTTATAAGAGTTGGGTTAAACGCCGCTTTTAACAGTATTACAGTTATATCGCGGCGTGTCAGTTTGGTGTCGGAGGAAAGCCCAAAGTGATGCAGGTCTCATAATCAGGCGTTTACCATTTCGGTGAAACCCACGAGCACGGGTATAGAAACATAATCGGGGGTTGCAGCGAGTGAGTGCGTTAAAATATAACGTCGCATCGGCATTGTTTCAGCCATATAGTTTATATATTCACAAGTTAGTTATTTAAAAAACAAATTTGATCAACCATATTTGGGCATAACAATATGGGCAATAACCAAATGGTGTTTGTTTGTAACATATGGGTAATATTATGTGAGGAATAGATACGTTGTAAAGATACAAGTCCAGCACATGTGTTGAGTGCCATCTTCTTCATAGAGACACACCATTCGTCATCACTCGCCCCTTACCGTAACCTGCAACAAGACTCGTCCACTATCGTTGATTGTTATGTGCGAAAATATGACAAATCAGTCAGATTCCGCGTATGACTTCAAGTACTTCGGTCAAAGAATCCCTCATGAATAATTTTTCATTTTACACGTCTTGCATTTAAGTATATACCAACGATACAGTTATATGTGTTCAATCATTCTGTAGAATACTGTAAGTCCCGATGTGTTTTCAATAGCATCTGGATATATAGGGAAATATACATGAATCATTAGTTGACAATTCTTTTAGCTATACCCGTTTGCGCTTCGGCTCTACCCAGTCGCAAAATGGCCACGAGAGGTTCACGAGTCGCTATTCGCTTGTCTCGGAAAAACACCAGTCGGTCACGAATGAGAGACACACTAAGAGCCACGTGATCATAACAGTTTACCCTAGATGAAGCCCAGATCCTCTTTATTTCCTTGTTTCGACCTCGAAACAAGGACATATAATGATCACAAATTACGCTTCTTCTCAATAGACCAAGTGAAAGCTGATCCACCACACACAGGGAAAGGACATTGTGAGTAATGGTTCATCAGTTGTATCAGCCTTTCAATGCAACTCAAGTTATGGACTTCGCTCACCTTCTTGCGAAAACCTGGTATTATCACTAATTGACAGTGATTCGGTGCCGCACAATGGAATATCTCTAAATTACCATCTCAGTGAATTAACGCAATTTGTAGTTTGCACCCTGGGGTGAGTTTGTGAATTTTAACATGTTTTTGTTTCTTGTAACACACTGAAAATGTCTCTTGTTAAATATGTTAAGAATATCATTCTTGTATTTATTCTCTCGTCATCTTGTAGGGTGAATGTCGTGTACATCAATTGCAAATATACGTTCTAAGCCATTTCTTTAATCAAAACGTCCATTTTACCATTTTGACTATTTTATGAGCATGTGTCTATCACTATCCATCTTTTCGTGAAACCAAGCATCGACACTTTTTAATAGTGATTCACAAATACATGCTTTCACTATATATTTGGCTAAGAAATGTTTTACTAGATATTTCTTAAAAGTATAAGTGGGTTTTCTTGCTTTTATGCAATGCTGCTATTATTTAAAAATGTTCATTCCAAACCATTTCAATAAATTAATGCAATCTCTTGGATTTCCAAAATAAAATGGGTTTTATTGCTTTTATGCAATGCTCCTATTTTTTAATAATCATTCCAAACAGTTTTCGGAATACATGATGTGATTCAGTGCTTTACTTCTAAAATACCATTTCAAGAAATTAATGCAATCTCTTGGGTTTCCAAAATAAAATGGGTTTTATTGCTTTTATGCAATGCTGCTTTTTTTAAATGAACATTCCAAACAGTTTTCGGAATATATTATGTGATTCAGTGCTTTATTACTAAAGTACCATTTCAATAAATTATTGCAATCTCTTGGGTTTCCAAAATAAAATGGGTTTTACTGCTTTACTCCTATTTTTTAAATGAACATTCCAAACAGTTTTCGGAATACATGATGTGATTCAGTGCTTTACTACTAAAATGCCGTTTCAATAAATTAATGCAATCTCATAGGCCCTGGGTTTGATTTCCTAAAACAGATGTCCTGTGGCACATGTTTCAATCTTTGAGTTTAGCATTTGTTTGTTTCACAGTAACACACTAGAATGTTCTCTTTTTAGATATGTTAAGAATCGCATTCTCTTGTTTATTCTCTATTCATCATTAAAGGTTTATATAGGGTACTTCAATTTTAAATAAAAACAGATTTTTACAGGTTTTACTGCCTTTATGCAAAGCTCCTATTTTTTAAAATGAACATTCCAAACAGTTTTCGGAATATATGATATGACTCAGTGCTTTACTACTAAAATACCATTTCAATGAATTAATGCTATCTCTTGGGTTTCGAAAATAAAATGGGTTTTACTGCTTTACGCCTATTTTTTAATGATCATTCAAAATAATTTCGGAATATATGATGTGATTCAGTGCTTTAATACTAAAATACCGTTTCAAGAAATTAATGCAATCTCTTGGGTTTCCAAAATAAAATGGGTTTTACTGCTTTACTCCTATTTTTTAAATGAACATTCCAAACAGTTTTCGGAATATATGATGTGATTCAGTGCTTTACTTCTAAAACACCACTTCAATAAATTAATGCAATCTCTTAGGCCCTGGGTTTGATTTCCTAAAACTGGTGTCCTGTGGCACATGTTTCAATCTTTGAGTTTAGCATTTGTTTGTTTCACAGTAACACACTAGAATGTTCTCTTTTTAGATATGTTAAGAATCGCATTCTCTTGTTTATTCTCTATTCCTCATTAAAGGTTTATATAGGGTACTTCAATTTTAAATAAAAACAGATTTTTTACAGGTTTTACTGCTTTTATATGCAATGCTCCTATTTTTTAATGATCATTCCAAACAGTTTGCGGAATATATGATGTGATTCAGTGCTTTACTTCTAAAATACCATTTCAAGAAATTAATGCAATCCCTTTGGTTTTCAAAATAAAATGGGTTTTATTGCTTTTATGCATATGCTGTTTTTTCTAAATGAACATTCCAAACAGTTTTCGGAATATATGATGTGATTCAGTGCTTTACTTCTAAAATACCATTTCAAGAAATTAATGCAATCCCTTTGGTTTTCAAAATAAAATGGGTTTTATTGCTTTTATGCATATGCTGCTTTTTCTAAATGAACATTCCAAACAGTTTTCGGAATATATGATGTGATTCAGTGCTTTACTACTAAATACCATTTCAAGAAATTAATGCAATCTCTTAGGCCCTGTGTTAGATTTCCTAAAACAGGTGTCCTGTGGCACATGTTTCAATCTTTGAGTTTAGCATATGTTTGTTTCACAGTAAACCACTAGAATTTTCTCTTTTTAGATATGTTAAGAATTGAATTCTTTTGTTTATTCTCTATTCATTATTAAAGGTTTATGTAGGATACTTCAATTTTAAATAAAAACAGATTTCTTACAGGTTTTATTGCTTTTATATGCAATGCTGTTTTTTTTCTAAATTATATTCCAAACAGTTTTCGGAATACATGATGTGATTCAGTGCTTTACTACTTAAATACCATTTCAATAAACTATTGCAATCTCTTGGGTTTCCAAAATAAAACGGGTTTTATTGCAATTATGCAATGCTGCTTTTTTAAATGAACATTCCAAACAGTTTTCGGAATATATGATGTGATTCAGTGCTTTATTACTAAAATACCATTTCAATAAATTAATGCAATCTCTTAGGCCCCGGGTTAGATTTCCTAAAACAGGTGTCCTGTGGCACATGTTTCAATCTTTGAGTTTAAGCATTTGTTTGTTTCACAGTAACACACTAGAATTTTCTCTTTTTAGATATGTTAAGAATTGAATTCTTTTGTTTATTCTTTATTCATTATTAAAGGTTTATGCGGGATACTTCAATTGTAAATAAAAACAGATTCTTTTCCATAAACAAAAGAATCAACTCTCCAAAGTCCATTGTACGATTCCGACTCTATCATAAGCACGTGTCTATAAATCTCTAGCAAATAAACTGACGTCCAAAAGAAACTTTACCAGAGTTTGAAATCACTCTTGCTCAAAATCAACAAAACATACATGCATGAAGTAAAGTGTATTGAGAAGATCAATATATCAACATAATCAACACTGAAAATGACAATCATACCGCGACCGAGAATGACGTCAGAGCCCCACAAAGTTGGGTGTGGTACAAAACTCGAGCTTTCAGGCAGGGTACATAAACAATCAATCACGTTAAATAACAAGTCATTAGTAGCGTGTGTGGCCACCAAATGCCTCAATACATGCAAAAAACTCTTTGACGCACAGAAAAAGTCAGTCGTCTGATGAGGTCACGTGGGATTTAACGTCATTCTTCTTGGAGGGCCAAGATCAGTTCTTACCGGTTGGCTGGAGAGTGTGGTCGTTGTCGAACACGACGATCCATCAAGTCCCAGAGGTGTTCTATGGGGGACATGTCGGGTGAGCATGCAGGCCACGGCAGGGCGTTGACGTTGTTGACTGCGACAATTCTGGCTGTATTGGCTCTAGCGTTGTCATGCTGATAAATGACAACACGTGGCTGTTGTTGGAAAAATGGTAGGACAACTGGACGAAGTCAAGTTTCCGTCAACGATGACCAGCGGTGTCCTCTCCTGCCCACAGATCCCTCCCCACACCATGACACTCCCTCCACCATATGGTACGACCTCCTGCACGCAACACGCCGCCGTTCGTTCACCCCTTCGGCGGTAAACACGTTGTCTTCCATCAGCCCTAAACATACAGAATCGACTTTCGTCAGTGAAGACAACCCTCTGCCAGTCACGTCGTTGCCAACGTCGTACAGTCCGGGCCCATCTCAATCGCAGACGACGATGTTGCGCTGTCAATAGCTGTCCTCTGTATGGTCTAAAAGCCCTGATTCCATGAGCCCTGAGTCTCCTGGCCACTGTCTGTCGACTAACCCTGTGACCTAAGGCATTTGTCGCCGATGACGTCACTGTCAGGAAGCGATTTCGGAGGTGCAAGGTACGCAAGAACCGGTCATCATGGGGCGTGGTCACCCTGGGTCTGCCTGTTCTTGGCCTGTAAGCGGTCCGCCCTGTCTGTCTGTAACGTTGCATCAAGTTGGAAACGGCAACACGGGAGCAACCGAAGGTTCGTGCAATATGGGCGTGGGTGGCACAAGTCTGTACCATACCCAAGGCTCGTTCGAGTTGTTCGACTGTGAGTCGTGGCATTTCTTTTGTGTTTTTTTATCACTGTGGATGTCTGACTTGCCGTTGCAATCGTTTTATACCCTTACCCGCACGTGCATTTGCAGTTGTCCGTGGTGCACGTGTTTTTCACTTTTACGCGTGTTATCTCGCAAAAATGTAACAGACGATTAACATTTTCTGCATACACTATTGTTGTATTTAGGTTATGTGTTTTAGATAGACTTCATCGAAAAAAAATTTATACTTTGTCTGAAATTTATATTTTCAGTTGGTAAACTTTCTTTTTTGACGTCAGTTTAGTTACGATGCAAGGTGTTTGCAAAACGGTGAGCGTTTCCTGCCCCAACGGTTCCACCCGTCACAAAGAAATGGAAGTAGATTGTTCGCCGGGAAAAAACCACGGGGACATATGGCACAAGTATAATTGGGAATTGCATCCGACATCAATAGTTTTTCACTGACAGCACTACTGAGGCTTTGGATGATGTAAACCTGTTTAAACAACAGTAAACATTGCTAAATCATTGATGAAAGTGTTTCAGACATTAACCTGCAATAGCTCATTCACGCTGCATGATTTACTTGAACATTTCATACATAAAAACAATCAACGTCTTAAGACATTTTACGTTTTGACTCTTGTACCCCAACTGAGTGACCGAATTGAACATAATTTAAGTTTTTTTTCGGTGATACAGACTACTGTTGTGGGAGAACCCAACTGAAGCAAGTCGGAACCATGTATATGGTAACGAACCAAGAAATGCGATTCAGCTTACATTTCATTTGTCATTGTTATGATAGTGGTGTCAATAGTTTCAGGTAAAGATCGTTTGTCTATTGAAGATTGCATACTGGTATGGAGACATTTATCCCTTTTCACAATAAATGTGTGCTTAAGAAGGAGGGAAATTATATATTTACAGGAGACACTTTAATTCGATCTCATACAGTTCTCTTTGTTTTCACCAGACGATGGTACCTCTCAGGCAAATTTCTGAATGGACTCTACTTCTTCTGATGACGATTTATGAATCTGTCGGTATGTTATTTCGGTGTTTTGTTTATACACATAACAATGTTCTGATTCAGCTAGTATGTTATATCTGTGTTATATCCATACTCCAAATCATATACTGATTCATAGATCAACTGGCATGTTAATTTATCAGTATCAATTAAATCAATACTAATGTATTATGTTACACAATTACAGTTAGTACAATTAATAATGAACCTACACATCTTTATGAAGATCATATTTACGCCAAAAGGTTCGCCAGAACTGATCTGTCCGGATGTCGGATATCTTGGTTCTCCTGCTCATCTGACGTGCATCTCACCAAGAAATATAACTTCACATGGCTATGTGGCATCGCAAGGTGAAGTTGCCGCTATCTGCAGTGTATCAAGCTCATCATGTACAACAATAGGCAACTACATGGCGTCTACCATCAACCAGACACACAGTCGCCTCACCATACCTGCAGTACAGCAAACACATGCAGGGCAGTGGAAGTGTACTATCCTACCTTCGTCTCCACTCTCCTGCAACTTAAATGTTGTGAGTAAGTACCCTAAGATAAGACACATGGATGTGAAGTCAACACCCGTAACTATAGACCCTATTCCATCACTCAGTGTGGGGGCGGTCGGGTAGCCTAGTGGTTAAAGCGTTCGCTCGTCACGCCGAAGACCCGGGTTCGATTCCCGACATGGGTACAATGTGTGAAGCCCATTTCTGGTGTCCCCCGCCGTGATATTGCTGGAATATTGCTAAAAGCGGCGTAAAACCATACTCACTCACTCACTCACTCACTCAGTGTGGATGTATGCTGTTCAACAATGGCGAACACTATCCCGTAACATGTTGCTGGTACATGTAGAGATAGCAAAATGAATGTTATTCACATGGGCGTATTGCAAGGGAGTCTGTATTGTGCTATCAACATTATAAGTGTTAACAACAGCAATTAAGGTTGTACTTGGACACACGTGAACTAGTACAGAAAGAACAGTTATGTTTTTCAAGAAATTTACAAGTTTGACGTATCAGTAACCAACAACATGTTTGATGCGATTCCCTGTTTTCACAGTGTTTGTACAGGAGAACAATTGACGTGCCTTTGTATGTATTTGGGACGGGTGTAACCGGGGAGACACGCTTACTTTTTTCCAAACACCTGGCACCATTACTGTTTGATAGTGCTTCGTATACACAAGCTCATGACATAGTCCGAACCATGCAATAAACACGGTTTAAGGTTTCTTATGATCATGGAAAGAGATTTGCCAACTTGCCTCAACATCATATTGTCATGCCACTAAATGAAGGAGTACTATCAAGTGGGGACATGGTTGACAAGATGTCATATATACTTTATACTGATAATTCCATTGTACTTGATATTTACTTATGATATATATTGAAACTATTCTTGTCAGTGATGAAAGGAAAACATCTCACGTTGAAGGTCCTTTCGGCTGAATGTCGGATCTAAATTGTGGAGACTATTTGTAATGCGACTTTGTGTTTCAGAACTCCCGACCTGCTTCATAACAAGCGATGCCGACATCACGACGCTCGACGTTGGCGAGGAGCGGTCTCTGACAGTACACATCAAGGGGTATTACTGTTCTGAGCTGGTTCAGCTGAACGTATCCACGGGAAGAACTGATCACGAATACCCCAATGAAACAGTCACTAATATAACAGATAAAACAGTTAACATCACAATCAACAAGACCAACTCCACCTTCGAGGCGGAACTGGTCTTCACCTGCGGCGGCCATAGCTCGACTCAACCTTGTAATGTAACCAACGGTGAGTACAATGGGAAAGAGGCAGTATTCAAATGTTTAAAGCATATTTCTCAGCATAAACAACGCATGTAAAGAGTTCCGTTTCAAGTAAAGTGACTTCAATGTTTGAAAAAACTTATGAATTAAAACCATGTGTAAATCTGGGTTGTGGAGTACGCCAAGCGTTTCCCTTTTTGTAAGTTTTATAATGTCAATAACAACACGACAACATATAAAAGAACAACATTTATTAAAAAATTTTGCATATGGGGATTCTCGGTATATACATATATACATGACACATAAACATAGTACATGGAAGACTTACTTCAGCCAAGTCTCTAATATCGGAGTAGCGCACTCCATACTGTTTGAGCGTACTGAGACTTGGCTGAGTATACGAACAATGGACGGTGAAGAAATATACCCGATCGGCGGGCTGTACCTCTGCCAAGTAATACAAGTAGGAGTCGCGCACCCCAAGACTTGCTCCCGAGCGCCAGGAGTACCTGGCAGAGTAGACGAATGATGAAAAAACAAAAAAGAGATGAATGTTAAATTACTTGCAGGGGGAATAGTATCCGCCTGAATTGCCCTCTGATAGAGCGGATAGATTGCCCATATTATTATTAATGATAATTGTGAAATTGAGTTGATGAGAATCCCGGATTACTTAATCGCTTCAAAGCTCCAGGATTGCTCATGAGATCTGTCAGAATATAAATGAGAAGGTAGTGATGAGTCAATGCTAAAACAAAAGGTGTATGAATCTATGTAGTGATTGCAGCTTATATTGCAGAAATACACTAAGGTGGTGGTGAGGGAGGTGGTGGGTTCAGTCAAGATCCGACCATTACGAAACGCGCTTGATTGAACCATGTGTTGTGAGCTGAACAAAGGAATTGCTGACAGCTGACTGCGCATGCGCTAAGGCATGATTAAGTTTGGGCGTGTGAGAGAAACGGAATATGATTGTGAATTGCTCGGGTTCCCAAGCCGACTTAACTACAAATAAACACCCATTGGAGTATATTACCTGATGACTAACAGTCACATCTGTATAGCACAGGTTAGCTTGTTGAATTAAACATTCGTAATGGACAATAAAAAATATAGAAAATTATCATATGGTATGGTGCATGTAATGCATAACATTCGATGACGTAACCCTTGCTATTGCCATTATAAACTCAACTCAATACCTAAGTAATAATTTATAATGTCAATAACAACACGACAACATATAAAAGAACAACATTTATTACATTTTTTGGCATATGGGGATTCTCGGTATATACATATATACATGACACATAAACATAGTACATGGAAGACTTACTTCAGCCAACTCTCTAATATCGGAGTAGCGCACTCCATACTGTTTGAGCGTACTGAGACTTCTGATAGAGCGGATAGATTGCCCATATTATTATTAATGATAATTGTGAAATTGAGTTGATGAGAATCCCGGATTACTTAATCGCTTCAAAGCTCCAGGATTGCTCATGAGATCTGTCAGAATATAAATGAGAAGGTAGTGATGAGTCAATGCTAAAACAAAAGGTGTATGAATCTATGTAGTGATTGCAGCTTATATTGCAGAAATACACTAAGGTGGTGGTGAGGGAGGTGGTGGGTTCAGTCAAGATCCGACCATTACGAAACGCGCTTGATTGAACCATGTGTTGTGAGCTGAACAAAGGAATTGCTGACAGCTGACTGCGCATGCGCTAAGGCATGATTAAGTTTGGGCGTGTGAGAGAAACGGAATATGATTGTGAATTGCTCGGGTTCCCAAGCCGACTTAACTACAAATAAACACCCATTGGAGTATATTACCTGATGACTAACAGTCACATCTGTATAGCACAGGTTAGCTTGTTGAATTAAACATTCGTAATGGACAATAAAAATTATAGAAAATTATCATATGGTATGGTGCATGTAATGCATAACATTCGATGACGTAACCCTTGCTATTGCCATTATAAACTCAACTCAATACCTAAGTAATAATTTATAATGTCAATAACAACACGACAACATATAAAAGAACAACATTTATTACATTTTTTGGCATATGGGGATTCTCGGTATATACATATATACATGACACATAAACATAGTACATGGAAGACTTACTTCAGCCAAGTCTCTAATATCGGAGTAGCGCACTCCATACTGTTTGAGCGTACTGAGACTTGGCTGAGTATACGAACAATGGACGGTGAAGAAATATACCCGATCGGCGGGCTGTACCTCTGCCAAGTAATACAAGTAGGAGTCGCGCACCCCAAGACTTGCTCCCGAGCGCCAGGAGTACCTGGCAGAGTAGACGAATGATGAAAAAACAAAAAAGAGATGAATGTTAAATTACTTGCAGGGGGAATAGTATCCGCCTGAATTGCCCTCTGATAGAGCGGATAGATTGCCCATATTATTATTAATGATAATTGTGAAATTGAGTTGATGAGAATCCCCAAAAGTAATTAGGCCGTAAGACATAAACAAGAGAACATGATAAAAAGTTACAGAGTTCCAGTTTTGTTTAATCCTATTGGAGCTGGTCACTTCTGTGCCATCGCTATCTGAGCTTTACGTATGGAGACTTGGGACGTTCTGATATAACGAGTGTAACACGCTGAGGTCCATCTACCCAATGTCTGAATCATGTGATCGGGCACGCCTTTACTTGCAGCTGATGTTGCTGCTCCTATTCTGAATGAATGTCCGTTGTAGGCTTTGTCATCGTATCCAGCCATACTTAATAAGGTTTTGAGGCACTGAATAAAGAACTTCCTGGATAAGGCACTACCACTGGGTGACACAAACAAAGGGTCATGAGGGGAAGTTCCAGATTGTTTCCTGTGATACATGTAGGTCAGCATATTGTGTACTGGACAGATGGCAGTATTCATCCGATGTAGCACAATGTTCACACCTTTGCGAAATGGATCAGTTTTCCAAGATTATAAGGTGAGGGTAAGGGATGACAAATCGTTAGCAAACACCACTGAATTGAAACACAAATTGACATGCGGGCTGAATCTATCACACGTAAATTCCCCGCATCTGAGGAATGCGAAAAAGGCCAGGCAACACACTGCTTTCAGCATAATATTGAGTGAGGAGGTGAAGACACCTTGGTCTAAAAGGTGACACAACTTGGTAAGTATAGAGCTTGTTATGGGCAACCGAACATATACTGTACAGCCTTGCTGTCTCTTCACAGCACCTACTATGGTATGCAGCCTTGTCAGGTTGCCCAGAGTCCAAGGGTTCGGCACTCCCGCTTTGAGATACATAAACCTCACACCGCATAGGTATGTCTTTATTGTTGCATACCTGAGGTTTTGATGTTTATGACAGTGTGCCACGAATCTGAGTAGCAATTCTTCCGATATGGGAGGAAGTGATGAACTCCATATACTGCTACATGTTGCGATGAAGAGGGCATAGGCCTTGAACCCTGCTTGGTAGACTTCATATGTACGATGGGAGACTGCTGATGCCCACAGGTTGTCTAACTCGTTGTCTGCCATGCTGTAGTTGGTAGTGTTCTCGGAACATCAATTCTTCCATAGGAGGACACGCAGTTGGGTGGCGACATGCTTGAGGAGCTAGGCGTCTGAATCTGGCTATCTGTAATCGAGACAAAGCATCACTGATATGGTTGTGTTTCCCTGGGACATGCCTCGCGCTGCACATGAAATTGAATTTAGCTGAGGTGAGCGTTAACTTCCTCAGGAACCTCATGATACCCGGAGATTTGGATCTGCCCTTATTGATGATGTCCACTGTGGCTTTGTTATCACAATAAAATCTAACTGATTTCTCAGCCCATTCTTTTCCCCAGACCTCTGCTGCCATAACAATCGGGTATAACTCCATCAGGGCTATAGACATGTCGTCTGCTACCAGTGTGAACAGACGCCCAGGCCACTTAGAGGCAAACCACTTTCGCTGATAATATGCGCCATAACCTATGGCTCCTGCTGCGTCTGTGTATAGCAGGAAGTCTGGAGCATCGATCCTGTCAGCTGTGAAAAGGGACACTCCATTCCATTGTTCGAGGAAACAAATCCACATGGTGAAGTCGAATCGACATTCTTGATTTAACTGTACCCTGTTCTTTAGGTCTGGAACTGAATGTGCCAATTGCAGAAGGTAGCCGATAAAGGTACGTCCTGGTTTCACCACTTGCATTGCGAAGTTCATGTGTCCCAGTACTACCAGCAAGTCTCGTTTGGTGACTTCACTCTGTTGTAGTAAGGAGTGGATGATGGTCGTCAATCTGTCTATCTTCTCCATGGGCAGTCTAGCTTCCATCTTGATGGAGTCTAGGGTGATACCGAGGTACACCAAGCAAGTCGTGGGGCCAACTGTTTTTGGTTGAGAGAGAGGGATGCCTAGGTCACCAAACATTTTCAAAAGAGACGACATGGTTCTTTGTCCTTGTTCCAAAGTCTTATTGAAGCAGATAAAGTCATCTAGCAGGTGTAATATATAGTCGATATGATAACACTGTTTGGCTATCCAACACACTGCTGCAGCGAGGGTATCAAAGATTTTGGGACTGGATCTGCAGCCAAACACCAATCGTGTGTAGTAAAAATATTCTCCTTGCCATTTGATACCGTGCAGATGCCACAATGAGGGGTGAATTGGGATAAGTTTGAAGGCATCTGTAACATCCGTTTTGCACATGAATGTTCCTCTACCTAGCTGTCTAATGCATGATATGGCATCATCGACTTTAACGTACTTCAAGGAATATTCTTCTTTATCAATCAAAGAGTTGAGACTTGGATTACCTTGGTCTTCATGTGGAGCTGACATATCTACTATAAGTCGTAATTTTTTTGAATATTTGCCCTCAACCAATCCTATGGGACTAACTCGCTGCAGAGGAAAGGGACTTGTGTGGAATGGACCCATAAGGTAACCTTTGTCCTTCTCTTCATGTATCAGTTTCGTCACCATTTTTACGTTGAGGGGTCCTCGGGTTGATAGCAAGTTTCGACATACTCGTGTGACGGTTGGTGGGTTCTTAATTCCTGTGTAGAAACCTTCTTGGAAGCCGAGGATGAGATATGCTGTCATGTTTTGGTCTGGATGCTTGGCTAAAGAAGCTCTCAGTGTCTCAATATTAACAGGAGATGGTCTGGCTTCAAGTCATTTGTCCGACTTCCCATTCTTGGACGTCTTGTCTGTGCGACATTGAAATTTCGGATGGGTCCTCTTGCATATTAAGCACACGTGCATGAACCTGAAATGTTGATGGCTGCATCCTCTGTCATTGTAATTATTGCAGATGGATTGTCCCTGATGGAAGATGATGGCTCGTCCATGGGCGTCTGTACCGTCGAAATTGTTCGTCCGTATCTGCTGCGGCTTCCTGGGTACCAGGGATGATTTCAGTTGGTCATTAAGTGACAACGGGCAGAATGCTGATGTGTGATTTAATTCGCCGCACCACTGGCATGCATTGGCTTTCCTGGACGTAAAAATCTTTATATAGAGTTCTCTGTCCAGTCTGCCCCAGTATACTGGTCGATTTAATAGTTCAATGGCTGCTGCCGCTTGTGCAGAGAACATCTTGTGGTAAGTGTAGAACGCATTGTCGTCCGTCTCGTTACTTAGTCCAATAATGATGCCTTGATATTCGTCCAACTCTGCTGACCTGTTGGGGAATTTCTCCAACATTATCTTTTTGAACCTTTCAAATGCTTTGAGGAAGTCTCTGATACCCAACACTTTCTGAAGTCTCTTGTCATTGGTAGTTTTGAGATGTAATTGACCATCGCCTATCTGAATGCTACGTGGGCCACAATGAACATCATCCGGAATTAGTAACAGAGCCAAATTAATGTCCCTACCCTCGTGAATCTGTTGCCTGAGATGTGCAGACGCTGTCTCCAGTCTTGGCAGTGTGTTGGGGTCCAGTGGTTGCGTAGCGGTGGCGGCATGGTTGGCAATTGCAGTTGACAGGGTGAATTTCCCGTTTATTCTAATTTCATCTCTGGCGGTTGATTGCTGCGGCAGAATGGAGGGACTTGTCGTTGTGTCGGTGGCGGAAGGTGACGACTGAGTATGGTGAGGCAGCAAAACTCTTGTGATAGTTTCCACTGACTGTTGAAGCGCTTGAACAGTCGCGACTAAACTCTGCAAGTCAGGCTGTGTGGGCGCCGCCATGACACTTGGTGACGTCATAGGCGGAGTCGTTCTCGGTGCTTCGTTTGGAATTTCGTTAGGTTCTCCGACATCGCGAATATCCACTGAATTAGGAATGTTTCGAAACTCTTGTCTGACTTGGCTTGTAGCTGAAGTCCGGGAGGCAGGTAGTGGCCGTATGTTCGCTGGCACATTCTTTGAGTAGAACTGAATGAGTTGACCTCGTGACATAGAATTTGGCAGGTGTAAAATTCCGATGTCCCTGGCGATGCGCTCTCGGAGTTCTGCAACGTACCAGTTGGAAGGGTCGTGAGAATGTTCGGTAGCCGCCGAGTCTGGATTAATTGACTGGTATCTCCTGCGGACGTTCGAAGAATTAGACCGAAGTCGTGTCGATACGGCCAGTCGGCCATCTTGGTTGTTTACATCGATGGCAGCTTCGCAAGTCGAATTACGTTTTCGACGAGGGGCCATAGTACTGTTACGAGACGTTACTGTATGTGACGGTTACTTTGTTACTGCGTAGGTACTTCGTTGAGAAACCGGAAATATGGCATAAAGTTCAGTCAAGATCCGACCATTACGAAACGCGCTTGATTGAACCATGTGTTGTGAGCTGAACAAAGGAATTGCTGACAGCTGACTGCGCATGCGCTAAGGCATGATTAAGTTTGGGCGTGTGAGAGAAACGGAATATGATTGTGAATTGCTCGGGTTCCCAAGCCGACTTAACTACAAATAAACACCCATTGGAGTATATTACCTGATGCCTAACAGTCACATCTGTATAGCACAGGTTAGCTTGTTGAATTAAACATTCGTAATGGACAATAAAAATTATAGAAAATTATCATATGGTATGGTGCATGTAATGCATAACATTCGATGACGTAACCCTTGCTATTGCCATTATAAACTCAACTCAATACCTGAGTAATAAATTAAGGTGAATACCGATGTGCACGTGTGACAACGCACGTGGCCTGTTATTGTTAGTATTGGAAACACAAACGCGAACCAAATCATATGTCAGGGAGACACCTATTTCCTCATAGTTGAAATTTGAAGGATACGCCATTATAACTGTTCTTATCACTAATTCCTTTATTCATTCAATGACATTTAATGGTAAATAAATTGAATTCCCTTCAGCAAGAAAGTATGATCAATGGCAGGTCTTTTTGAAGCATGTTCATTTGCAGATTTGTTATAATAACTGAAAGCAATTCACATGATCTATGAATACCTGCAGTAAAAGAGTGAAAGTAATAGCGCTCATCGGGTCCACAGAGCACTACATTTCAACAGAAAAGGCTACTGATACATCAGCGACAAGTTGCATCTTAATGGGTATTGACATCCGTTGTATATATAATATTTATTTACAGGGACGCCGTCAAGCACACTTGACCAAAATATAACACCAGGGACGCCAAACGACATCGACATAATTGAAGTAGATGAACCCGTCGTCTTAGTCATCGGGACCGTCACCGTCACCGTCACCATCATCATCATCGTCACCTATGTCTGCTTCAAAAGAAGGACCATACAGCAGAAAGCACCACCAGTGTTGGAATGCCCCGACCCGCCGTACATGGAGTTAAGGGAACCCCTTCATAACACGTACGACAGCGTGGAGGATCTCGGGGCACAGGGGTCAGGATCCAAGAAGGACACTTCACCACCTTGTACAGAAGCGCCTGCAGACACAGGGAACTATGCAGCCGTTGGCGACACCAGTGTCCCAGACACTAAAACAAGGAATGACCCGCCTGTATTGAGGGACGCGGGGGGATATTCAACTGTTGCTGACAGACGTGTTACGGACAAAGGCACACAGGGAGATGTCACAGCTAAATCTTTAGACACGGACTACTATAAAACTGTTGAGGATCAAAATGCAGCAGCACTTAGTGTAATGCAAGGAGACCTACCTCTCCCAATTGAGGCTGCAGGATATTTAACTGTCGCTTACAGACAAGCTGCAGAAACTAACCCACAGAGAGAAGACACAGCTAACCCTTTAGACACGGGCTACTATGAAATTGTTGAGGACCAAAGTGCAGCAGCACTTAGTGTAATGCAAGAAGACCTACCTCTCCCAATTGACGCTGCAGGATATTTAACTGTCGCTTACAGACAAGCTGCAGAAACTAGCCCACAGAGAGAAGATACAGCTAACCCTTTAGACACGGACTACTATGAAATAGTTGAGGACCAAAGTGCAGCAGCACCTAGTGTAATACAAGGGGACCTACCTGTCCCAATTGACGCTGCAGGATATTTAACTGTCGCTTACAGACAAGCTGCAGAAACTAGCCCACAGAGAGAAGACACAGCTAACAGTTTAGACACGGACTACTATGAAATAGTTGAGGACCAAAGTGCAGCAGCACCTAGTGTAATGCAAGGAGACCTACCTGTCCCAATTGACGATGCAGGATATTTAACTGTTGCTTACAGACAAGCTGCAGAAACTAGCCCACAGAGGGAAGACACAGCTAACCCTTTAGATACGGACTACTATGAAATTGTTGAGGGCCAAAGTGCACCAGCACCTAGTGTAATGCAAGGAGACCTACCTCTCCCAATTGATGCTGCAGGATATTCAACTGTTGCTGTCAGACATGCTGCGGACAAATGCAAAGAGGGAGATGACACAGCTAAACCTTTCGACACAGGACTCTATGTAAATGTTGATGTCAAAAGTGATGCACAACCTAATCTCCGACAAGGAGGCCTACCTGCCCTCACTGATGCTGTGGGGTATTCAACAGTTGACGATTTCAAACCATGCCCCGGTGCCGCGTCATTCAGTCACACGGGGAAGCCTGAAAGTGTCCCGAATCAGATAGGACAGAAAACCAACAGACCCCCCTGTGAACTTTATGCAGCTGTTAAAAAAAAGAGGGGCACACCTAGGTTGGCCAGTGCTGATGTAACTACCACCAGTGTTATGTGAAATATACGGCTGACATTGGTTTTAGATGATTTCCATCACTTTGGGTCATCATTAGGATGCAATTTAATAATGACTAACCTGTCCATAAAATTGATTGTTGGAAAAAGTAACTTAGATAGTGTATATAACAGTCAGACGTAATGAACATGAAAATATGTGTTATGTAAATATACTTATCATATAATGAGTAGGTTTCTCGGCAGGATAAAGCCAACGGATAAAAATGATATCCGTTGGGGTCATATGCGGATAGAGATGCAAATATCAAAGGTCAAGTAGGGACTACTTTCACTGTTCATAAACAATCATGGCGTCGCCCTCGTCATTCGGCGATCGAGTCAGAGTTAACCATCGGGAATCTGGATAAACTACAGGGATAATTGCTATATCATTATCAAAAGCACAGTCTAATATACTGAAAATATGTGTCTAACGGTGACGTAGATAAGGCATTTTATAAGTTTTGGCAACTTTGGAGATATAAATTTCGAAACAATTTTGCGAGGGCACGAGGCCTAGCCAAGCGGGATCAGTAGCCATATCTGTGCTTGGAGATCTCTGCGGCTTGAAACCTTCTTCACACACAAAAATAGTTAGATTTAGCCGAAATATATTTGAATTGTTACCTTGTTTCGTTTTGTCGCTGTGTGTACATCTGACTACACTTCTTAACGTTATGACAGGACAGACCGACTGTCAACAACGTCTGACCGTGGCCGTGACGTCTCCTAGACTAGGGTTAGAGTAGCTTCCCTTTGACAAAGGGCAGTTACTCTAGCGGACAGACCGATGGATTGCCGCGAAAGGCAATTAAAACAATTGTTGTTTTGCGTTTATGCTGCTTCGCCACTGCATAAGAAATAGATTTCAGTTGGAACTATATTGGCTACTGTCACTGTCCGACTGACACATCACTTACCCTCTGACGTAATAAATATTAATGCGCGCATTCCAGGAAAACTCGCAATGTTTCGGTAATGTTTGTGAGAGAGGGAAAGCGATTTTGAAGTACAGAATTAAAGAATGACATTATATGATAAAGAGGTTATCACCCCTGTGTGTTTGGGGGTGGTAAATATCCTGTATTAGGAATAAACACTATGTATTTAGCTCGCCAAGGCTCGCTAAATACAATGTTTATTCCTAATGCAGGATATTTACCATCCCCAAACACACTCGCGTGATAACCTCTATGTATTTATATAAGTACCGTATCTTAGCTATAATAGTTACTGAGTAAGGTTTAACGCCGAGTTTAACAGTATTCCAGTTATTTCATGGCGTGTCAGCTTAATGTGGTAGGAAAGCCTGAATTGATGTAGGAACGTTTACCACTTTTGGTGATGCCAAACCTAGAAATATAATTGGAGCGAACTCAGGCGTGCCCAAGTGCGCAATTTTACACAGCGCATAGAAGCGCCTTAGACGACTGGGCCACCCGTGCCCCCACCTGTCATAGTGGTATGTTTTCGGTTGATCTATATTCCTAGCATCTGTATATACCCTGTAATTATACCTACTTGGACGTTTTATATTTGTTTATTTTCCTTTATCTTTCTAGAATGAATTTTGTCCTTATAATAAAAAATATACATTTACAATTCCCTTTGGGTTTTATGTGTCAGAAACGATCCCCAGCTCCCTGCTGGTAGTAAGAGGCGACCAAATGGTGGTCAGGCTAGGCAACATTCATTCATTGCTTGTCATTGTAACGATGTGGATCGTTGCTCACAATATCAATCTGATTCAGACTCTGTATTTAAAGACCGTCGTCATACAGATGGAATATTGTTGAGTGCTGCATTTAACAACAAACACATTGATGTGTAATTTGCATATAAATATCTTCATAAATATTACATTTTATCCTTCACGTTCACTTCTTTCTAAATATTAATTACACATGAATTTTCGGTATGATGAAAGTGTGTGACTCTTGAATGGCCATTTTGACCAAATACTGGTTCAAGTGATATATGAAGCAGATCTTTTTTAGAAAGTTACTCGTTGCGCAGTGTGTTGGGGTGATGGGGTGGCCAAATGGTCAAAGCTTTCGCTCGTCATGCCGCAGATCCGGGTTCGATTCCCTGCATGTGTACAATGTGTGAAGTCCATTTCTGGTGTCCCCGGCCGTGATATTGCTGGAATTTTGGTAAAAGCGGCGTAAAACCTGACACCCTCACTGTGAATCACTTGTGGACATTATACATTTTCCTGTTAAGGAAACCTACACTTTTTAGCGCTAGTGCAAAACCGTTACATCACCGACATTTATGTATTCATGCCAGCCAACAGAGTAAACCCAATATCACAAAGTTCAAACAGGAAAAAAACCGACTTGTGAAACCACATGCAATGAATATGTATACAATAAAATGGTCTTTATTTGAATGTTAAGTTCGTATAAAGTTTTAAACGAAGACAGCTCACGTGGTGGAGTTTCTGTAACGTCTGAAACAGCAAGCAGATGACAGAGCAACGTACCCTATCGTGCTTTTATCAGTTTCATGTGTTAATATTAAATTTGACACATATTATAACATGTGGGGAGCAGTGTTTTTCATCTTGACTTTGAAGAGCTTAACGTATTTTATCTTTAGCGCTATACATTGCATAAATGATGTGACCAAATGGAAAATTCGACACAAGCGGGCATTCGTTATACCCGAGTTCGAGACAAAGGAGTTCAAATGTATGTTCAAATGGAACAAAATAGCATGAACTTTAATATCATATCAACCAGTGAAATCTTAGTGAAAATGAAAATGTTCATTTATTTGTAATGATATGGTTGATTAAAAAACAATTATGCATACAATATTTCTTTAATTCTTCAGTATTTTATGAATGAAAAAAAGGAACAACATACCCATGCTTGACTTCAGAGTCGACGATTACATACCGCAGGTATCCAGTTGCTAGTTTCTGCTCAAATGCGGTTTTATGTGTTCCCCAGTGGAACCGTTTTCATTTCAGTAATCATTCTCAACTCCCTGGGGAGTATGCAAACAAATTAAATTTGCCCTCATGCGCAAGAAGGTTTTTACATCCACCTCACATATCGGGTACCCATTCCCTGCTGGGTGAGCAGAGGCACATTTGAACCAAGGTTTGACACTTGTGTTTCGGGTGTATGTACGTATTCGTTTTTCCCCAATCTGGTCACCAGCCGTCGGACGAGTGGGTTCTTTTGAGTGCAGAGGGTGAATGTACTATACACTAGGGGTAGTGACAACGCTGTAAAGACCTGGAAACATTGTTGGTCCCAAGGCTGAATAACAACCCGGTCACTAGCGGGATACGATATCAGCATCTGGCTCCTGCTTGCCTGTCCATTTGGTCATCTGCCCACTCCATAGCTGGGATATTGCTGAGAGCGGCGTCACGCAACAAACCCCCATCAAACGAAGGCATTCAATAGAAGTTGCGTTATCTCCACCAGTTGATATATTCCGTGCTCTAGATGCAGACAAGCCGAAGACACGAGTTTCGACTCCAGATGGGTACAAAGTGCAAAGCCCATTTCTAGTCATGCTACAGCTGGTATGTTGTTATAAGCGGTGTAAACTCCGTTTCACACAAAACTAGACAAATCTAGAAACAAAACGAACCGGGATTCGAATCAACAATCATAGGTTTCTGGCATGCCCAAGAGACGCAACTCTGCACAGCGAATCCGGCGCACCCCGGATGGATCGGGTGATCCGACTGTGATTTAGTTGATTGCGCGTCATCGTACCTTGACTGCTTGGAGCGATACTCGCAGTATCAATCTCGTCTAGTTCTCTTTAGGTCTACCGTCATTTCGCTGGACTAATTCAAGCAACAAACAAATAAACAAAACGACGTGAAACAGATTGGACAACCGGATTGAAAACAGTTCTGATTAACATATTTGATTTTTGAAAATATGCGACAAGGTCAAGGTGTCGTCATATATTTATTATTCAAACTTGTAACTGAAATCAGTTGACTCGTTTCCGGCAAAAATCATCAACTTAAACACGGTGTTAAAGATTACACTATTCATCGCACTTCAAAATCACCATAGACACAGAATCGCTGTTGTAGATTTTGGTGCTTTCATTAATATAAAATAAGGCTTGTTACGTGTGTGAATAATTAAGTAATTAAAGCAATAATTGAATTATATGTTTTGTCTCTTTTTAACACAAAGCCGTGTCAAGATGTGGTACATGTTAAAATTTGTTTGTTTGTTTGTTTGTAGTTTACCGCCTCACTCATCGATGTTCCAGCTATATGACGGCGGTCTGTAAATAATCGAGTCTGGACTAAACAATCCAGTGATGGACATCATGAGCATCGATCCATACAAATGGGATACGATGACATGCATCAAGCAAGTCAACGAGCCTGACCCCCCGATCCATACCATACCTGCAGAACAACACCTGTCATCCACCAGACACACAACAGTCTCACCATACCTGCAGTACAACACCTGGTATCCACCAGACACACAGCAGTCTCACCCTACCTGCAGTACAACACCTGGTATCCACCAGACACACAACAGCCTCACCATACCTGCAGTACAACACCTGTCATCCACCAGACACACAACAGCCTCACCATACCTGCAGTACAACACCTGGTATCCACCAGACACACAACAGTCTCACCCTACCTGCAGTACAACACCTGGTATCCACCAGACACACCACAGCCTCACCATACCTGCAGTACAACACCTGTCATCCACCAGACACACAACAGCCTCACCTACCTGCAGTACAACATCGACCATCATCCAAACACACAGTAGCATCACTATATCTACAATACAACACCTGCCATCAACCAGACACACAACAGCCTCACCATACCTGCAGTACAACACCTGGTATCCACCAGACACACAGCAGTCTCACCATACCTGCAGTACATCGACCATCATCCAGACACACAGTACCATCACCATATCTACAATACAACACCTGCCATCAACCAGACACACAACAGTCTCACTATACCTGCAGTACAACACCTGGTATCCACCAGACACACAGCAGTCTCACCATACCTGCAGTACAACACCTGGTATCCACCAGACACACAGCAGTCTCACCCTACCCGCAGTACATCGACCATCATCCAGACACACAGTACCATCACCATATCTACAGTACAACACCTGCCATCAACCAGACACACAACAGTCTCACCCTACCTGCAGTACAACATGTAACATGAAACAGACACACAACAGTCTCACCATACCTGCAGTACAACATCAACCATCAACAAGACACACAGTACCATCACCATACCTGCAGTACAACATCTACCATCAACCCGACAGACAGTGGCCTCACCATACCTGCAGTACAACACCTGCCATCCACCGAACAGACAGCAGTCTCATCAAACCCGCAGTACAACATCTACCATAACCCAGACACACAGCAGTCTCGCCATATCCTCAGTACAACATCTACCACCAATGAGACACACAACAATATCACTGTACCTGCTTAACAACATCTACCATCAACCCAAAAAATAGTTAAAAATGAAAACCCATGTTGCACTTGATACATTGATTGTGTGTAGACCTGTATTCATTTGTATGAACACACAAGGAAGGGTATACGTATTGTGACGGACCAGGACTGGGCCGGACTGATGCCGGTTTTGTAACAGCGAAACTCTGACTCCAACATAACTACTCCCCTCCCCCTACTACCCCCCAACACACACACACACACACACACACACACACACACACACACACACACACACACACACACACACACACACACACACACACACACACACACACACACACACACACACACACACACACTCACACACACACTCACACACTCACACACACACTCACACACTCACACACCTACAAACACAATATACTGAACAGTCCTTGTTTTATACCAGTAAAGCCGAGCGCGGGATAGGGAAATACGAAGTACTCTCTTTTTACGTCTTTTGGAATGACGCTCACATTTCCGGTCAAACCACATATAGTACATCACAATGGCGGTCTCGTTTTATAACCACGGAAACAGAAAGAACTATACGTGAGCAATTTAACCTCCATTGCAGTTTCTTCGAGGGCGTTGAGAGGAATGCTGACAGTTGCTAATGCCCCTCTATAATATTCTAGCATGGCGATCCAATCCTCGTTTCCCAACAACCGAAGCCTGATGGGGCAACATAGCGGGTTGGGTGATGAGGCTCGGTGACGTGGTTCATTGCGTGCCATCATGCCTCAAAGACGTGGGGCGTTCCTCAACATCTCAGTCACTGGTTTGTCTGATCCAGACTCAGCTATTTGAAAATATTGATAAGTGCAGAGCTAAACAACTCTAAACAAAACGAAATCCAACTGTAATGTTAGTTAGTTGGTATTGTAATGTACAGGGGCTGGGGCTTCGTTGGAAATGGGTTGGCTCCTCATGTTGAACGCCCGTGTTCGTTTTACCACATGGGTAAAGTGTGTGAAGCCCCTTCTTGTTTCCCCCGCCGTAATAATGCTGGCATGTTGCTAAAGGTGTGGTATGTTGTATACAATGGAACAAATATATGTCAGATATACTTCATTGGTATTGTGCGTTATAAAAAACGGGGCGGTTGGGTAACCTGGTGGTTTAAATCGTTTTCTCGTCACGCCGAAGGCCTGGGTTCGACTGCCCACATGAGTACAATGTGTGAAGCCCAGATATTGTGTCCCCGCCGTGATATTTCAGAAATGCTGCTTAATTCGACGTAGCACTCATTCGCTCGCTCGCTCATTACCCCCATGCAGATTTCTCACTCACTCACTCACTCACTCACTCACACACACACACACACACACACACACACACACACACACACACACACACACACACACACACACACACACACACACACACACACACACACACTCACCCACCTACAAACACAGTATACTGACTGAACTGACCTTGTTTTATACACTTAAAGCTGAGCGTCGGATGGGGAAACACGAAGTAATCTCTTTTTACGTCTTTTTGAATGACGCTCTCATTTCCGGTCAAACCACATACAGTAAATCACAATGGCGGTCTCGTTTTATAACCACGGAAACAGAAAGAACTATTCGTGAGCAATTTAACCCCCATTGCAGTTTCTTCGAGGGCGTTGAGAGGAATGCTGACAGTTGCTAATGCCCCTCTATAATATTCCAGCATGGCGATCCAATCCTGGTTTCCCAACAACCGAAGCCTGATGGGGCAACATAGCGGATTGGGTGATGAGGCTCGGTGACGTGGTTCACTGCGTGCCATCATATCCCAAAGTCGTGGGGCGTTCCTCAAAATCTCAGTCACTGGTTTGTCTGATCCAGACTCAACTATTTGAAAAATATTGATAAGTGCAGAGCTAAACAACTCTAAACAAAACGAAATCCAACTGTTATGTTAGTTAGTTGGTATTGTAATGTACAGGGGCTGGGGCTTCGTGGGAAGTCGGTTGGCTCCTCATGTTGAACGCCCGTGTTCGTTTTACCACATGGGTAAAGTGTGTGAAGCCCCTTCTTGTTTCCCCCGCCGTAATAATGCTGCCATGTTGCTAAAGGTGTGGTATGTTGTATACAATGGAACAAATATATGTCAGATATACTTCATTGGTATTGTGCGTTATAAAAAACGGGGCGGTTGGGTAACCTGGTGGTTTAAATCGTTTTCTCGTCACGCCGAAGGCCTGGGTTCGACTGCCCACATGAGTACAATGTGTGAAGCCCAGATATTGTGTCCCCGCCGTGATATTTTAGAAATGCTACTTAATTCGACGTAGCACTCATTCGCTCGCTCGCTCATTACCCCAATGCAGATTTCTCACTCACTCACTCACTCACTCACTCACTCACTCACTCACTGTTATGGTGCTGACACACCTAGAAACATAATCGCCGGTTGCAGTGAGTGAGTTAAAACATAATGTCGCAACGTTTATATATTCACAAGTTAGTCATTTAAACAACAAATTTCATCAAACATATTTGGGCATAACAATATGGGCAATAACCAACTGGTGTTCGTTTGTAACATATGGGTTTTATTATGTGAGGAATAGATACGTTGTAAAGATACAAGTCCAGCACATGTAATGAGCACCATCGCCTTCATAGAGACACACCATTCGTCATCACTCGCCCCTTTCCGTAACCTGCAACAAGACTCGTCCCCTTTCGATGAATGTTACGTGAGAAAATACGACAAATCAGTCAGATTGCGCGTATGACTTCAAGTACTTCGGTCAAAGAATCCCTCATGAATAAATTTTCATTTTACACGTATTACATTTAAGTATATACCAACGATACGGTTATATGCTTTCAATCATTCTGTAGAATACTGTACGTCCCGATGTGTTTTCAATAGCATCTGGTTATATAGGGAAATATACATGAATCATTAGTTGACACTTCTTTTTTATCTATACCCGTTTGCGCTTCGGCTCTACCCAGTCGCAAAATGGCCACGAGAGGTTCACGAGTCGCTATTCGCTTGTCCCGGAATAACATGAGTCGGTCACGAATGATAGACACACTAAGAGCAACGTGATCATAACAGCTTACCCTAGATAAAGCCCAGATCCTTTTTATTTCCTTGTTTCGACCTTGAAACAAGGACATATAGTGATCACATATTACGCTCCTTCTCAATAGACCAAGTGAAAGCTGATCCACCACACACAGGGAAAGGACGTTTTGAGCGATGGTTCAATAGTTGCATTATCCTTTCAATGCAACTCAAGTTATGGACTTCGCTCACCTTCTTGCGGAAACCTGGTATTATCACTCAGTGAAAGTGATTCGGTAGCGCACAATGGAATATCTCTAAATTACCATTTCAGTGAATTAATGCAATTTGTAGTTTACACCCTGGGGTAAGTTTGTGAATTTTAACATGTTTTTGTTTCCTGGTTACACACTGAAAATGTCTCTTGTTACATATGTTAAGAATATCATTCTTGTATTTATACTCTCGTCAACTTGTAGGGTGAATGACGTGTACATCAATTGCAAATATAAGTTGTAAGGCATTTCTTTAATCAAAAAGTCCATTTTACCATTTTGACTATTTTATGAGCATGTGTCTATCACTATCTATCTTTTCAGGAAACCCAAGCATCGACACTATTTGATAGTGCTTCACAAACACATACTTTCAGTATATATTTGGCAACGTACAATGTTTCACTAGATATTTTTTTTAAATATAAGTTGGTTTTATTGCTTTTTTACCATGCTGCTATTTTTTTTTAAAATGAACTTTCCAAACAGTTTTCGGAATACATGATGTGATTCAGTGCTTTACTACTAAAATATCATTTTAATAAATGAATGCAATCTCTTAGGCCCAGGGGGAGGTTTCTTAAACAGGTGTCCTGTGGCACACGTTTCAATCTTTGAGTTTAGCATTTGTTTGTTTCACAGTAACACACTAGAATTTTCTCTTTTTAGATATGTAAAGAATCGCATTCTTTTGTTTATTCTCTATTCATCATTAAAGGTTTATGTAGGATACTTCAATCGTAAATAAAAACAGATTCTTTTCCATAACCAAAAGAGACAACTGTCCAAAGTCCATTGTACGATTCCGACTCTATCATAGGCACCTGTCTATAAATCTCTAGCAAATAGTTTCGATGCAAGGTGTTTGCAAGAATGGTGAGCGTATCCTGCCCCGACGGTCCCACCCGTCACAAAGAAATGGAAGTCAATTGTTCTCTGGGAAAAAAAACACGGGGACATATGGCACAAGTACAATCGGGAATTGCATCCGACATCAATAGTTTTACACTGAAAGCACTACTGAGGCATTGGATGATGTAACCTGTTTAAACAACAGTAAACATTGCTAAATCATTTATGAAAGTGTTTCAGACATTAACATGCAATAGCTCATTCACGCTGCATGATTTCCTCGAACATTTCGTACATAAAAACAATCAACGTCTTAAGACATTTTACGTTTTGACTCTATTACTCTAACTGAGTGACCGAATTGAACATAATTTCATAGAACAGTGTTACGGAGTACTGTTGTGGAAAAACCCAACTGAAGCAAGTCGGAACAATATATATGGTAACGAACCAAGAAATGTGATTCAGCAAACGTTTCATTTGTCATTGTTATGATAGTGGTGTCAAAATTGTTTCGGGGAAAGATCCTTTGTGTGTTGAAGATTGCACACTGGTATGGAGACATGTATCCCGTTTCACAATAAATGTGTGCTTAAGAAGGGTGGAAATTATATATTTACAGGAGACACATTAATTCGATTTCATACAGTTTCTGTTTGTGTTCCGCAGACGATGGTTCCCCTTACGCAGATTTCTGAATGGACGCTTCTTCTTCTTCTGATGATTTATGAATCTGTCGGTAAGTTATTTCGGTGCTATGTCTATACACATAACATTGTACTGATTCAGCTAGTATGTTATATCTGTGTTATGTCCATACACCAAATCATATACTGATTCATAGATCAATGTTAATTTATCAGTATCAATTAAATCAATACTTATGTATTATGTTTCACAATTACAATTAGTACAATTAATAATGAACATACACATGTTGATGAAGATCATATTTACGCCAAAAGGTTCGTCGGAACTGATCTGTCCGGATGTCGGATATCTTGGTTCTCCTGCTCAGCTGATGTGCATCCCGCCAAGTAATACAACTTCACATGGCTATGCAACACCGCAAGGTGAAGTTGCCGCTATCTGCAATGTATCAAGCTCATCATGTACACCTATAGGCAACTACATGGCGTCTACCATCAACCAGACACACAGTAGCCTCACCATACCTGCAGTACAACAAACACATGCAGGGCAGTGGAAGTGTACTATCCCACATTCGTCTCCACTATCCTGCAACATTACTGTTGTGAGTAAGTACACCAAGATAAGATACATGAATGTGAAGCCAACACTCGTAACTATAGACCCTATTCCATCGATATCACTCAGTGTGGATGTATGCTGTTCAACAATGGCGAACACTATCCCGTAACATGTACATGTTGAAATAGCAAAATGAATGTTATTCACATTGGCGTATTGCAAGGGAATCTGTATTGTGTTATCAACATTGTAAGTGTTAACAACAGTAATTTAGGTTGTACTTCGACACACGTGAACTAGTACAGGAAGAACAGTTATATTTTCCAAGCCATTGTGACATTTACAAATTTAACGTATCAGTAACCAACAACATGTTTGATGCGATTCCCTGTTTTCACAGTGTTTGTACAGGTGAACAATTGACGTGCCTTTGTATGTATTTGTGACGGGTGTTACCGGGGAGACACGCTTACATTTTCGCAAACACCTGGCACCATTACTGTTTGATAGTGCTTCGTATACACAAGCTTATGACATAGTCCGAACCATGCAATAGACAAGGTTTAAGGTTTCTTATGATCAGGGAAAGAGATTTGCCAACTTGCCTCCACATCGTACTGTCATGCCACTAAATGAAGGAGTACAAGGTTGACATGATGTCATATAGGCATTACTTTGTGCTGAGAATTTGCATTGTACTTGATGTTCTTGTCACTTATGATATATATTGAAACTATTCTTGTCAATGATGAAAGGAAAACATCTCACGTTGAAGGTCCTTCCGGATGAATGTCCTATCTAACTTGTGGAGACTATTTGTAATGCGACTTTGTGTTTCAGAACTCCCGACCTGCTTCACAACAAGTGATGTAAGCACCACGACGCTCGACGTTGGCGAGGAGCTGTTCCTGACAGTGCACATCAAGGGGTATTACTGTTCTGAGCTGGTTCAGCTGAACGTTTCCACGGGAAGAACTGATCACGAATACCTAAATGAAACAGTCACTAATATAACAGATAAAACAGTTAACATCAAAATCAACAAGATCAACACCATCTTCGAGGCAGAACTGGTCTTCACCTGCGGTGGCCATAGCACGACTCAACCTTGTAATGTAACCAACGGTGAGTACAAGGGGAAAGAGGCAGTACTAGTAGTCAAATGTTTAAAGCATATTTCTCAGCATAAACAGCGCATGTAAAGAGTTCGGTTTCAAGTAAAGTGACTTCAATGTATGAAAAAACATTGAAATAAAACCATGTGTGCACACTGTGTAAATCTGGGCTGTGGAGTATGCCAAGCGTTTCCCTTTATGTAAGTATTAAGGTGAATACCGATGTGCACATGTGACAATACACGTGGCCTGTTATTGTTAGTATTGGAAACGCAAACGCGAACCAAATTAAATGCCAGGAAACACTTGTTTCCTCAAAGTTAACATAATAAACGAAATTTATATTTCTTTATTCATTCAATGACATTCAATGGTAAATAAGTTGACTTCCGTTCAGCAGGAAAGTATGATCAATGGCAAGTCTTTTTGAAGCATGTTCATTTGTAGATTTGGGTTAATAACTGAAACCCAATTGCATGATCTATGAATCCCTGCAGTAAAAGAGCCAAATGTAAAAGCGCTTATCGGGTCCACAGAGCACCACATTTCAACAGAAAAAGCTACTGATACATCAGCGAGAAGTTGCATCTTGATGGGTATTGACATACGTTGTATATATAATATTTATTTACAGGGACGCCGTCAAGCACACTTGACCAAAATAGAAAACCACGGACGCCAAACGCCATTGGAGCCGTATTAGTCACCGTCACCGTCCCCATCACTATCACCATCATCATCATCGTCACCTGTGTTTGCTTCAAAAGGAGGACCATACAGAAGAAGGTACCACCAGTGTTGGAATGCCCCGACCCGCCGTACATGGAGTTTAAGGAACCCCTTCATAACACGTACGCCAGCGTAGAGGACCTCGGTGCACTGGGGTCAGGATCCAAGAAGGACACTTCACCACCTTGTACAGAAGCGCCTGCAGACACAGTGAACTATGCAGCCGTTGGCGACACCAGTGTCTCAGACACTAAAACAAGGAAAGATGACCTGCCTGCATTGATGGACGCGGGGGGATATTCAACTGTTGCTGACAGACGTGTTACGGGCAAAGGCACACAGGGAGATGTCACAGATAAATCCTTAGACACGGGCTACTATGAAATAGTTGAGGACCAAAGTGCAGCAGCACCTAGTGTAATGCAAGGAGACCTACCTCTCCCAATTGATGCTGCAGTATATTCAACTGTTGCTGACAGACAAACTGCAGAAACTAGCCAACAGAGAGAAGACACAGCTAAATCTTTAGACACGGGCTATTATGAAACTGTTGAGGCCCAAAGTGCAGCAGCACTTAGTGTAAGACAAGGTGACCTACCTCTCCCAATTGATGCTGCAGGATATTCAACTGTTGCTGTCAGACATGCTGCGGACAAAGGCAAACGGGGAAATGTCACAGATAAATCTTTAGACACGGGCTACTATGAAACTGTTGATGTGAAAAGTGATGCACAACCTAATCTCCGACAAGGAGACCTACCTGGCCTAACTGATGCTGTGGGGTATTCAACAGTTGACGATTTCAAACCATGCCCCGGTGCCGCGTCATTCAGTCACACGGGGAAGCCTGAAAGTGTCCCGAATCAGATAGAAGGACAGAAATCCAACAGACCTCCCTGTGAACTTTATGCAACTGTTAACAAGAAGAGGGGCACGCCTAGGTTGGCCAGTGCTGATGCAACTACCACCAGTGTAATGTGAAATATACTGAAAGTCTGACATTGGTTTTAGATGATTTCCATAACTTTGGGCTTATCATTAAGACGCAATTTTATTATGGCCAACCTGTCCATAAAATTGATTGTTGAAAAAAAGTAACTTAGATAGTGTATATAACAGTCAGACGTAATGAACATTAAAATATGTGTTATGTAAATATACGTATCTATATAAGTACCGTATCTTACCTATAATAGTTACTGAGTAAGGTTTAACGCCGAGTTTAACAGTATTCCAGTTATTTCATGGCGTGTCAGCTTAATGTGGTAGTAAAGCCCGAATTGATGTAGGAACTTTTACCACTTTTGATGATGCCAAACCTAGAAACATAATTGGAGCGAATCGGGATTCGAACCCATGCTTGCCCAAGTGACGCATTTTTACACAGTGCATAGAAGCGCCTTAGACGACAGGGCCACCCGTGCCCCCACCTGTCATAGTGGTATGTTTTTGTTGATCTATATTTCTAGCATCTGTATATACCCTGTAATTATACCTACTTGGACGTTTTATATTTGTTTATTTTCCTTTATTTCCATGAATGTATTTGTGTCCTTTTAATATATATATACATGTACAATTCCCTGTGGGTATTATGTGTCAGAAATGTTTCCCAGCTCCCTGCTGGTAGTAAGAGGAGATCCACATGGCTGTCAGGCTAGGCAACGGTCATTCATTGCTTGTCATCGTACCCCGACGATGTGGATCATTGCTCACAATATCAATCAATGGATCCAGACTCTGTATTTAAAGGATGTCGTCATACAGATGGAATATTGTTGAATGCTGCATTTAACAACATTTATGTATAATTGGCATATAAATATCTCCAATATTACATCTTATCCTTCACGTTGTTCTTCTTTCTAAATATTAATAACACATGCATTTTCGGTATGATGAAAGTGTGTGACTCTTGAATGGTCATTTTGACCAAATACTGGTTCAAGTGATATATGAAGCAGATCTTCTTTAGAAAGTTACTCGTTGCGCAGTGTGTTGGGGTGATGGGGTGGCCAAATAGTCAAAGCTTTCGCTCGTCATGCCGAAGACCCGGGTTCGATTTCCTGCATGGGTACAATGTGTAAAGTCCATTTCTGGTGTCCCCCGCCGTGATATTGCTGGAATTTTGGTAAAAACGGCGTAAAACCCAACACACTCACCGTGCGTCCCTTATAGACATTATCAATTTTCCTGTTAAGGAAACCTACACTTTTAGCGCTCGTGGCAAACAGCCATATCACGGACATTTATGTATTCATGCCAGCCAACAGAGTAAGCCCAATATCACGGAGTTGAAACAGGAAAAAAACTGACTTGTGAAACAACATGCAATCAAACGTTTACATTTAACTGGTCTTTGCTTTAATGTTAAGTTTGCATAAAGTTTAAAACGTGACAGGAAGAAGACAGCTCACGTGGTGGAGTTCCTGTAACGTCTGAAACAGCCAGCAGATGACAGAGCAACGTACCCCAACGTGCTTTTATCAGTTTCATGTGTTAATGTTTGACACACATTGTAACTTGTGGGGAGCGGTGTTTTTCATCTTGACTTTTAAGAGCCTAACCTATTTTATCTTTAGCGCTATACATTGCGTTCAAGACAACCGCGAAATACACACACCAAGTTCCGCACATCTGGATAAAAATAGTTATAAATGAAGTAAATGATGTGACCAAACGGAAAATTCGACACAAGCGGACATTCGACATACCCGAGTTCGAGACAAAGGAGTTCAAATGTATGTTCAAATGGAAAAAATAGCATGAACTTTAATATCATATCAACCAGTGAAATCTTAGTGAAAATGTAAATGTTCATTTATTTGTAATCTACAACAGCCATGATATGGTTGAGTAAAAAACAATTAGGCATACAATATTTCTTTAATTCTTCAGTATTTTATTAATGAAAAAACGGAACAACCATTTCAGTAATCATTCTCAACTCCCTGGGGAGTATACAAACAGATTAAAGTTGCCTACAGACGCAAGAAGGTTTTTACATCCACCTCACATATCGGGTACCCATTCCCTGCTGGGTGAGCAGAGGCACATTTGAACCTTAGGTGTATGTACGGCTTAACGCCGCCTTTAAGAGTATTCCAGTTATATCACGGCGTGTCAGCTTAATGTGGGAGGAAAGCCCGAAGTGATACAGGTCTCAGACGTTTACCGCTTCGGTGAAACCCACGAGCACGGGTATGGTGCTAACAAAACTAGAAACATAATCGGGGAGAACCGGGATTCGAACCAACAATCATAGGTTTCTGGCGTGCCCATGGGACGCAACTCTGCACAGCGAATCCGGCGCATCCCGGATGGATCGGGTGATCTGACTGTGATTTAGTTGATTGCGCGTCATCGAACCTTGACTGCTTGGAGCGATACTCGCAGTCCAGATTTATTTACGTCCGCCGTCATTTCGCTTGACTATAGCAAGCAAACAAACAAATAAACAAAGCGACGTGACACAGATTGGACAACCGGAATGAAAACAGTTCTGATTAACATATTTGAGTTTAAAAATATGCGACAAGGTCAGGATGTCAGATATTTATTATTCAAACTTGTAACTGAAACCAGTTGACTCGTTTCCGGCCACAAACATCAACTTACACACCGTGTTAAAGATTGCACTATTCATTGCACTTCAAAATCAAAATAGAAACAGAATTGAAATCGCTATTGAAGATTTTGGTGTTATAATTAATAATTAATTAGACTGGTTACGTGCGTGAATAATTTAGTAATTAATGCAATAATTGAATTATGTGTATTTGTCTCTTTTTAACACAAAGCTGTGTCAAGATGTGGTACATGTGAAGTTTGTTTGTTTGTAGTTTAACGCCGCACTCAGCGATGTTCCAGCTATATGACGGCGGTCTGTAAATAACCGAGTCTGGACCAGACAATCCATTGATGGACAACATGAGCATCGATCCACACAATTGTTGGTTGGTTTGTTGTTTAACGCCGGGCTCTGCAATAATCCAGCTTTATGACGGCGGTCTGTAAATAGACGAGTCCGGACCAGACAATCCAGTGATTGACATCATGAGCATCGATCCAGGTAATTGGGATACGATGACATGCATCAACCAAGTCAGCTAGCCTGACCATCCGATCCCGTTAGTCGCCTCTTACGACAAGCATACTCGCCACCAGACCAAACCAACCAACTATAAGACTAAAGTTTTATTTAGTCATGATCGTGTAATACTAATTGTTCAAGAGACATATTACAGGTGTAGGCCCTCAGTTCTCATGCCCCCCCCCCCCCCCCCCCCCTATCTAAGCTTGCCGAGGTTATTCACTCGAGGTTATGCCGTTAATTAACTTCCATGGTAATTGGTCCCAGTCGGCCTAATTTGCTGTCTTAGCATCTAACTCTTCTGTCTTGGCATAGTGTTGTTTTCAATGTCTATTGGGTCCTGATCATTTGAGTTTGCCTCTCGTTCGTTACATTTAGATCATAAAAATAATACTGTGGACTTTTATCGCCTTTTTTTAATTATTACTTCATTTTTTATTCAGTGACAGCTCCGTGTCAGTCAGGCACATACCCGTGCTCGTGGGTTTCCCCTCAGTTGCAGACGTTCTTAATTCAATTTAGCGCCGTTAAATCTACAGGTTAGCTAACTCTACATTGATAAGGGGGCACGGGTGGCCCAGTCGTCTAAGTCGCCGCGATTCGTTGTGCAGAGTTGCGTTCCTTGGGCACGCCAGAAACCTATGATTGTGGGTTCGAGTCCCGGTTCGCCCCGATTATGTTTCTAGGCTTGTCAGCACCATACCCGTGCTCGTGGGTTTCACCGAAGTGGTAAACGTCTGAGGCCTGCATCACTTCGGGCTTTCCTCCCATATTTAGCTGACACGCCGCGATATAACTGGAATACTGTTTTAAGCGGCGTTAAACACAACTCACTCACTCACTACATTGATAACACAGTATGTTCATCTCCTTCTACCATGACTAAATAAAACGCTGACACTTTGATGTCATGGGTTGAGTCCTGTGTTTTGAGTGGAGAATCACCGACAACAGACTTTAAATAGAATGCGGCGCTCTATATAGTCAAACAGGTTGTTTACACCGTACACGTCACACGAACGCATGACAGACGGGCTCGGAAAGCATGTAGAAGGGCAACTTCATTACCTAGCATGAGGTAGGTTCCCCCCCCAAAAAAATAAAATATTAATAATAATAATAAAAAAAAAAAAAAATAAAATAAATAAATAAAAAAAATAAAAAATAATGAAAAAATAAGCAAGCCTTCCAAAGTTTTCATTCTACACCGCACTTCTGATCAAACCGGCGTTAAACCTAACTCGACCACTCACTCACTACACTGTGAGCCATCTGGTCATTGTTACTCCGAGAAACACATTATATACAGTTTATGATATGCAGAAAGCTCAAACGTAAACCAACTAATTGTAATAGAGGTTTATATGTTTTTTATTCAGCTATTCCTTCATAGTGTTGCTTTAGTAATCTGAACATGTCGTAGTATGCGTTAGAAATGTACAATCAGCTATTAACATAATATGGGTCATCAAAATAATATACAGAAAGTGACGGCTCACTATATTTCTGTTTCAGCTTCCGTGATGGGGCACCTGATGACTACATGTGTGTTAAACAGGACAGAGTTGTGATGACTTTATTATGAGCCATTTCGACAAATCGACACAGGATACTTCCTGGTGACCGTTCTCCCTGTTGCTCACACATATCTGCTTTGTGTATTTTTTAAAACTGGCTTGTTTGACTGAAAATATCATCAACACATGATAGAGAAATCAATACAATCTATGTTTTCTAAATGCGCATATATATACATACAGTAAAGTACGTTTATAAGGAACACGCTTATAACGAACTGACGGATATAACGAACTGATTTTTTTGTCACGACTATTTGCTATTGTTATACTGTATATATGCTTATAACGAACTACGAACTCAAATGGACCACTAATTTTAATTCGTAATAACCGTACTTCGTTACTAGCATATACACAGCATATATACAACAAATGGCCGGGACTATAACTAAGCTCGTTATATCAATCAGTTCGTTATAAGCGTGTTCGTTATAAACGTAGTTTTACTGTATATTACACACACACATACAACACACACAACAGCACACACACAAGACACGCACACAAGACACACACACACGCGCACGCGCGCGCGCACACACACACACACACACACACACACACACACACACACACACACACACACACACACACACACACACACACACACACACACACACACACACACACACACACACACACACACACACACACACACCTCCCTGCCAGGCTGCGAAACAATAAAGATCCCTGTTTTGTAAATGTAACCTTTATTTCGGTTCCGGGGTCATGATCAGGTGGGTAGGCATGATAAGTTTGCATCATGTTTGCTTTTCATTAAAAGGGAGATAACCCCGTGTTACTTACTGGTTAACTCCACATGATACAAAGCTAATATGAACTGGTCTCATGATCAAGGACGCACGACGTGGACGAGGCCGCCATAATACCCCATTTCCCTACACACCTGTGGGTGAGAAACACATTTCAGATAACTGGTATGAACCATATGGTTGAGATCGAATTCCGCACCTGTGATTAGTTACTCCATGATGCATATGATGACTTAAGGTCATATTGTGACGGACTACTTTCCTGATCATAAGCCATTGATAAGTTACGCGCGCTCCAGTCGAATGTTCGCCTTCGTGTGTCCTGAACGTTATGGTTTTAGAGCCTCACCCCCTAGATGCAACAATGACATATTTGTCAATCCCCCTCAACTATTCAAAGTCGAGCAAGATTCAAAATATATCGCGACAACTAATACACTTCAAAGTTTTAAAATGTTCTGTGATAACATCCTCTGTCATATCAGACAAAGCAAATTATCGACATTTGTGATAAACAATTAAATCACCATTCATAGCGTTATTTAATATGTGTTTAGAATATCGGATATTTACTCGAAGAACTGAATTTCAAAAACAGCATTTTAGTGATCACAGGTATCAGTTTTTTTTATCAAATCACAAATGACAATTCGGAAACGCCAAGAATAGTTTAGAATGTTTTGGAAATACGCAAACACAAACGCCGAAGTGTACCTTCCGTCATATTGGATAGTGTTTACAAAATCACGTTTCAAGTCTGCCGGTTAGGAGACTTCTATTAGATCACATATATTTCAAACATTTTTTGAAGTTTAAACAAAGCAAAATTCAGATTTTACACTGTGTAAAATGTGCTCCTATTTTGAGAGACTAATTCGTCTTATTGTTGCACACAATGGCTCACACTTTTGAGAATGTTCCTATGAAGAGTATCGTAGCCCGAATTATGGAATTACAAATGTATACATAACAGTGATCAGGTAAATTCAACGGAAATCGAAATCGTAAAAAGCTTCCGTCCTGTGTGACGCCATGACTATCGCAAAATCACGTACAACGACGGTAGTTAGCTGCATTTCTGACTCATTATCTTGGTAACATTGAAAACATAAAACAAATAACATTACGAAGATTTTCTGATACATTTCTGTATATACGATCCCGCAGTCAACGAACATCCTCCTCTGAATAGCCCGTGTACTGTTGTCAGTGAACCCGCAATTTTGTAAAAGTGGGTCACCGTTACAAACAAATAAATGAACAAAAATGTTCTCAACATAGTGTTTTATTTCAATCCCTAAGTCAAACTAAATCTTTAAAAACGTAAGAAAATGCGAGCGTGTGTGTGGATATTGTTTATCGCAATCAGCAATATTCCAAATATATCCAGGTTAGCAGAGTGAGTGAGTGAGTGAGTTGGGTTTAACGCCGCTTTTAACAGTATTCCAGTTATATCACAGCGTGTCAGCTTAATGTGGGACGAAAGCCCGAAGTGATGCAGGTCTCAGACATTTGCCACTTCGGTGAAACCCACGAGCACGGGTATGGTGCTGACAAACCTAGAACAATAATCGGGGCGAACCGGGATTCGAACCCACAATCATAGGTTTCTGGCGTTCCCAAAGGACGCAACTCTGCACTGCGCATCGCGGCGCCTTAGACGACTGGGCCACCCGTGCCCCCGTTTTACCAACGAACACATTTTATGGTTTGCTGGCTTAAACATTTCAAGTTGGAATTCCGGAATGTCACCGTATATAATTACTCGATGCTATAGCAATATTTTGCTTGTATACTTTGCGTGCGTCACTCGCTCATTCATTTAACAACCCATGATTATAGGGGCCGTCTCAAAAGCAAGAGCACTGAGTTAACGGTGGCGAACCTGTCTGACAAGTGAACAAAGTTCAATTTCATGAATGAAACGGGTTCGGTCGTAACGTAGACTTTGAAGGAAATGACACTGTCTATCCTATTCCAACGCTTCACCGCGTCCATTCGACCAACCCTTTCACAACCACGTCGTCAGGCTGCCGTCCTAGTTTTAATAAGCAGGATCCAAGCTAACAAGACGTGTTTAAATTTAAAGGTAGGTGAAAAATAGAACGAAATGCGACAGAAACTGTGGTCATGCAGCTGAATACCGGAGGTCACCTGCAAACTGGGAAGTAAGATATATAGGCCGCTTTAGCCATGCCAGCAACCACCCAGCCCTGATATGTCACTGTGTCAGAGCAGGTTGGCCTAACCCGTAAACGTTCTTATTGAAGACACATATGCACATTTTTAGTGTCACATTCTTCATAGTATTTCATAACTTATGCTGTTTTGTGATTTCTCTTTTGTGAATTGTGTATCTTGATTGATGATTTGAAAAGAAGAAGATAGATGCACATTTATAGTGTCATTTTCTATATAGTATTTCATAAATTATATTGTTCTTTTCCCGTGATTTCTATTTTGGGAATTGTGTAGTTTGATTGAAGCAGTTTTAGCATTTGTGTGTGTGTGTGTGTGTGTGTGTGTGTGTGTGTGTGTGTGTGTGTGTGTGTGTGTGTGTGTGTGTGTGTGTGTGAGAGATTGTGTGTGTGTGTGTGTGTGAGAGAGAGATTGTGTGTGTGTGTGTGTGTGTGTGATTTTGTTTGTGTGTGTGTGTGTGTGTGTGTGTGTGTGTGTGTGTGTGTGTGTGTGTGTGTGTGTGTGTGTGTGTGTGTGTGTGTGTGTGTGTGTGTGTGTGTGTGTGTGTGTGTGTGTGTGTGTGTGTGTGTGTGTGTGTGTGTGTGTGTGTGTGCTGGATCCCCTTACCACGGGGTCACAGTTTCCGAATTCGCCATATGTGTGAATATGTAGAATGTTATTGTTAGCTGTATACAAAGCACTGTTTAGAACATCAACAACATCTATGTTAGGTTACAAGGTGTGTCCGTTTACCCAGTCTCCTGCGACACAATACATCACGCCCGATGATCAGATATTGGCTTTAATCTTATCGTTAGTTGCAGGTTTTCCTGACACGAACGTGCTCATTTCCTGTGTGTATTGAATGCAGACACTCCAATAAAAGTACAAATTCCAACTATCCGCTATTAAAAGGCTTGTATGAAAGGCTCTGTGTTAAATAAGCAAATAAGCAAGCAAACATCTTGCGACTGACGGAAGCAGAGTCATATTGATTTTACATGTCTAAATGACATTTGTGTTTGGGAAATTGGGCAACAATGTCTGGATATTATTACACAATGGTTATACAAATGTGAGTTACAGGTTGCAAGAAATTATAATTATTTCAAACCCAAAGTCAGATTGAAGGAAGGTTGAAGGGATAATCAACATCAGTGATGACACCAGGTGTTCACGAAAAAGGCAAGCACGAAAAGGCAGTATCGAGTTTGGACCGAATTCGTACTATGATCAATGATCCATGTCGTAGGGATGTGTGGTGGGTACGTGTTAGAGATGGACTGAAGAAGGTGTGTATTTTGTGTGTGTATTTTGTGTTTTGTGTGTGTATTTTGTGTGTGTATTTTGTGTGTGTGTGCGTGCGTGCGTGCATGCGTGCGTGCGTGCGTGTGCGTGCGTGTGCGTGTGTGTGTGTGTGTGTGTGTGTGTGTGTGTGTGTGTGTGTGTGTGTGTGTGTGTGTGTGTGTGTGTGTGTGTGTGTGTGTGTGTGTGTGCTGGAGATTGTGTGTGTGCCGAAGATGGTGTGTGTGTAGATGTTGGGAATGGTATGTGTATGTGTTGGCGATGAGGTGGGTGTATGTGTTGGAGATGGTGTGCGTTTATGTTTTGGCGATGAGGTGGGTGTATGTGTTGGGGATTGGGTGTGTGTATTTGCTGAAGATGGTGTGTGTGTACGGGTTGGGATGTGTGTGTGTGTATGATGGGGATGGTGTGTGTGTGTATATGTTGGGGATGATGTGTGTGTATGTGTTGGGATGGGGCGTGTGTATGTGTCGGGGATGGGGCGTGTGCATGTGTCGGGATGGGGCCGGTGTATGTGTGTGTGTTTTGGAGATCGGGTGTATGTTTTGGGGATGGTGTGTGTGTTTGTCGGGGATGGGGCGTGTGTATGTGTTGGCGATGGGGTGTGTGTATGTGTGTGTGTGTGTGTGTTTTGGGGATAGGTTGTGTAATTGTCGGGGATGGGGCGTATGTGCGTTTTGGGGATGGGGTGTGTATATGTGTTGGGGATTGGGCGTGTATATGTGTTGGGGATTGGGTGTGTGTTGGGCATGGGGCGTGTGTGTATATATGTGTTAAGGGTGGGGTGTGCATGTGTTTTTGGGATGGGGTGTGTGTATGTGTGTGTGTGTGTTTTGGGGATAGGTTGTGTAATTGTCGGGGATGGGGCGTGTGTATGTTTTGGGGATGGGATGTGTGTATGTGTGTGTTTTGGGGATATGTTGTGTGTTTGTAGGGGGTGGTGTGTGTGTATGTTTTGGGGATGTGGTGTGTGTATGTGTTGGGGATTTGGTGTGTGTGTGTGTGTGTGTAAATGATAAATATATCGAAATAATATTTTGTTAATATATGACTGTTGAACATGACTGATTGGGCACCTGTGACAAGGCCAATATGAAAACACAAACGTAATGACATATTTATCAATTGTCTGCCTGACAATATATTTCCACATAGTATCAGTATCAGTATCAGTCATGGAGATCCCGAAAAAAGGTAAAAGATGTCACGTTTATAAAAAAAAAGGTCATTACGTGCAAAATTCCTATTAGCCCGACAAATCCCTTTTGGTCCTTTCAAATCCCGTATTTCAAATCGGCTGCTTCGATGTGAAGCGCCGATTTCAGTGATCACGTATTTCGATTAATAAAAGATAAATATGACATGACAAATGCATGATCAAATTCTATAGCTTGATACAAATCTGATAAAATGTTGCCTTCAGAGGAGATATACGTATCACAGTAAACAAAAACATAACAAAAAAACAACCCTCACCAAATAACACATGGCCGTAAAAATTATCATTTTACTTCCTACTTCCTCCAAGGTGACAACGATAGCGTTAAATTGGTGTTTGATGTAAACTGTGTCTGCTTCATGTGTCAGTGATTATCATGGGGTAAACTTTTGTCTTGCCTCAACACGTTTCTGTTGTTTCTGTGAAAAATAATCTACCACAACACCATTACTTTAAGGAAGTATAATCGCATATGTATTATTCAAGGGGAGCATTTGCAATATCATTCATGTTAATACAGCTCATCTGACTGCAGATCTACTACTGTGGGTGCGGAGTATTCAGGAAAGGAGCAAGACTGGTTGACTACCTGCAACAACAGTAAGTTTATATACGCTGTAGACATGATTGCTTAATTGTCATTGACTGAAACATAAGGTACACACATCCTCATATCAAAGCCACCTTTTATAAAGGCGGAAATGATCCGACGAATATTACGTTCAGTAAATAGATCAGCAAGTGTTGTTCATGTTCTATCCACGACCTGAACGCATGTTGTTTTACGATGAATAATTAGCATTAGTCCAAACATTTAACTCTGCTTTGACAGACAGAGAAACTAGCCTATTGTGTGTCATTGAGTTTTTTTACCATAGGTCACATTGTGTGGCATTGTTGTACCTCAGAATCAGTTAAGGTTATACAGGACGTGAGGAAAGTAACATAAGTAATCACAATATGTATTGGTAACAAATGCCGTTATCATTTTTGTGTAATTCGACTTTTCACATCAGTTATGTTAACTACACAAAAGAAGTGAGGAAAATACATGAATTTCATAACAGAAAGTAAGATTCAATATATTATTCCCTTTGACGTTATGAAAAAATATTGTTATCTTTATTGGAGACGTTATCATGGTATACGTCATTGTTAAACAGGTATACGATGTGACGTCATTAACTTTTGGACGTGATTACTTACTAAGTCAACCCTGTTGTCTATATGACAACAATCACTGGTCCACACTCAATTATTTAGAGGTTGGCATCATAAAGCTAGAATATTGTGCGGCGTTAAGCAACAAACAAACCAAACGCTGTTGATCGCGTGTCTTGAATGGATTTTTAGGATATTTCTGACCTTGGCCCATGTGCATAAACAAAAAAACCTTCATTCTACAGATGGGGGTCACTGGAAAAAGTGATAGTCTCGGATTATACATCCTCCTTGGTACCCTTTTACCTCAGTTGTCCCAAGGTACGTAGAAAAGGAAAACACTTTTATTTCGAATGACTGCGACAATACTCGTACGTAGAACCGATTGCGTGTAACACATGCTCAAACTAATGTGATTTTGCTGATTGTTATGTTACTTGCAGTTAACCATATTCAAGTTACATCACTGTAAATATGTTTCTCTTGCACTGTGCAAGTACCGTGTCGTCGGGATACGATGACACGCAATCAGTACGGTCTCCGAGATTCCCCGTTGTCGCCGGTTAAAACATAATGACACTTTATTTATACATCCCAGGTGCAGCAGAGCTTGTGTGTCCAGAGGTAGGATTCTTGGACTCGCCCGCAAACCTGAGCTGCAGTGGCACAGGAAGAACACACTCCTACATCCAGCCATCAGGGGGCATTGTGACCACATGTAACATGACCACTGCAACATGTATACCTGACGTGATGGTGACAATACCTAACTCTTCCTACAGTGTCCTCACACTACCAAGGGTAAACCAGTCACACGCAGGACGCTGGACTTGCTCCATTTGGGATTATGTGACAGGTTGTTTCATGACAGTTGCAAGTAAGTATGTTACTTCAGCTCAGACCATCACCCGGTGACTGGTGACTGTCACCTCGTTGTAGCAACGGTGCCCGATCATGACAAAGCTGACAGTGCATAATTAGAATTCAACATTTCTCAGTTATTGGTATGACATCACACACACACACACACACACACACACACACACACACACACACACACACACACACACACACACACACACACACACACACACACACACACACACACACACACACACACACTGCTCTTCTCGTATGCTTTGTGTAAAAAACAAGAACAACGTTACTTTAGTTGTGTATTTCGTATTTCAGAACTCCCATCATGTGCCATATTGAGTAACCGGTCTGCAGAAGAAGTGACAGTACGTGTACAAGACTACCATTGTTCTGACTCCACTGAGCTGTATTTGAAGACTGGAAACGTCCCTGGAAGACTGTTGAATACATCACGTATTAATACCATTGTTGACATGATTGAGATCACAGTAAATGTAACAACATCCCTTGTAGAGTCAAAGACATTGGCCTTTGTCTGTGGCAATACGAGTTGGGAAATTGCTTGTCAAGGTACTGAACCTTCATATATGATGTCCTTTTTAAGTCCTGTTATTGTTTGTTTCGTGTGTCTACATCCATGCTCGTGGGTTTTACCCAAATGGTTAGAGTGTAACATTCCTTTCACTATTATTTCATTTAGGAGTTAAATATTTCGTTTCGTAAGATTTGAGTGATGTTATGCTGAATGGATGTACGGAAATGTCATTTGAACATGACGCCGTAAGGTGACGTGATGGTGACCATACCAAACTCTTCCTGCAGTGTTCTCACACTGCCAGGTATATAACTATCATACGCAGGGAAGTGGACGTAATGTGTCACGTTGTTTCATGACAGTTGCAAGTAAGTGTGTCATTTTAGTATAGACAATCACCTGGTGATCATGACTGTATACATCACGTCGTTGTAGCAACGTTGCCCGATCATGACAAGTTGTTAGTGCAACATTAGGGGTTGTATACAATTTTGCTTGCCACGTTTATAACTGAGACAATACCTATCTGAGTTATTGGTATGACGTGATACAAATGTACATATGTTACAGTCCATATGTGGGGCGGTCGGGTAGCCTACAGATTAAAGCGTTTGCTCGTCACGCCGAAGACCCGGGTTCGATTCCCGACATTGATACAATGTGTGAAGCCCATTTCTGATGTCCCCCGCCGTGATATTGCTGGAATATTGCTAGAAGCGGCGTAAAACCATATTCACTCACTACATATGTAAAATGACTGAAATGTTTAGTCTGGCATTTGCAAAACGCCACAACATTTAAACCATTTTACATTGAGTTTTCCATTTATTAGTTTGTTTGTTGTTTAACGTCGCATCTAGCAATATTCCAGCTTTATGACGGTTGTCTGTAAATAATCGTATCTGGACCGGACAATTTAGTGATTGATATCATGAGCATCAATTTGGACACGATGTCATGCATATACCAAGTCTTTCGAGCCTGGCCACCCGATCCCGTTAGTCACCTCTTAATGACAAGCATGGGTTGTTGAAGACCAATTCTAATCCGGAATCTTTCCATTTATCTTATTATGATAATTAATTCCACATATGTTTAGGATCTGTATCATCACCCAGTGATGGAAAAAAAACGAAAGTAAATGTATATTGTTGTTTTTTTGGCTCCTGATCCCAGCATATTTAGACTTTTGTGATGTTTTTAAGCCCTTTTGAACTTCTAATTAACTTTTAGTCAATCTCACGGGATAATAATTGTAAAATGACTGAAATATTTTGGCGTTTTGTATTTTGCCTAAGTGAACATTTTACACATTAATTGTAATATATATACATAGATCAGTAGGTGTAACATCGACATATAGGATATAGTAACTGTTCTCCTCGTATGTTATAAAAAACAAACAACAACAACGTTACATTAATTGTGAATTATGTATTTCAGAACCCCCATCATGTGACATATTGAGCAACCGGTCTGCAGAGGAAGTGACAGTACGTGTACAAGACTACCATTGTTCTGACTCCATTGAGCTGTATTTAAAGACTGGAAACTTTACAGGAAGACTGTTGAATACATCACGTATTAATACTACTGGTGGCATGTTTGAGATCACAGTCAATGTAACAACATCCCTTGTAGAGACAAAGACATTGGTCTTTGTCTGTGGCAATACGAGTTGGGAAATTGCTTGTCAAGGTACTGAACCTTTAATTCTGCTCTAGTTTTGATTTGAGTTGAGGATAGATGATGGATGTGTAATAAAGAGACGGGTTAATCAAGTTTAGAGAACTTTTAAATAAGTTAAGATAGGAATTGTTTTGTTTGTATTGTTATTCACAGTGGGAGAACCGACTGTTTTGTGTAGCGTGTGAAAATCCTGTGATCGTATGTTTGGTGTGTCTACAATCCTGCCGGGTTTTACCCAAACAGTTAGCGTTTAACATCCCTTTCACTATTATCATATTTTATAATTTCTTCCAAGGTATTGGGGGCGGTCGGGTAGCTTAGTGGTTAAAGCGTTCGCTCGTCACGCCGAAGACCCGGGTTCGATTCCCGACATGGGTACAATGTGTGAAGCCCATTTCTGGTGTTCGCCGCCGTGATATTGCTGGAAAATTGCTAAAAGCGGCGTAAAACCATACTCACTCACTCACTTCAAGGTATTGATATCGTAAATAATTTAATCAACTGTTTTCATACACATTTTACACTTATTTTCAGTGAAGGCGGCGAAAGAAAGTAACGGAAGCAATAGCTCTGTTGTCATCATAGCGGCTGTCGTTGCCGGAAGCGTTGTTGTCATCATCATCGTCATGCTGGTAGTGATTCTGGTGAAGATGAAGCGATCAAAACGGAAACAACAGCCAGAAACACAGACTGATAATTGTGTGAACGATTCCACTTATGACGTCATGGGACATAATACGAAATCCAATGAAGAAGTACACAAACCATCTGCTTGCTACGACAGGGTATATATAGTGCACGCTGGGTGCACAGCTTCTCCAGAAGGAGACACTTCCATCTATGATGTCGCTTCCCGTTAAGACAATTATGTAACTGCACACATATCCAATCACCATGACGGCATTGTGCAGAAAATTCCAGGTGATACATAGGGTGTTGGGTTAGCTTTGGGCCTAAAACGGTCGCGTGTCATATAAAAAACTGAGTTCGTTTAACCAAGATGAGTGTAACCTGTTTGTTCCTCCCTTCCCTCCCGGGCAAAATGTCTTGAACATAGCTTAGAGCGGCGTTATCCCTTGCTCCCTCACTCACGCACCCCATTTCTACAATGCCACACCAGCAGACAGTTGCGCTCATTACCCTCTTATATATATCACTTTGCCAGATTTTACAATTTATGTGGGTTTTTTTTGCAAATAAATGTGGGTTTTGTCAAACTCGTCATACATTTCTTTTCACGAAGGCAACAAATGTAAAAATTACAGTAAATAAGAATTTGATATTAAATCTTTTGGTATCTGTACATTTAAACATCTCCTTGGGAAACATCTGCGTGTAAAACTTGTACACTCAAAGACCCCCACTGTAAGGAGATTCTTCCTCTTTTGTGTAGATGTGGTAGATACGCTCGTATCATATTCCCTTAATTCTTACCCATCATGAACCATTAATGCCATGACATGGCATGGTGTGAAAGAATGAAAGAGCCACTTCAATCGAACACCGCAAGTTGATTTATCGAACATCATTCAACAGTCAGCATCTTGAGTTTGTATCAGTGAATTTTAAAATCGACAGAGAGTAACGCTGAACATGTGTTGTCATATTAACAGTTACATGAACATAACGGCGGCTTTACCATTTCAAGTTCAAATGTTGAAATAGTTTAAAAAGTACAAGGGCACATTCATACTGAACAATAGCTTCTTTCAGGTTGTTCGTTATTCAGGTGTCGAGCTCGAGGTTGCTATCAGGTGTTATTTGTGGAAAACAGCTCTGTCATGGAGGAAACACATGATATATTCTGCAGTTGTATTTAAGTTTGTGGTAAACTATATTCATTGAGGGAGAGTACAGACTAGACGATGTATTACCTAAGTGCACAGACACGTTCACGTATATTAACACACGCTTATTATCCAGTATCGTCATGATGTATCAAACCATTAACCCATGTCAGAGTTAATAACATTATCACCTATCCTTTTTTATATAAATGCAAGTGGTATACTGATAAAGGCTAATGCAAGATACACTGAAACATTAATGTTAAAAGTGATGCCTTTCATGTGTCCATGGTCCTTCGTTCAATAAATCAAGATATGTGCTATAATATATTCCAACACAGTGGCATCCCGTGTTGGTCTAATTACCACTTCATATTTCCTTTTGTATTCTAGATGTAAATCAAGATTAGTGCTATATGTAAATCAAGATAAGTGCTATAATATATTCCAACACAGTGGCATCCTGTGTTGGTCTAATTGCCACTTCATAGTTCCTTAGTGCTATAATATATTCCAACACAGTGGCATCCTGTGTTGGTCTAATTACCACTTCATATTTCCCTTTGTATTCTAGATGTTGTTGTGTCTTTGGTCCTTCTTTCACTAAAAAACAGAATTATCTTGAGACTGTCTAGTTATGTATTAAATTATGATCATTCCTGGCATGACTGACATGGTCGTGTACTCAAAACTCAATGCATATCTGTATACATGTACCTATATCTAAGCCTTGTCATGGTTATATGCTCGTTTGTTCTCATCACATACCATTATCACTGATTTGTCACTACCATACTGTTTTGTGGGTTTTGCAAAAGTGACACACACGTTTAAGACGTGTATTTTTCCTTCACCCCGTGATAACGTAAAACTAAAGTCTGAATAAATCAAATTTACGGCTCGACTGGGAAGCTTGGTGCCAGACGTAGACAGAGCCTATTTGATATGATCTCAGGATCTCCTCAGCACTGAATACGTCTCTCAATTGTTTCAAGAGGTACGACCATGCTTTGATAATGGTTTGGGAATAATGGATCAAAAAGATTTGCTTTCAACGTAATTAATTTCTTTAGTCTTTGTTTCACTAATACTGAAGGATAATTTAACACGTGTTATCGCGTATGATCTTTAAATAACTTGGCCTAGTCATGCATACTTTCATACCTAATCCTTGTCATGATCATATGAACGTTTGTTTAATCTCCTTATGATTATTTAAGGGGGCGGGCGGGTAGCCTATTGGATAAAGCGTTCTCTCGTCACGCCGAAGACCCGGGTTCGATTACCGACATGGGTACAATGTGTGAAGCCCATTTCTGGTGTCCCCCGCCGTGATATTTCTGGAATTATGCTAAAAGCCGGGTAAAACCATACTCACCCACACACTCACTATGATTATTTAAATAGTTTTGTCGCCTTTACTTATTATTATAATCCCGTATTATCATCACTTGTTTGCCATCACAATTGTGTGATTGACGGTTTTGCAAAAGCGACACGCACACCACACTGAAACCTTATTTCCGTATTATGCCTGTGTATGTGTTGCTGAGGTTGGCCTGACATAAATCGACATAAATCTAGTAAGCAGCTTGCAGGGCGGACCGAGGAGACTATTAGCTAAGGTCTGGGGATCTGCTCAGCATGAAAACGTCTCTCAATAAGAGGTAAGACAATGGCTTGGAATAAACTGAACTGAACTGAGAATAATTAATGTAAACGGTTCAGTTTCAGACTGTGTGGGCATACGTATAACCTGCATATCCGTAACGACACACAACATGGCGACATGGTGAAAATAATGAAAATCGATTGGTAGGGAAATTGCGTTGTTTCGAAACAATCAGTGGGCCGTAAAGGACCATAGGTATAGGTACATCTCCACATTCAAAGGTTCAGATAATTGTACCAGATATATCTTATGATTATCGAAAGGGTTTTGTCGCTTTTCGGTACAGAATAAAGTAAAACACACTGGTGATTTTGAACCTGGTTGATGTGACTCACGTTTCTCCTTTTCCACAGCTGTTGACAATATGGCGTAATAACGAATGATGCTTGGGATTAGATATAACCTGCTCACAAAATCATGCCAGTATATGGATCACACATAATCATTTCTCTGCTGGCTTAAGGTGCCATAGATTGCCAGCGGTCTTCTTTTAAATATTAATTATCATGATAAATAATATAAATATTTCTTCCTTGTTGTAATAGGTGAGATCGCATGAGAGGAGGGCCATGTATGCTGCGTATGCGCCGACGCTTCTTCTTATTACTCATCTATCACACAGTATGTACACTACACCGTCCAGGGTAGCTTGAGTTTGCTCTGTTGTTTGTATGCAGCTGTTGTACCATGGGGTACTCTATCAGCGTTTTCAAGTGTTTTTGTGTTATCTGCATTGTGTAAAGTATAACACGTTACAATTACCGACATCAGACATATATCGATTCAAAATGACTTTCAACACTAGATGTCATTAACGTCCAATAAATTCTCTTCAGTTATAATCGATAATGACTATTCTTTGGCGTTTATAGTGAATGACATTTTGCGAACATTAGGAGGTATATAAGGTTGTATCTTCAAGCCGTGTTTCTACAAGAATGTATTGTCTGTAATTGTCAGGAATTCGGACATTTACCTCTTTAACAACCGATTTGAAGAGATATTTCCCGGAAACCCTTTTGATATAGACATGACTGTATGAGTACCCATTAAGTTTGATAGTCGGTTACTTTTGAAAATATAATATCAGACCCCAAAGTCATCAAAGTATCTACAAATATAAATGTTTTTTATTTGCATGGCTTGCCGGTTGTTTAAAAAAACACACAAGTGACATCAGTTGCCAAATGATGGTAAAGGAGAAGTACAGTTAAAGTATGGGATTAATCATTTATATTGAAACAAGTATTTTGAATAAGAATCTAAATAATGTCATTATGCCAACAAAAAACTCTTAATATTTCGTTGCAATTTCGCTCAATTAGCTATCATCCAACATGATTTGTGAATAAATTAAGAGAAGCCTTTCCTGCAGATGCTAACACATACAAGCGTTTCAAATGTGAAGACTATGACGTGATTATGTGAATGTATAGGCGCCAGAACTGTGCCAAATACAAGCATGTAGATTGGTCAATTTGGATAGCCCTTGGTAATTCGTGTACATAGGTAGTTAGTTAATCTTAACACTGAATGCAAAATATATCTTCGTAACCAAGTTCTTTGAACCTGGATCTCTCTCACAGACAGATGCCTCAAATTGCAAGGAACCCAAGACGGCATGTCCTGCCAGTTTGCACTTCCTCTCTGAACGCAGACATGCTAAAACGTCGTGGTATCCAAACTTTCCTCCTCGCAAAATCGTTCTTTTCGCTTGAAAAATTGACCAAAAAAACACTTCTGTTTGGTGTACCGTGCCGTACCCAATTTCACGTCTTCAATACGTCGTGAAAAACGGAAAATCATGTCATTGTCAGCGTCAACTCGAAAGGACAGTCTCAATCTTCTGCCGAAACATACCATAATGACTGTGTTGAAGATAGTTGATGGATGTCCCATCACAACTGCATAACGGCTAATGGTATTTGACACATATAGTAAACTACGTTTATAGCGAACACCCTTATAACGAACTCAGTGAGTGTGTATGGTTTTACGCCGCTTTTAGCAATATTCCAGCAATATCACGGCGAGGGACATCAGAACCCGGGTCTTCGGCGTGACGGGCGAACGCTTTAACCACTAGGCTACCCGACCGCCCCTATAACGAACTGACGGATATTACGAATTAATAGTTTTCTCCCCGGCCATTTGCTGTATATATGCTGTACATAATTGAAAACGAACTACGGTTAAAACGAACTAAAATTGGTGGTCCTCTGGTTTCGTTATAACCGTAGTTTACTGTATGTACATTTCTGGACACACATAGTCATTAACCACTCTTGGGTGCAATTTTAACTCAAAACTTATCTTAAAATGACATTACATTAGGGATTGAATTAACTGTCTGCCATCATTCCTTCTCTGCAGGTGCTGCTGAACTGAAATGTCCAGAGTTGGGTTACATTGGCTCTGAAGCAAGCCTCACCTGCATTGGTGCAAGTACCACACATGCCTATTCCAAGCCCGGTGGAAGTACCGCTTCCACTTGCCATGTGACCAACCAACAATGTATAAATACTGGCGTGGACACTGGGACAGTCATTAATGCAACTAACACTGTTCTCACGATATCCAGTGTCAAGAAGTCAGATGCAGGCGAATGGGGGTGTACGCTCGGTTCAGAACCTATTCCGTCAAAGTGCTCCATGACCATTGCAAGTGTGTATCTATGATTCTACAGTTAAACTTATTGTGGCACAATGTATCTTGTTTGTTATGCTGGCTCGCATGAGGCTCGCATGACTTTGTTGATTCATTATGGTTCGCTGACTTGGTTGATGCATGTCATCGTATCCAAATTACGTGGATCGATGATCATGATGTCAATGGATTGTCTGGTCCATTACTCGATTATCTACAGACCACTGTCATATAACTGGAATACTGCTGAGTACGGATTTAAACAACAAACAAACGAGTACGATATTGGCAAGGTCCAACAAAACTTAATTTAATTACTGATTATGCTAATCTATTTTCAGCATTTTAGCAAAAAAATGTATCACTTTTCTATAAAGTGCAGATCAATATATATTTAAGCAGATATGGTTGAGGTTTTGAGCAGACATGTCATTTGTGACCAAGCAGTGAAACAAACTTTCCCTTTGTTTCAGAGTTGCCATCATGCAATATAACGAGTGTTCCAAGCCCTGATGACCTCCATGTGAACACGAGTGTGTCTCTGTCAGTAAACGCAACCGGGTACTACTGTTCCACGGGGATGAAACTGCAGTTAAGAACAGGGAGTAACGTAACCGAACTCAAACTGGGTAACCTGGATGCCATCACTGATGACTCATTTCAACTTCAGCTCAACTTAACTGAATCTTACTTCGGAAACGTGACGTTAGAATTCACCTGTGACAGTAAACAGAAGGATATTTCTTGCAGTGGAATTCAAAGTCTAATGCCGAGTAAGTATGCCAATTTTACCATCCCTTAACTGACTGATATCGTGCACCTTCTACAACAACAAGCTGACAGCCATTTTAATACTGTTCAACGTTGATTAAGCCGTTATCACTTCCTCATTCACTGTAAGGCTGGGAGATGATTACATGTGCGGCGCATGATAGGTCTTCTGATACCGACGTAAGCAAGGGTGACGAGTGAGGGTAGTGCTTGATTAAAAAATCCTTTGAAAGTTCGTATCCAAATAAGAAAATCACAAGATGAAAATCTACACTCGAGTTGTGGAATGCTGAGCAGATTAATCCAAACCCTTGACATTATTTTGTTAATATCTAAAACAATTTGACTTTCCTCACATACGTCAGTGTTAATATAACTGATAAATCATTCCAACAGTCAACCAATATATCAAGTGGACTTGATGTGACTTTACAAAAACAAATGGCATTTCTTCTAAGATATTCTTATCCTAGGTATGGCGATATTGCAACTGGTTACCTACATGCTTGAACCCGTGAAGATCAGGGGTAAGAATATAGGTCTTCAGCAACCCATGCTTGCCATAAAAGGCGAATATGCTTGTCGTAAGAGGACACTAACGGGATCGGGTTGTCAGGCCCGCTGACTTGGTTGATGCATGTCACCGATCCCAATTGCATGAAGCGATGCTCATGATATTAATCACTGGATTGTCTGGACCAGACTCGATTATTTACAGACCGCCGTCATATAGCTGGAATATTGCTGAGTGCGGCGTTAAACAAAAAAAACAATCCAAAACCAAAACCAAAAGCTAATTACACTTTACACTTTTTCAGATACAAGTAGCAGCACAAACATGACAAGTAGCAGCACAAACATGAGCACGGCGGTCATCATAGGCGCTGTCGTTGCGTGGCTGTTTCAATCATCGTCGTGCTGGTGGTAGTTCTTGTGAAGATGAAACACCCAAAACGGACACAACAGCCAGAACTTGAAAAGAATAATCATGTGAACGACTCCACGTATGAGGGTGATGGACAAACTATTAAAACAAATGGACATAACTGCAACCCTGTCATATCCCTCTCTGCAAGTGAATGTCGTATCCTTACTAGTCACTGCAAAGTATACGTCATGTCAATATTACGATGTAGGCTCAAGTTTTATGTGTGTTAATTAATATTGTTCATGTATATGTTTTAGAGCACATATTCTTATATGAAAAGTTTCAGATATAAGCATGCAGATATGTAAACGTGTTTATTTACAATTTAATTAATTAGCTTCGTATTTCGGATAATATATAGTAAATTATATAATTGATTTTTTCGTGAGTTCGATTTTGTAAATTGTGTATCTTGATTGATGAATGTTGTACATCTGAAGCTGGAAATAATAAACTGAATAGAAAATGTCTGCACTTGAAATTATTATTTGAATTATCGCTTCTGTTGTGGCATGGTAAGGCTACCGTTACATGCGGGTAAACCGTTAAAACACAGCGATTTGTTGTCTCGACTCTGTGTTGTTTTAATATTTCTACACGTTACAGGACCTCCATCCCTTAGTCACTGTGTAACATAGCTGGGATAGTTTCCTTTATGTGTGTCCTCCTCTGTTTCGAACACGGAAGTTGTTCTTCTAGTGACACAGCAAGGCAGGCAGGCCATTGATATCGAAAGGAAATTGAAACTAGGATAAATATGTTATTGACACATAAAATAATAATGACCTAACTATTTTCCCTTGTGGTTTCAGTGGTCCCGATAAACATGTGTCAGTTGTACTGACGTTACAGCGTTCTTCAAATCAATTCCCAAAATATATACATTGCGTTTATTTTCGTCTCATCATAATCACACATGCATGTAAATGGATATATGGTAGAACCGGATCCAGTTGTCATTTTCCTGATCACACAATGTCACAAGTTCAGTGGTCGCCATACATATTACAGAATGGTATATATGCATATAAATACACTGTTTAGTCCAGAGAGTTAGTTTTCACATTTTGCAATCCCGAAACACGAGATAAGTGCAATAGTAGATAACGTTTTGAGTATAGCACGCTGTAAGGTGTAGTGTACAATGTAGTAATCAGTGAGTGAGTGAGTGAGTTACAATGTCACTGTAGTACTGAGACACAAGTGGGGCCATAACATGAAAGAGATCTGTGCCTAATCTGATTAGCACTGGACTAAGTTTTCATGATATAATGTTCCAAATTTAAGAGAAACGATGGCCATGCTCGTTGGATTTTGCTCGAAATTTATTATCTATTTTATACTACATGTGTGAGGCAGATTTGATTTGATAGAAATACACCAGGCAATTTCCCCTTTTCAAAAGTTTGAAGCATGTTATTGTTTAATTGTTCTTAAGTGATATCAGATCACCGATCCACCAGAAACTTAAGTTAAACTTCTTGGTCAAATTACCTGTTTTGGCTTTGCCAGTCCGAGCTGAAATTCCGATTCATATGCATTAAGAAACAGAACCACAAGAAGGGGAGCACTTTGGTGCCCATAACGATGCCTTCTTCTTGCCTAAATACCTGAGAGGATGTCTTTAGGTTTTAGAGTCAAGCAAAAAGCATAGGTGAGCAGTGATCGGCCAAGACACCACTGCCCCAGACACCCCTCCCACCACACCACTACCCCAGACACCCCTCCTCCCACACCATTACCCAAGTCATCCCCCCAACCATACCATAAACACCCATGCCTCACTACCAAGCCACTACATCAGACTCCCCTCCCACGACAACACTACCCAGACACCCCTCCCACCACACCACTACCCCAGACACTCCTCCCACCTCACCATTACCCCAGACGCCCATCCAATCGCACCAATATCCCAGGCCCCCCATCACACCACACCCGTACCCCAGACACCCATCCAATCGCACAACTATCCCAGACACCCCTCCCACCACACCACTACCCCAGACACTCCTCCCACCTCACCATCACCCCAGACACCCATCCAATCGCACCAATATCCCAGGCCACCATCCCACCACACCCGTACCCCAGACACCCATCCAATCGCACAACTATCCCAGACACCCCTCTCAACACACCACTATCCCAGACACCCATACAATCGCATAACTATCCCAGACACCCCTCCCACCACACCACTATCCCAGACACCAATCTAATCGCACAACTATCCCAAACATCCCTCCCACCACACCACTACCCTAGCCACCCTTTCCACCAAACAACTACTCCAGACACCCCTCCAACAGCACCACATCCCTAGACGTCCCTTCAACCACACCACTACTCCAGACACCCCTCCAACCACACCACATCCCTAGGCGCCGCTTCCACCACACCACTACTCCAGACACCACTACTCCAGACACTCCTCCAACCACACCACATCTCTGGACGTCCCTTCAACCACACCACTACTCCAGACACCCCTCCAACCACACCACATCCCTAGGCGCCGCTTCCACCACACCACTACTCCAGACACCACTACTCCAGACACTCCTCCAACCACACCACATCTCTAGACGCCGCTTCCACCACACCACTACTCCAGACACCCCTCCAGCCACACCACATCCCTAGACGCCGCTTCCAGCACACCAATACTCCAGACATCCCTCCAACCACACGACATCCCTAGACGCCGCTTCCAGCACACCACTACTCCAGACACCCCTCCAACCACACCACATCCCTAGACGCCGCTTCCACCACACCACTACTCCAGACACTCCTCCAACCACACCACATCCCTATACACCGCTTCCACCACACCACTACTCCAGACACCCCTCCAACCACACCACATCCCTAGACACCGCCTCCACCACACCACTACTCCAGACACTCCTCCAACCACACCACATCCCTCGACGCCGCTTCCACCACACCACTACTCCAGACACCCCTCCAACCACACCACATCCCTAGATGCCGCTTCCACCACACCACTACTCCAGAAACCCCTCCAACCACACCACATCCCTAGACGCCGCTTCCACCACACCACTACTCCAGACACCCCTCCAACCACACCACATCCCTAGGCGTCCCTTCCACCACACCACTACTCCAGACACCCCTCCAACCACACCACATCCCTAGACGCCGCTTCCACCACACCACTACTCCAGACACCCCTCCAACCACACCACATCCCTAGGCGTCCCTTCCACCACACCACTACTCCAGACACTCCTCCAACCACACCACATCCCTAGACGTCCCTTCCACCACAGCACTACTCCAGACACTCCTCCAACCACACCACATCCCTAGGCGTCCCTTCCACCACACCACTACTCCAGACACCCCTCCAACCACACCACATCCCTAGGCGTCCCTTCCACCACACCACTACTCCAGACACCCCTCCAACCACACCACATCCCTAGACGCCGCTTCCACCACACCACTACTCCAGACACCCCTCCAACCACACCACATCCCTAGGCGTCCCTTCCACCACACCACTACTCCAGACACTCCTCCAACCACACCACATCCCTAGACGTCCCTTCCACCACACCACTATTCCAGACACTCCTCCAACCACACCACATCCCTAGGCGTCCCTTCCACCACACCACTACTCCAGACACCCCTCCAACCACACAACATCCCTAGACGCCGCTTCCACCACACCACTACTCCAGACACTCCTCCAACCACACCACATCCCTAGACGCCGCTTCCACCACACCACTACTCCAGACACCCCGCCACCCACACCACATCCCTAGACGCCGCTTCCACCACACCACTACTCCAGACACTCCTCCAACCACACCAAATCCCTAGACGCCGCTTCCACAGCACCACTACTCCAGACACTCCTCCAACCACACCACATCCCTATACACCGCTTCCACCACACCACTACTCCAGACACTCCTCCATCCACACCACATCCCTAGACGTCCTTTCCACCACTATCCCAGACACCCCTCCAACCACACCACATCCCTAGACGTCCCTTCCACCACACCACTACTCCAGACACCCCTCCAACCACACCACATCCCTAGACGTCCCTTCCACCTCTATCCCAGACACCTCTACCTCCACATCACTCCCCAGACACCCCCTACCCACCACATCACTACCTCAGACACCTTCCCACCACACATCCGCAGATGCATCACCCACCACCCACTACCCTACACGCCTTTCCCACCAAACCACACTCGCCGACGCCCCTCACAACACCACTACCTCTCCTACCACACCAAAGACACCCGACACCTCTCGCACCACACCAACACCCAAGACGCCTCTGCCACCACCCATAGCACCGCCGTGCTACTGTAGACGAATCAATATAATTCACTGAATATATTCAGTCCAATCGACTTTAGCTGCTGTCAACTGCCACCATCATCGATAATACACGAAGGGCAATGTGACATTGCAGCACAATCAATATATGATATTTATATGAACACGTGAATATAAATCTATGCTCATATATGAATTCTGTATTGATCCTCCGTAACGCACTGTATACTATAAGCTGTGGTAAAATTGGTTCGTGTTTTGTTAAGAATCAGGACGTCAAACAATGTGCACCTGTCGATGTGTTTTTGCATGACCTGGTTTATTTTCGTCATGGTCTGTTTATACCGCCAAGAGTGAGTTTCACTGAAACCAGACGTAAACATAGCAACAAATGAATTGATGAATAATTCATTAACGATATCTAGGCAACCAGCGTTCATCACACATGAGGCATGTAAAGGACTGCTACTGTTCGTATGGTCTTCCTTTGTACAGTTCGATGGCTGGGTGTCAGTCAGTCAGTCAGTCAGTCAGTGTGACATTCTCGCTGTATGATACAATGGACTTTATGTGCGTGAATTAAACGTAATACCCAACACACGTATGCCGCAACGAACAGGTGTTGTCTGTAAATCAATACCCATTCACAACGTAGCATAGCAACGACATCCACACGAGGTGAACTTCATTCATTTTAATGGGCCACTCCCAGCGGTCTGTCGTCGCAATTACTTCTAATGATATAGTTTAAAGATAAATAATTTGTTTTTGAACTTCTTGGCTCAAACTTGCTTGGTCTGCCATTGTCCAGCGCTCGTGTCCCTTTAATCAGATGCAAGTGATTATTGTTAGCAGTTGGTTCCCTCCCATCAGACAGACAGGCCATTTGCCATACACCTTGTTATTGCCAATCGTCATACAGTTGAGTAGGGGGTAATTAAAGCACTCACCTTAAGCTGCAATGGTATGACCCAACACTCTGAGTTAAGATCTTTGTTACTACAACAACAATGTTAAATTCATAAAGAGTGAGTTGTTGTGAACTGGTTATCGTGTGATTACTCACAAATAATTTATATGTTGTTTTAATAAATACTTTGCCCTTTGGGGTTAAAAAATATAATTCATGAATCCTATGAATGGAGACTAGAGATGTTTGAGATGACAAACTGTTTAACTGATGAGATGTATTTTGTGATCACACACATATGTATAATAATGTATCAATTGCTTTTACATCATCTGCCATCCGCTATATGTCATAGATCTCCTAAAGCCAAGATATGCAATGGCGAAGGCCAAACTAACTCTATTTCTGAGAGATGGACAGCTACTCGAACGTATATAAACAGAGCAGCCAAGGATAGAAATGAAATCATATCAATATAAGACAATAGAAATCATATCAATACAAAAACAGAAATTATGTGAACACCAAACTCACAATAGATATGTGTACCCTACTCACACACAGGAGTCCCAAAGAGGGACAGGTCAGCCGAAATTGCCTAGGCAGAAGGCGACCTCTTGAACACTTAATGCAACAACAATTTTACATCATTCACAATCATGGCTCTGCGACTTGTAGAATACTTTACGTCAGCCCGCGGTACCCGGCAGGTTCTCTTTGAAGGATACTTGTTCAACAAGAATGCAACACGACAGACAGTTTGAGAGTAATGTTTATGTCAGGTTTCTTCACATGGCCGCTCTCACTGTTATATTGATAACCCAGGCTTATATCACAGGATCACGGGCTATTAATGGTGTATGCATAACTTCCTTATGTACAGTTAGACATGCAATGTCGTTATTCATGTATGTATATGGGTGCCTTGAATGGGAATATATTTTCATTACAAATTGGTTGGAATACACTTATTGTTTATCTAATTACAGCACAATGTAATATTTGTAATAATATAAATAAAACGAAATAGGCAGTGTGTAATCATGTTACCTTTTCACCTCAAACTCCGTCTTGGACATCTTCAAACGATTGTTTTTCCCAAACCGCCTCTGTCAGGTGTGGGGGCGGTCGGGTAGCATAGTGGTCAAAGCGTTCGCTCGTCACGCCGAAGATCCGAGTTCGATTCCCACTATGGGTACAATGTGTGAGGTCCATTTCTGGTGTCCCCCGCCGTGATATTGCTGGAATATTGCTAGAAGCGGCATAAAACCACATTCACTCACTCACTCACTGTTAGGTGTGTCTGATTTGTAGCTTTTCAAAAGGCTATCATACACCAATTTTTTTTTCATTCAGTGTGAGGCCAGAAAACGTGTAATATAACAGAACAAACTAGTCAGGAACACTTGTCACTATATTTCCTTTGAAAAAACACACACACGAATTTACGCACTTTGCAGTGAACTAAAACATTTGTATCCGGATTGTGAGAAAACGAGTTGGTGCTTTCAAAGAAATTCAGTTCACACGGCTCACTGACATATCGACCCGTGAAGATCTGGGGTAGAATAGGTCTTCAGCAACCTATGCTTGCCGTAAAAGGCGACTAACGGGATCGGTTCTTCAGGCTCACTGACTTGCTTGATGCATGTCATCGCATCCCAATTACGTGGATTGATGCTCATGATGTCAATCACTGGATTGTCTGGTCCAGACGCGATCATTTACAGACTGCTGTCTTATAGCTGGACTATTACTGAGTGCGACGTTAAACAAAAACAAACAAACACTGACTTATCGATTGAGTCTGTTCGGTGTAGTGCAGCTTTATAAAACTCTACAGTATTTCAGTTATATCAAAGCTCTTTATACACGCAGGACTATAGCCCGATCTGATGCATCAGTTACAGTTTTATCGTTCAGTGTGCAGGTGTGTGAGTGCTGTCAATCTAGCATCTCGATCAGTGTGAATCATACGCCTGTATTGTCTGTGTCGCCTGCTTCCCTGAATATAAACATACACCACCGGAGTAATATATACTCATTTCCTCATGGGCGAGTGTGTATGGCTGCGTGAATGTGTTCCGTCTCTTTGTGTTCATGATAAAGTAGGGCACTTTCATACGTATTTCCGTCTCATGTGCTGTTGTCGGGCAGAACGAACATGTCATAAGGAAAATGATATCAGATTGAATATTTTATTCACATGTTAATTGCAATTGTATGAGTCTTTCTTATCATGTTCCTTTTCAAGTGATGTCAATATAAAAAGTCTTCATAGTGAATAAATTAACGTAAATCCCTTTTGACCAATTTCAAAATAAATATTATGGGGCTCGCGACTTCAGTGTGGAGATAACATGTTTAGTTCAGTGCAATTTGAATTATCAGTTTACTTGTACAGTTGGTAAGTGTTTTTAAAACATGAGTGACATATCAATGGCCTTGACCTTGACCTCAACATGACATAGGTCAACCGAATGTCCTATATATGATATAGTCATAGACTTTGAGGTAAATGAGTTATTCCCAAATAAACTGCGGAGGCGGGTAAATCATAACAAAAGCCATAAGCAGCCCCGCATTGCCTTCCGACCTTGCGTTGTATGGTCGGAAGCTCTGTCCACTGGACCAAGGAGGCGGTCACACGGGGAAAAGAAGGGTATGATGTTACAACGATTTGAATGAAATGCACATGATGAATAGTAGGTTTGATTTACATATCATGCAGTGCAACTTTTTCCTCATATGAGTGAGTCAGCGTATATCTGATACCAGGAAAATAAATAGTTAGGAATCTATATTTCTTTTTTTGAAGCGAAAGGATATAATTGATCTGTGCAAATGCAGCGCATTAAAACGCTTTGTCTTCTGTGCACGAGTCATTCAATGTACACACAGGGTCGGACAGACATTTTACCTGTTAGTAGTGACAAGAAACCTGTGTTCATTTTCATAGCGAAATAGTGTAAACATTCTGCCCGATAGAACCCTCATTTTGATTGGCATGTTCTTGCCTTTTATTCCCAAAGTAACATGTAAATCATAAAAATGCAAGCCTATTGTCTTTGGAAAACACGAAAAAGTGGACAAGCGGTTAACATTATATATTTGTCTACACTGTATTGCGTAAAAGCTCGTGAACGAATAACTAAATAATAAATCAATATAATAAGATTTATGATCATACACAAATTCGCTGGCTTTGTAATAAAATGTGCTAAAATGTTGCCTTGAAGTAAAAGATATGCATCAAAGCAAACAAAGCAAACCGACCATCTCACCAAGTAACACATTGTCCAAAAGTTAACAATTTTCCTCATTACTTCCTCCATGGTGACCACGTATCATGGTGTTATGTGTTGTTTTGTAAACTGTGTCTGCTTTGTGAGTCGATGATTATCGTGATATAAACATTGGTATTGCCTCAACACGTTTCTGTCGTTTCAATGAAACGTTGACAAACGTAATCACAACACCATTACATTAAGGACATATAACCAGCATTATCATTTAGGGGTAAAGTATTAACAGTATCGCTTGATGTAAATCTACCTCAGTGAGGCGTGGTGTTCAAGGAAGAAGCAGGACTGATTGACTACCTGCAACAACGGTAAGTTTACAAACAAGTAGACATATTTGCTTAATTGTACACAGACCCATGGGATATGATAATGATGTTCTAGATTAAAGCCAACTGTTAACAAAACCCAAAATAATCCGAAGAATATGACATTCAGTAATTAGCTAAGAGAATGAGGTTGAGGTTCTCTCCACGACCGGAGACCGAGCGCATGTTGTTTTACGATAATAAACAGCAATAGTCCAAACAAATAACGGTGTCTTTGACAGAGAAACTAGCCTATTTTGCGTCATTGTGTGTATTATCATAGTTGACATTGTGTGGCAGTATTGTAATTCTATTAGATTTTACAGGAAGTGTGGAAAGAAACAATATATAATTACAACATGTATTGGTAACAAATACCGTTATCTATCACATTTGCACATCAGTAATGTTAACTACACAATGTAAGCGAGGAAAATACATGATCCTTTAGTCCCTTATAGAATCAATAGATCATTGAAGACGGAGTTAACATGACTTTAATAGGTATTCGATGTGACATCCTTAACTTTTGAACGTCATTAAATACTACGTCAACAATACTGTCTATATGATATCAATCACTGGGTTTTCTAGTCCGGTCTCAATAATTTACACGTTGGCCTCTTAAAGCTAGGATATTGTGCAGCGTTAAACAACACACACAACGCTGTTGCTGGTGTGTCTTGAATGGATTTCTATTATTTTTCTTAACTTGACCTACATTGTATATGCATAAACAGGAACCCCTTCATTTTTACAGATGGAGTTCACTGGAAGAACGAATAGTCTCGGATTACACATCCTCCTTGGTATAATTTTGTCTAATGTTTTCCAAGGTACGTAAAAAAAAGAAAAAACACCTATATTTCGACTGATTATGACAATACTCGTACGTATGGCAAGCCGTTTTCACATTTATTACGGAATTACAGATATCTTCAATTGTTTTAAAGATATCGGTATTTTATTTAAAGATATCAATAATGTTTTTAAGATATCAAAAAATAATTAAAGATATCTTAAATTCATTTCTGATATCCATAATACAATTACTGATATCTTAAAATGTTACGGTGATATCAACAAATTAGTATGTGATATATCTAAATGTATTTAAGATATCATTAAACAATTACCATCCTAAAGTACATAAATATACTAGAAATAAATTCAAGATATCTTAAATTCAATTAAGTTTCAAGATATCAGGAATTGGATTAATGACATCATAACAAAACATGACATTTTGATATCTTTAAATCATATTTTGATATCAATAATCAAATTTAAGATTTCAGCAATTCATTTCAAGATATCTTTAAATCAATTGAAGATATCTTAAATTTTATTGCAGATATCTACAATTATCGGCATTTAAGATATCTTCAATTCCATTCAAGATATCTTCAATTCCATTCAAGATATCTTCAATTCAATTCAAGATATCTTTAAAACAATTTATTGAAGATATCTGTAATTCCGTAATAAATGTGAAAACGGCTTGCCATACGTACGTACGTTGTGAAGGAAAACATGTTTTTTTACCGACTGAGTATAATATGTATTCAAAATAATGTGTGTTTTTTTTATGGTTAGTTGGAACTGCAGTAAGCAATAGTCCATCTGGAACACTGTAAATATGGTTTTCGTGTGCAAGTACCGTGTCGTCGGGATACGATAACACATCATCAGTAAGGTCGCTGAGATTCTCCAGTGTCGCCGGTGTCAACATAATGACACTTTATTTATACATCCAAGGTGCAGCAGAGCTTGTGTGTCCAGAGATAGGATTCTTGGACTCGCCAGCAAACCTGAGCTGCATTGGCACAGGACGCACACACTCCTACATCCAGCCATCAGGTGGCCCTGTGACCACATGTGACATGAACACATCAAGATGTCTACCTGACGCGATGGTGACCATACCTAACTCTTCCTACAGTGTCCTCACACTACCAAGGGTAAACCAGTCACACGCAGGACGCTGGGCTTGCTCCATTGGGGATTATGAGTCACACTGTCTCATGACAGTTGCAAGTAAGTATGCTACTTTAGCTCAGACCATCACCTGGTGACTGTATACATCACATCGTTGTAGCAACGTTGCCCGACTTGCTTGCCACGGTTATAATTGAGACAACACCTTTCTGAGTTATTGGTATGACGTGATACAAATGTATCATGTGTATTTAGTATGTATATGTTACAGTCAATGTGCCAAATGATGGAAATTTTAGTTGAGCCATATACAAAACGACATAACATGTCATATTACAATTACTTTTCCATTTATTATTTAGTTTGTTTGTTTGTTGTTTAACCCCGCACTCAGCAATATTCCAGCTATGTGACGGCGGTCTGTAAATAATCGAGTCGGGACCCAACAATCCAGGAAGGGATCCGATGACATGCATCAACCATTCCAGCGAGCCTGACCACCCAATCCCGTTAGTCACCTCCTAACGAAAAGCATGGGTTTCTGATGACTTTCCATTGATTATATTATCATAACGAATTCCACACATATTTATGATCTATATCATCACCCAGTGTGGGAAAGCGTAATAAAATGTATATTGTATAATTGTTTTATTTGGGTGACTCATATTCCCTGTATAATTAATCTTGTGGGATTTGTAAGCCCTATCGAATTTTTTAGTAACATTCAGTCTGTCTGAATGTTAAATGACTTTATTTATACATCCAAGGTGCAGCAGAGATTGTGTGTCCAGAGATAGGATTCTTGGACTCACCAGCAAAACTGAGCTGCATTGGCACAGGACGCACACACTCCTACATCCAGCCATCAGGGGGCATTGTGACCACATGTGACATGAACACATCAAGATGTCTACCTGACGCGATGGTGACCATACCTAACTCTTCCTACAGTGTCCTCACACTACCAAGGATAAAACAGTCACATGCAGGAAACTGGACTTGCTCCATTTGGGATTATGAGTCCCACTGTCTCATGACAGTTGCAAGTAAGTATGCTACTTTAGCTCAGACCATCACCTGGTGACTGTATACATCACATCGTTGTAGCAACGTTGCCCGACTTGCTTGCCACGGTTATAATTGAGACAACACCTTTCTGAGTTATTGGTATGACGTGATACAAATGTATCATGTGTATTTAGTATGTATATGTTACAGTCAATGTGCCAAATGATGGAAATTTTAGTTGAGCCATATACAAAACGACATAACATGTCATATTACAATTACTTTTCCATTTATTATTTAGTTTGTTTGTTTGTTGTTTAACCCCGCACTCAGCAATATTCCAGCTATGTGACGGCGGTCTGTAAATAATCGAGTCGGGACCCAACAATCCAGGAGGGGATCCGATGACATGCATCAACCATTCCAGCGAGCCTGGCCACCCAATCCCGTTAGTCACCTCTTAACGAAAAGCATGGGTTTCTGATGACTTTCCATTGATTATATTATCATAACGAATTCCACACATATTTATGATCTATATCATCACCCAGTGTGGGAAAGCGAAATAAAATGTATATTGTATAATTGTTTAATTTGTGTGACTCATATTCCCAGCATAACTAATCTCTTGTGGGATTTGTAAGCCCTTTGGAATTTTTTTAGTAACATTTAGTCAGTCTGATTGTGAAATGACTTTTTGTTCCTGATGCCAGTGATTTTACACATTGCCTATAACATATACATAGATTAGTTGGTGTAACGTCGACATGTAGCATATATTCGTATGTTGTTTTTAAAAACAAAAACAAATGTTACAGTTGTTGTTCGTTGTATTTCAGAACTTCCGTCATGTGACATATTGAGCAACCGGTCTGCAGAGGAAGTGACAGTACGTGTACAAGACTACCATTGTTCTGACTCCATTGAGCTGTATTTGAAGACTGGACACTTGACAGGAAGACTGTTGAACGTACAACGTACTGCTACACCTGTTGGCATGTTTGAGATTACAGTCAATGTAGCTACATCTCTTGCAGAGACAAAGAAATTGGTCTTTGTCTGTGGCAATACGAGTTGGGACATTGCTTGTCAAGGTACTTTACCTGTATTTATGCTTGTGCATTGATTGGACTTTAGGATGTAGGTTGTTATATAATGAAGAGACACGTTAATTAAGTTTATATCACTTTAAAACAGTTAAGTAGATAGGAATTGTTTTGTTTGTAATGTTACTCACAGTGAGAGAATGGACTGTGTTATACTCTCTATGTAGCGCGTACAAGTCCTGTGATCGTTTGTTTGGTGTCTTTGCATCCTTGCTCGTGTGTTTTTCCCTCATGATTAGTGTTTAACATTACAACTATATTTTGTAATTTGATCCAAGAAGTTCGTATCCTTATTATCTTTACAATTCTTGGCTCATTGCCCATATGATATGCTTCTTATTTTTAACATGTTTGAGGTCTGAACATGTTTAACGTGTATACATTATACAAATGTTAAACATGTTTAAATGTGTTTAAATTACAAATATGTTTGGATTATGGGTATGTTGTGTTTAGATGGTGTTCAGGCTTGGGGAGGATATTACATTTCATGTGCTTTGACCCTAAACGTGTTTAGGTAGAACACACTAAATGTGTATTCCATTTAAATCCAAACATGTCTTGTATGTGTTCACATTCTAAGCGTATATTTCTATTGCCTCTTTCCTCGTATATCAAGGTTACATGACGTGATTTTACAAAAAGAATCTATTGATATATATTTCCAAAGTATTCTTATCCAAGGTAAGGCGATATTGCAATTGTTTGCAGACACACCTCACATTTTCAGAACAAGTGACGGCAGATTCAAGACGCGGGGGAAGCATAACCAGTGCGGTCGTCGTCGGCGCTGTCGTTGCAGGAAGCGTGGCTGTCACAATCATCTTCGTGCTGGTGGTTGTTCTGGTGAAGATGAAACAATCAAAACGGACCCAGAAGCCAGAAACACACAGTGGTAGAAATGTGTACGATTCTCCTAATGACGTTGATGGACAAACGGATGAAACAGCTGGACATGAATACACCACTTTGAACCGAACTCCTATTGAGGGAGGCAGTATCTATAATGTCATATCCAGTTAAGTACACTGTGTAAATACATACGTATCCAAACACCATGACGGTATTATGCTGTTGCCTCAAACATCAAAGTGATAATGGAGTTAGTTTTGGTAACCATATCTCTTTGCTGCTCCCAATCAACGATTTTGATATTGACTTGTCATTATACAGAGCTTCGGACTGTCTCACCGTGTTTTCCTCATAGATTTGCGATTTTAACGCTTTTCCCTGCTGCACATAATTATCTTCCAAACCAACGGTTTTTTTGTAGCTTTAGTTTCAAGTGTTTCAAACTCATGTATAAGTTTGTGAAAATTAAATCTAACTTGTGTCGTTCATACACTTATCATGTCATGTGACCGACCGCTCGTCCAATGGAAAAGCCGTATATCATGTAAACGTGATCGTTGCTCACAATATCAATCACTGGATTGTCTGGTCCAGGCTCACGCAGCCGTCATGTAGATGAAAAATAGCTGAGTGCGGCATTCAACATCCAACCGGCAACATTGTAAAATATACGTCATATCAGTATTACGTCATTGTTAAGTGTATATCATATCATTATGATGTCATTGTAATGTAAAGTTACATTAGAACTACGTCATTGTAAACTATACGTCATATCAGTACTACGTCACTGTACAGTATACTGTGATATCAGTAACATGTAAATATATGGGAATCATGAATTGACTTTCTGTAACACTAACTGTATATAGTACTATAAGATAAACTTTGTCACTGTTATTTTCATTAACCATTAATTCAAAAGACGTCAACCCACCACCCCTTATCAAGGGCCATGGTGCTGAAGTTATGTGACTATCAAAAGGGCCTATTGTGCCGGTGTATTTGTTAATTACCCCGTTACACCGCAAAGTGCATATAAATGAGTGAGTGAGTTTGGTTTTACGCCACTTTTAACAGTATTCCAGTTATATCGCGGCGTGTCAGCTTAATGTGGGAGGAAAGCCCAACGTGATGCAGGCCTCAGACGTTTACCACTTCGGTGAAACCCACGAGCACGGGTATGGTGCTGACAAACCTAGAAACATAATCGGGGCGAACCGGGATTCGAACCCACAATCATAGGTTTCTTGCGTGTCAAAGGGACGCAACTCTGCACAGCGAATCTCGGCGCCTTAGACGACTGGGCCACCATTGCCCCCGCAAAGTCTATATGAGTGAACCCAGGCATATTTATTGCAAATGGCGAGTTGATACATAATACAGAAATACTAGCTGTCCATTCAAAAACATCTGTGGTAAGAGGCGTTTATCAAATATCAGTTACTTTATCAAAAAAAGACTTTAGTTAAATCTGTAGCTGGGGTTTTCCTCTTGTGTACAGTTCGATAGCTGGGTGTCCGACAGTGTCTGTCAGTTGGACATTCTCGCTATATGACACAGCGAACAGGATTGTCTTATACCCAAGACACTCATTCGCCACGTAACATATAATTGGAACCTTGAATTATCACTATTGTCAATACAACGCATTATATTATAACTTGCATTCACATCTACATAAGGTAATTCCATTTTGCCTGAAAGAGGGACTATCCTCGCGGCCCATTTCCAATCTCTTTCTAGTCGTCATATGTCGACCTTTGCCATTTTTCAGAGCATCGTGTCCCTTTAATCAGAGCAATATACTTTCATGAACGGGCATTGCCAATATATCTATAACCATTAATCACGTAACATACAATTAGAACTGCATTGAAGAACGAGCACTAAAAATAATGAAGAGCTAGATTTCCTTTGATACTGAATTTCCACTATTGTACTATCGCCTAAATCATGTAGTATGTTTTAAATAGCAACCCCACATGAGTAATTGAGATTCCCTTAAACAAGGACCAGTCTCCAAAGTCTTGCGGCCCATGTCCAGCCTCTTTCTCTTTCATTTGCCGTGTTTGCGTGAAAATGATATATTTGCTTTGTGTAGTATGGATACTTGCTATAATTAAGACTTTGCTTTCATGATAAACAAAGCAATGTTTTGAGGACTTCAGTAAAACATGCTGGTATGCCATTTTCCAGAGCCACGTGTCCCTTTGATCAGATACACGTGGGTTATTATCAGCAGTTTCAGAGTAATGCTGTGTGTGTGTTTCTTCACATGACCCAAGATTTCCACTCACTGTTATATTGATCACCAAGGCTTATACTATCGCTTTGCAAAAATGTTATCAGGCACTTCATATATGCGAATATACTTGAATACATAATGCATAAAATAATAGGGGCGGTCGGGTAGCTAGTGGTTAAAGCGTTCGCTCGTCACGCCGAAGACCCGGGTTCGATTCCCGACATGGGCACACTATAGCTATGTGAAGCCCATTTCTGGTGTCCCTCGCCGTGATATTGCTGGAGTATTGCTAAAAGCGGCGTAAAACCATACTCACTCACTCACTCACTCATAAAATAATAACAGCACAGCATAACTAATTAGAGTTCGCAATGCCAGTCTTAGAATGAAAGTCATTGATATTGAAATGGTTCAAACTTTGTGAAGATAGCGGAAGGTCGGGGTCTGGATCCCCTGGCCGCGCCATATCCATAGATGTTAAAATATGGTACTTGTTGTTACCCCGCCTTGCCCTCGGCATGAAGGAGCTCAAACAAGGACTGGTCGTCTCGGAGTCAGTATACTGTGTCTGAGTAGGGTAGCCATGTTTCACTGCAGCATGCTGTCTCAGTGGACTAGCACTATAACACCAGAATGAGTATGGACTATTGTCCTTATTTCAATATGTGATGTAGCCGGGACTTCAATGTCCTTGTGTGTTTCGAACGCTGGTGGTGTCCTCTCCTGTCGCGCTATAGCGGGGCATGGCAGAAATATCACAGTAAAATTGATACCAGGATCTATATACACATTAAAGGATCTATTTTCCTTAAAACGTGGTGACACATTCATCTGTGGTCCCGATAAACACGAATGAACATAAAATGTCGATTTTACAGACGATAACACGTCGCTCAAATCAATACAGAAAATGACAGATACGTAAATAGAGTGTTGAATATTTAAAATTGGGTTAATGTTGGTTTTTTTCACTCGTGACTCACACATGAACGTAACTGGATATATCACAGAGCGAGATCCCGTTATCATTTTTCCGATCACGTGGTTGCAATTTCAGTAGTAGTCATACATGTATATGCGATATAATGTTATCGTTTGCGGCATATGACTGCTCTGTTTAGATTTGAGTGTTCACATGTCTCAGTGGCGATTCACGATTCATAATACAATACAATACAATAATACAATTAGAGTACATCTGATATTGTTGGGATTTCAACTGCAGTCGCTTTTAGACAACGTTTTCATTAAACCAATTTGATTCGCAACGTCGTTGCACAGGATTAGGTCCAACTTCCAAATCACAGGGGACAACTGGTCATGCTCGGTGACTAAATTGATTGCATGTCATCGTTCCCCACAGGCGGCGGTGATGCTCATGACATCAGTCACAGGATTGTCTGGTCCTAATTCAATTTTTTAGGCAGGGTGGGAATTTAGCTGGAATACTGCTGAGTGGGCGGTAAACAGAAAAAGAAGAAAACAACTTGTTAAATATTCATAAATATACCCACACTACACTGTCTGTACATGATAAATTATACATGATTATATTATCAAATGCGAATAAGAAAACTATCTGAAATTTGTATAATTTGATTTGACAATAAAATTACTACTTTTTTTGTACATCATGCAACTACCTGCTGATTGAAAAAGAATGAAAATTTAAAATGTTAATGTTAATATTTCACAAAAGAAACGTCAAGACAGACATACGGACAGATACAGTCTTACAGTCGTATGTTACACTGATGACAGAGATGTTGTCTATTAGAATGTGCACTGATGACGGGGATGGTGTATATTACAATAGACACGTATGACGGGGATGTTGTTTATAACTATATGCACTGATGACGGGGATGTTGTATTTAACTATATGCACTGATGAAGGGGATGTTGTATATAACTATATGCACTGATGACGGGGATGTTGTATATTACAATGTACACTGATGACGGGGGTGTTGTATATGACAAGATACACTGATGACGGGGATGTTGTATATTACTATCTACACTGATGACAGGGGATGTTGTATATTACTATCTACACTGATGACGGAGATGTTGTATATTACAAGATACACAGATGAAGGGGATGTTGTATATTACTATCTACACTGATGACGGAGATGTTGCATATTACATGATACACTAATGACGGAGATGTTGCATATTACAAGATACACTGATGACGGGGATGTTGTATATTACAATCTACACTGATGACGGGGATGTTGTGTATTACAAGATACACTGATGACGGGGATGTTGTATATTACTATCTACACTGATGACGGAGATGTTGTATATTACAAGATACACAGATGAAGGGGATGTTGTATATTAATAGATACACTGATGACGGGGATGTTGTATATTACAAGATACACAGATGAAGGGGATGTTGTATATTACTAGATACACTGATGACGGGGATGTTGTATATTACAAGATACACTGATGACGGGGATGTTGTATATTACTATCTACACTGATGACGGAGATGTTGTATATTACAAGATACACAGATGACGGGGATGTTGTATATTACTAGATACACTGATGACGGGGATGTTGTATATTACAAGATACACTGATGACGGGGATGTTGTATATTACAAGATACACTGATGACGGGGATGTTGTATATTACAATCTACACTGATGACGGGGATGTTGTGTATTACAAGATACACTGATGACGGGATGTTGTATATTACAATCTACACTGATGACGGGGATGTTGTATATAACTATATGCACTGATGACGGGGATGTTGTATATAACAAGATACACTGATGACGGGGATGTTGTATATTACAAGATACACTGATGACGGAGATGTTGTATATTACAAGATACACTGATGACGGGGATGTTGTATATTACAAGATACACTGATGACGGGGATGTTGTGTATTACAAGATACACTGATGACGGAGATGTTGTATATTAGAAGATACACAGATGACGGGGATGTTGTATTTTACAATCTACACTGATGACGGGGATGTTGTGTATTACAAGATACACTGATGACGGGATGTTGTGTATTAAAATCTACACTGATGACGGAGATGTTGTATATTACAAGATACACAGATGACGGAGATGTTGTATATTACAAGATACACAGATGAAGGGGATGTTGTATATTACTATCTACACTGATGACGGGGATGTTGTATATAACAAGATACACTGATGACGGGGATGTTGTATATTACAAGATACACTGATGACGGGGATGTTGTATATTACAAGATACACTGATGACGGGGATGCTGTATATTACAATCTACACTGATGACGGGGATGTTGTGTATTACAAGATACACTGATGACGGGATGTTGTATATTACAATCTACACTGATGACGGGGATGTTGTATATAACTATATGCACAGATGACTGGGATGTTTGTATATAACTATTTGCACTGGTGACGGGGATGTTGTATATAACAAGATACACTGATTACGGGGATGTTGTATATTACAAGATACACTGATGACGGGGATGTTGTATATCACAAGATAAACAGATGACGGGGATGTTGTAGACATCTATATGCACTGATGACGGGGATGTTGTATATAACTATATGCGCTGATGACGGGGATGTTGTATTTGACAAGATACACTGATGACGGGGATGTTGTATATTACAAGATACACTGATGACGGGGATGTTGTATATTACAAGATACACTGATGACGGGGATGTTGTATATTACAAGATACACAGATGACGGGGATGTTGTATATTACAAGATACACAGATGACGGGGATGTTGTATATTACAAGATACACTGATGACGGGGATGTTGTATATTACAAGATACACTGATGACGGGGATGTTGTATATTACAAGATACACTGATGACGGGGATGTTGTATATTACAAGATACACTGATGACAGGGGTAGTGCATATAACTATATGCACTTATAACGGGGATGTTACACATTACAATGACTGGGATGTTGTATATAACTTTTTGCACTGGTGACGGGGATGTTGTATATAACAAGATACACTGATTACGGGGATGTTGTATATTACAAGATACACTGATGACGGGGATGTTGTATATCACAAGATAAACAGATGACGGGGATGTTGTAGACATCTATATGCACTGATGACGGGGATGTTGTATATAACTATATGCGCTGATGACGGGGATGTTGTATTTGACAAGATACACTGATGACGGGGATGTTGTATATTACAAGATACACTGATGACGGGGATGTTGTATATTACAAGATACACTGATGACGGGGATGTTGTATATTACAAGATACACAGATGACGGGGATGTTGTATATTACAAGATACACAGATGACGGGGATGTTGTATATTACAAGATACACTGATGACGGGGATGTTGTATATTACAAGATACACTGATGACGGGGATGTTGTATATTACAAGATACACAGATGACGGGGATGTTGTATATTACAAGATACACAGATGACGGGGATGTTGTATATTACAAGATACACAGATGACGGGGATGTTGTATATTACAAGATACACTGATGACGGGGATGTTGTATATTACAAGATACACTGATGACGGGGATGTTGTATATTACAAGATACACTGATGACAGGGGTAGTGCATATAACTATATGCACTTATAACGGGGATGTTACACATTACAATGACTGGGATGTTGTATATAACTATTTGCACTGGATGTTGTATATCACAAGATAAACAGATGACGGGGATGTTGTAGACATCTATATGCACTGATGACGGGGATGTTGTATATAACTATATGCGCTGATGACGGGGATGTTGTATTTGACAAGATACACTGATGACGGGGATGTTGTATATTACAAGATACACTGATGACGGGGATGTTGTATATTACAAGATACACTGATGACGGGGATGTTGTATATTACAAGATACACAGATGACGGGGATGTTGTATATTACAAGATACACTGATGACGGGGATGTTGTATATTACAAGATACACTGATGACGGGGATGTTGTATATTACAAGATACACTGATGACGGGGATGTTGTATATTACAAGATACACAGATGACGGGGATGTTGTATATTACAAGATACACTGATGACAGGGGTAGTGCATATAACTATATGCACTTATAACGGGGATGTTACACATTACAATCTACACTGGTGACGGGGATGCTTTATATTAATCTACACTGATGACGGAAATGTTGTATATTACAATCTACACAGATGACGGGAATGTGGTATATTACAAAATACACTGATGACAGGGATGGTGTATATAACTATATGCACTTATGACGGGGATGTTACACATTACAATCTACACCGATGACGGGGATGTTGTATAGTACTATATGCACTGATGACGGGGATGCTGTATATTACAAGATACACTGATGACGGGGATGGTGTTTGTTACGTTATGTATTGATGATGAAAAAGTTATATATTACAATTTGCACAAATGACTTTATCACGCAGTACTCTACAATTCCACTGCATCGTGTGATTGACGCTTATGTCGGCCAAGCTGGTTGGAAGATTCACACCTATTGACCGTCAGTGTTAAAGAATACTGTCCAAAGCGGCGTTAAACACAATTCACGGACGCACTCGGTATAAAAGAAGCAGGATCCTCCAAATGGTTGAGCGCCTCGAACTGGTGTAATTGATGTTATGGTTGAGTGACTTCTGGGAAGCTGAAGATACAATATTTGAGACGTTTTGGCTGATTTGAGAGTTATCATCTAAGATGATCAGGTACACCCAAGACAATGTTGCCTGACAATGTTTTGAAACTGTGGCTACGTTAATAACAGAAGCTGAAGAAAAGACTGTAGCTTTGGCTTCTTTTTATGATATATTTTGGATTCATAGTCATATATAGAGCAAGATTTTGATGAATCAGCAATATCGCCGTCGCAGTTTGCACATTTCATTCTCATTTTTTGCAAGCAGCTTTCAGCAACCGCTGAAGCATTGGGATGGGTTTGGCACATCTACCACCGCTCCACTCACGTGTCTCCGTGCACATTAAACCAAGAGTTGACCATTTCGATGTCGAGTGGCATTCTGTGTTCGGCTTGTTCGGCCCATGACAGATATCCTGAGAAACACAGAGTTTAGAGGTCCATGGGCCACGTCCTCCTTGCATGGGACTCTTGCTAAATGATAATAAATGCCATGAGGAAAAGGTGTTTGACTTTTTGGGAAATCCAACGTGTCAATGCACAGGACTTTGCGTGGCTAACAGTATGGGGGTAACAGGCGGATAGGGAAGAAGTGATGGAGTGTATATTTACACACAGATATGCGTTCAAATGCACTGAAAAGACCTATGATGTGCCTTGATACAGACCAGGATAAAATGTAGGTATATGTTGTGGGTTTTATAAACGGTGTATTAGTAGTACACACTTCGCACTGTTAGGATGCTCAGCGAGGTAAGTAGTTGACATTTGAGTCTACATTTAATAATATGTACTTAGCAATGTTTTGCATAAATGTATTGTACATAATCAAGCGAGTGAGTGAATTGAGTTTTACGCCGCACAGTATTTAAGTCATATTACAGCGTTTCATGGGAAGAAAGGCCGACGTGATGCTTTACCACTTCGGTGAAACCCACGAGCACGGGTATGGTGCTGACAAACCTGGAAACATAATCGGGGTGAACTGGGTTTCGAACCCGCAATCATAGGTGACTAGCGTGCCAAAGGGAGGCAATTCTGCACAACATTTTCAAGAAACAATTTAACCAAAGAAGAGTATATCGCTACAATGCAAACAATGCTTGGTTAGAACAATAACAGAATAGAAACAATTACTATGTATTATAGTACTACGGTGAATAACAACAATGTTATTTCCTGTCACACCTGTTAAAAAATCACAATGTTAACGTGAGGTATGGCGTTCCATTCAACGTCAACGCCAAGATAGCGTTTGTCTTTGAGTAATGTTTTGTGATCTACAGGCTGCGACGGATGTCAAGTCAGTGGAATTATCAACAAGAGAAGATAATGAAACTGCTGCTCAGTTTAGTTTGTCTTCTTCAAGGTTAGTTTGAGTTTCTTGTTTTAGTTTTAATAGTGAGTGAGTGAGTTGTGTTTAACACCACTTTTAACAGTATTCCAGTCATATCACGGCGTGTCAACTTAATGTAGGAGGAAAGCCCCATGTGATGAAGGAGTTAAACGTGAAACCCACGAGCACGGGTATAGTGCTGAGAATCCTAGAAACATAATCGGGGCGAATCATAGGTTTCTGGCGTGCCCAAGGGACGGAACTCTGCACAACGAAATGAGGCGCCTTGGACGACTGGGCCGCCCGTGCCCCCTAGTTTTAATAGCAACATATGTTCGCATGTGCCATCGAACAAAATAGATAATTCATGATCAAGTTTATCTTGAATGACGTTGTTGTATAATCAGTGCGTGTCATTTTCAAACTCTTGCTGTGTGACATTACTTATTAAAAGAAGGTTTTACTAAAAGCCGTTATTTTTGAGAGGGGAGTGTCTAGTGAGATATCACAATAGGTGTATCTGGGCAGCGCAGAGAAACGCGAAGGCCGAACGATCGCATCCAAAAGCGGGAGAGATATGACAATCGTCATTGGGAGAAAAGGTACAGGCAATCGACGTAAGGATTGTGAAAATATGTGGGAAATACCCACCCGTGCGTAAAATGGACTCTATTGAGGGAGTCATCATTATTAAAATACGGGTAATAAGTTTTAAAGTTTGTACATTTCATCATCATCCTTAAAGAGACTGTACATAATGTTGATATCTCATATAAGAAATAAACGACTCGTGGTTGTTGTACAATAAACCACAGCTGGGAGGATGAACGCCACTCATGGTTTATTCTCCCTGCAGTGTTTTATTGTACTACAAACAACGCCCACTCGTCCTTTATTTCTTAAATACAGTAAACTACGGTTATAACGAACTCAAAGGAAACACTAATATTAGTACGTTTTAACAATAGTTCGTTATAAGCATATACAATGTATACAGCATATAAACAGCAAATGGCCGGGACCTAAACTTAAGTTCGTTATATCCGTCGATTCGTTAAAAGCGTGTGCGTTATAAACGTAGTTTACTGTATAGTACATTATCAGAGATCCTTATGTTATTGACGACTTGTTTCCATCAACACAGGTGTCAGCTCACTCAAGGTGGATTGCCCAACATTTGCGGAACTTGGTTCTTCAACACGTTTAATTTGCTTTGATATACTGTCTAACAAGTCCTTAGTTTCATGGACAAGGCATGATAATGAATTAGTTAGCAATTGCAATCGGTATGGCTGTGACGGCCTCGAAGGATATACAGTTTCGCGTGATTCTAGCCACAGTGAGCTTAAGATACTGGAAGTAGGTGAGAAAGATATCGGAACATGGACTTGCAAGAGCCGTAATGGATCACAATGTAAAATGGAGGGTTACAGTGAGTAGCATTTGATTTCACAGAAAATATAAGATTACTTACAAAAAGTGAGATTATGATGACATATTCATATCCGTACGTACTATTGGGCGTTACATGCCATTAAGCTGACCGGCTGTTGCATAACTGAAATAATCGTTGCATGATAGACCAGAGACAACATCTTTGATGACGTTGGTAGTCTCAGATTCAGGATTATGCTTGCATGTCTTAATGATGTTGCAGTACCTTACATATACATGATTAATGGCTCTATGATGGCGCATCTTGTTTCAACCTTTATCTCAACATCTCTACTCCACACAGTAATTGAATGATAGAATCTACCAATAACATCCATATACGATTGAATCTACCAATAAGATATGATCAATGTTTTGTTTGTTTGTTGTTTAACGTCGCACTCGGGAATATTCCAGCTATATGATGGCGGTCTGTAAATAATCGATTCTGGACCAGCCAAGCCAGTGATTGACATCATGAGCATCGATCTACGCAATTGGGATACGATGACATGCATCAATCAGATCAGTGGGCCTGACCACCCATTCCCGTTAGTCGACTCTTACGACAAGCACAGTCTCCAATTACGGCAAGCGTGGATTGCTGAAAATCTGTTCTTACCCGGATTTTAACGGGTCCATATGAATGAATAGCTAAAGTTATCTACAGGTATAGTGAGTGAATGAGGTTGGTTACATAACGCTTTGAACAATATGTCAGGTTTTAACTGGCATGCTGGCTTAATGATAGTGGAACGTATTATTCAAGGGACATTTATTAAATCTAATGACCATGACAATGGCACATATATAATGATAAAGATAACATCTTACTCAATGAAATTGTCTTGTCTAGTGAAACTATCACTTTCACGTGTATTCTTTATTCCCCGTTCAGAAACTCCATCATGCAACATAACCTATGATGCTGATGCTGACATGCTTGCGCTGAATGATCAACTGGTTCTCTTGGTGAACATAGATGACTATTACTGTTCTCGGGGTTCAAGCTTCACACTACAAATCGGGGATGTAACAGAGACATTGTTAGGCACTGATGGAAATAGAACGGACAAGACATTGGTCGTCAACTTGAATGTTACGGAAAGACGTTTCGGATCTGTGGAGCTGGCTTTTCTATGTCATTATAAACACATTCCTTTGACGTGCACAGGTTTAAGAGAAATTGTTGACAGTAAGTATGAAAATGTTTTGTATATATTTACCTCCTGTCGTCCTGGTTGTCGTTATTATTACTGATGACAGGAAAGAGATCAAATAGATTCCATCAGTCTCCAGCAAAAGTGAGTTTGTCGTAAGAGGAGATTTCATTTGATTGTGGACTCACTCGGTGACTGATCTGATTGCTCGTCACTATGAAGTCATCATTTACAGGATGCCGTGGCATAGCTTGAATAATACTGTAAAGTACCTGAAACATTTACAGCTAATACAACTAACAGCAACTAAAGGATTGCATAATTCAGTCAACACATACTTACATATGCTACTGTTACTGTCTATTGCTTGGACATCCTTGTCTGTATGTAACAGCAAGTTCAGCATTATGGTGTAAATTCTAGTTTGCATATATGAAGCGTTCGGTATTGAATGAAATATATTGTCCTAGGTAAGGCGATATTGCAATTGTTTGCTAACACACTTTACACTTTCAGAACGGCAGATGGAAGAAGTGATGGCAGATGTAAGAATCAGGGCAAGCATTAGTATTGGGGCCACGGTAGGCGCTGCCGTTGCAGGAAGCGTGGCTGTCACAATCAACATCGTGCTGGTGGTCGTTCTGGTGCAGATTAAACAATCAAAAAGGCCAGAAACACACAGTGGTAGAAATGTGTACGATTCTCCTAATGACGTTGATGGACAAACGGATGAAACATCTGGACATGAATACAACACTTTGTACCTAACTCCTGTTGAGGGAGACAATATCTATAATGTCATATCCACTTAAGTACACTGTGTAAATATACACGTATCCAAACACCATGACGGTATTTGCTGTTGGCCTCTAAAGTCAAAGGGATATGGGGTTAGTTTCGGTAACCATATCTCTGTGCCGCTCCCAATAAACGATTTTTATGTTGACTGTCTCTCCGTGTTTTCATAACAGATTTGCGATTTTAAAGGTTTTCCCTTCTTCACATAATTATTTTCTCAAACCAACAGGTTGTTATTTGGACCTTAAGTATCCATTGTTTTTGTCACATTTATAAGTGTGTGTAAATTAGATATAAATTATGTCGTTCAAACACTTATCATCAACGTCAATTTTACGGTCATGTGACTGACCTCTCGTCCAATGGAAAAGCTGTATATCCTGTAAACTTGATCGTTGCTCACAAAATCAATCACTGGATTGTCTGGTCCAAGGCCCAAATATTTACACGCAGCCGTCATGTAGATGAAAAATAGCTGAGTTCAACCAAAAGACAACATTGTAAAACATGCGTCATATAAGTATTACGTCATTGTTAAGTGTATATCATATTATTATGTAAAGTTACATTAGAACTACGTCATTGTAAAATATTCGCCATATCGGTACTACGTCACTGTACAGTATCATAAAATAATGTAATGTCAGTAATATGTCAATATGTAGGAATTATGAATTGAATTTCTGTAGTACTTACTGTATATAGTACTATAAAATAAACTTTGTTACTGTTATCGTTATTATTCAAGAAGTCAAAATAAGCCTACCCGCCACACCTTATCAAGGGCCATGATGCTGAAGTGATGTAACTATCAAAAGGGCCTATTGTGCTGGTGTATTTGGGCGTTACGGTGTTAATTCCTTTTCACGATTTACCCCGTTATACTGCCAAGTGTATATGAGTGAAACCAAGCATAACTATTGCAAATGCCGAGTTTATACATACTACAGAAATAATAGTTATCCATTCAAAAACAGCATCTGTTGTAACAGGCGTACTAGGTTACTTTATGGAAAAAACCTTCAGTTAAATCCGTAGCTTGGGTTTTCCTCTTGTGTACAGTTCGATGGCTGGGTGTCCGACAGTGTCTGTCAGTTGGACATTCTCGCTATATGACACAGCGAACAGGATTTTCTGCCTGTGAAATAACTGTTCTACACAAGACACTCATTCACCACGAAAAATATTTTTAGAACCTCATATAAACTCAATTGATATTGAATTCTCGCTATTGCCAATACCATGCATTGTATTATAACAAACATTAACATTTACATAAGGTAATTCCAATGTGCTCCAAAGAGGGACCACCCTCGCGGCTAATTTCCAGTCTCTTTCTAGTCGTCATATTTCGACCTTTGTCATTTTTCAGAGCATCGTGTCCCCTTATTCAGAACAATATACCTTCACGAACGGGTATTGCCAATATATCTATAACCATTAACCACGTAACATACCATTAGAACTTTATGCATTGAAGAACGGGCACTGGAACTAATCAAGAGCTAGATTTCCTTTGATACTGAATTTTCACTATTGTACTATCCCCTAAACCATGCAGTCTGTTTAAAATAGCAACCCCACATGAGTAATTGACATTCCTTTAAACAAGGACCAGTCTCTTTCTCTCACATTTGCCGTGTTTGCGTGAAAATTATATATTTGCTTCGTGTAGTATGGATACTTGCTATAATCAACTCTTTGCTTTCATGATTAGCTACCATTGCCTGACAACTACCACGCTGCCAAAAGCAGCTACCGCTGCTGGCCTAAGTCAGACTACCGCCGCCGGGCCCATATACGTGGCAATTGTTTGCCCCAACGTGTGTTATTTTACGATTCCCCGGCTGAAAAGTCGGGAAAGACAAGGTTCCCACTGAGAAGCACGTAACCACGAAAGGTTCCCGCTGAAAAGCAGATAGCCTTAAGCACGAGTATTAATTTGGAAGCAAGTTAATTTGTTACTAGCAGTGTAAAGCACCAGAGTGCTACCCCACACCCACGGCCACGCGATACGCGGAGATAGCATTGTTGCCCAGCTTGCCTATGTACTGAAAGGAAACACTAACCTGTGGAGATAACATCCATTTACTGGCGCAAAACAAGCGCCAGGGCATGCAATAAATTGTCCGTAAACACACACAGTCCTTTATCACTGAGGTGGACGCCCTCCCAGGCGTACCATGTCCTGGCGCGATAAAGTCATTTAGTAGTTAGTACTAAATGTAATTATTAGCAGTTTCAGAGTAATGCTGTGTGTGTGTTTCTTCACATGGCCCAATGTTTCCACTCACTGTTATATTGATCCCCAAGGCTTATATCACAGGCTATAGTTGATATATTTATAACTTCCTTATGCACAGTTATACAGTCAATGTGGTTATGCATTAATGAATAATATTCCTTATAGCGCAATTGTTTGTGTATAATCATTTTACGACATAAACAGAAACACTAAGTCCGTGTGGCACTGTAGAAAAGCGGAATGAAGGTGGTTCGATCCCAGGCCGCCTTATGCAAAAATACGTCCAAACAATTTCCGTATTAAACATTACGAATATGAATATCATCAGTACATTGGTGAGTGTGTGAGGTTTAAGCCGCTTTTAGAAATATTCGTCCACAAAAAATGAACTACACCCACTGTAAATTTCCAAATTTAACTTATTATTGGACGTGACGAGTGCACTCGCTGACCAGAATACTATCGCTTTGCAAAAATGTTATCAAGCACTTCATATATACGAATATACTTGAATACCTAATGCATAAAATAATAGGTGGCGGTCGGGTAGCCTAGTGGTTAAAGCGTTCGCTCGTCTCGCCGAAGACCCGGGTTCGATTCCCGACATGGGCACAATATGTGAAGCCCATTTCTGGTGTCCCCCTCCGTGATATTGCTGGAGTATTGCTAAAAGCGGCGTAAAACCATACTCACTCACTCATAAAATAATAACAGCCCAGCACAACTAATTAGAGTTCGCAATGCCAGTCTTAGAATGATAGTCATTGATATTGAATTGGTTCAAACTTTGTGAAGATAGCGGAAGGTCGGAATCTCGATCCTCTGGCCGCGCCATATCCATAGATGTTAAAATATGGTACTTGTTGTTACCCTGGCTTGCCCTCGGTATTAAGGGGCTTAGACAAGGACTGGTCGTCTCGGTGTCAGTATACTGTGTCTGAGTAGGGTAACCATGTTTCTCAGCAGCATGGGGTCTCAGTAGGCTAGCACTATAACACCAGCATGAGTATGGACTATCGTTCTTATTTCAATATGTGATGTAGCCGGGACTTCAATGTCCTTGTGTGTTTCAAACACTGGTGGTGTCCTCCTGTCGCGCTATAGCGGGGCATGGCAGAAATATCACATGGAAATTGATACCAGGATCTATATACACATGAAAGATTCTATTTTCCTGATCACGTGGTGACACATTCATCTGTGGTCCCGATAAACACGAATGAACACAATATGTCGATTTTACAGACGATAACACGTCGCTCAATCCATACAGAAAATGACAGATACGTAAAAACAGTGCTGAATATTTAAAATGAGTTTATGTTGTTGTTTTTCACTCGTGACTCACACATGAACGTAACTGGATATATCACAGAGCGAGATCCCGTTATCGTTTTCCCGATCACGTGGTTGCAATTTCAGTAGTAGTCATACATGTATATGCGATATACTGTTATCGTTTGCGGCATATAACTGCACTGTTTAGACTTGAGAATTCACATTTCTCAGGGCGATTCACGATACATAATACAATACAATACAATAATACAATTAGAGTACATCCGATACTGTTGGGATTTCAACTGCAGTCGCTTTAAGACAACGTTTTCATTACACCAATTTGATTCGCAATGTCTTTTCACAGGATTAGGTCCAACTTCCAAATCACAGGGGGTCAACTGGTCATGCTCGGTGACTAAATTGATTGCGTGTCATCGTTCCCCACAGGCGACGGTGTTGCTCATGACATCAGTCACAGGATTGGCTGGTCCTAATTCAATTACATGTATTTAGGGACAGTGGGAACTTAGCTGGAATACTGCTGAGTGGGGGGTAAACAGAAAAAGAAAAAAACCCTTGTTAAATTTTCACTGTCTGTACATGATAAATTATACATGATTATATTATCAAATGCGAAAAAGAAAACTATCTGAAATTTGTATAATTTGATTTGACAATAAAATTACTACTTTTTTGTACATCATGCAACTACCTGCTGATTGAAAAAGAATGAAATGTAAAATGTTAATGTTAATATTTCACAGAAGAAAGGTCAAGACAAACATACGGACAGATACCATTTATTAACAAAATCCAAATTGGCTACTTGTCTTACAGTCGTATGTTACACTGATGACAGAGATGTTGTTTATTAAAATGTGCACTGATGTCGGTGGTGGTGTATATTAAAATAGACACGTATGACGGGGATGTTGTATATAATTATATGCACTGATGACGGAGATGCTGTCTATTAGAATGTGTACTGATGTCGGGGGTGGTGTATATTACAATATACACGTATGACGGGGATGTTGAATATAACTATATGCACTGATGACGGGGATGTTGTCTATTAGAATGTGCACTGATGTCGGGGATGGTGTATATTACAATAGACACGTATGACGGGGATGTTGTATATAACTATATGCACTGATGACGGGGATGTTGTATATAACTATATGCACTGATGACGGGGATGTTGTATATAACTATATGCACTGATGACGGGGATGTTGTATATAACTATATGCACTGATGACGGGGATGTTGTATATCACAAGATACACTGATGACGGGGATGTTGTAGATATCTATATGCACTGATGACGGGGATGTTGTATATAACAATATACACTGATGACGGGGATGTTGTATATCACAAGATACACTGATGACGGGGATGTTGTACATAACTATATGCGCTGATGACGGGGATGTTGTATATTAAAATGTACACTGATGACGGAGATGTTGTATATTTAAGGATACACTGATGACGGGGATGTTGTATATAACTATATGCGCTGATGAGGGGGATGTTGTATATTACAATGTACACTGATGACGGGGATGTTGTATATTTTAAGATACACTGATGACGGGGATGTTGTATATTTTAAGATACACTGATGACGGGGATGTTGTATATTACAATCTACACTGATGACGGAGATGTTGTATATTACATGATACCCTTATATTATGACGGGGATGTTGTATATTAGAAGATACACTGATGACGGAGATGTTGTATATTACAAAATACACTGATGAAGGGGATGTTGTATATTACAAGATACACTAATGACGGGGATGTTGTATATTACAAAATACACTGATGACGGGGATGTTGTATATTACAAGATACACAGGTGACGGGGATGTTGTATATTACAAGATACACTGATGACGGGGATGTTGTATTTTACATTCAATCTACACTGATGACGGGGATGTTGTGTATTACAAGATACTTTGATGACGGGGATGTTGTATATTACTATATGCACTGATGACGGGGATGTTGTATATTACAATCTACACTGACGACGGGGATGTTGTATATTACTATATGCAATGATGACGGGGATGTTGTATATTACATGATACACTGATGACGGGGATGTTGTATATTACATGATACACTGATGACGGGGATGTTGTATATTACATGATACACTGATGACGGAGATGTTGTATATTACAAGATACACCGATGACGGGGATGTTGTATGTTACATGATACACTGATGACGGGGATGTTGTATATCACAAGATACACCGATGACGGGGATGTTGTATATTACATGATACACTGATGACGGAGATGTTGTATATTACAAGATACACCGATGACGGGGATGTTGTATATTACATGATACACTGATGACGGGGATGTTGTATATAACTATATGCACTGATGACGGGGATGTTGTATGTTGCAATCTACACTGATGACGGAGATGTTGTATATTTTAAGATACACTGATGACGGGGACGTTGTATATAACTATATGCGCTGATGAAGGGGGTGTTGTATATTACAATGTACACTGATGACGGGGATGTTGTATATTTTAAGATACACTGATGACGGGGATGTTGTTTATTTTAAGATACACTGATGACGGGGATGTTGTACATTACAATCTACACTGATGACGGGGATGTTGTATATTACATGATACACTTATATTATGGCGGGGATGTTGTATATTAGAAGATACACTGATGACGGAGATGTTGTATATTACAAAATACACTGATGACGGGGATGTTTTAGATATCTATATGCACAGATGACGGGGATGTTGTATATTACAAGATACACTGATGACGGGGATGTTGTATATTACATTCAATCTACACTGATGACGGGGATGTTGTGTATTACAAGATACTTTGATGACGGGGATGTTGTATATAACTATATGCACTGATGACGGGGATGTTGTATATTACAATCTACACTGATGACGGGGATGTTGTATATTACTATATGCAATGATGACGGGGATGTTGTATATTACATGATACACTGATGACGGGGATGTTGTATATTACATGATACACTGATGACAGGGATGTTGTATATTACATGATACACTGATGACGGAGATGTTGTATATTACAAGTTACATCGATGACGGGGATGTTGTATGTTACATGATACACTGATGACGGGGATGTTGTATATTACAAGATACACCGATGACGGGGATGTTGTATATTACATGATACACTGATGACGGAGATGTTGTATATTACAAGATACACCGATGACGGGGATGTTGTATATTACATGATACACTGATGACGGGGATGTTGTATATAACTATATGCACTGATGACGGTGATGTTGTATGTAACTATATGCACTGATGACGGTGATGTTGAATACTACAAGATACACTGACGATGGGGATGTTGTACATTACAAGATACCCTGATGGCGGGGATGCTTAATATTAATCTACACTAATGACGGGGATGTTGTATATTACAATCTACACAGATGACGGGAATGTGGTATATTACAAGACAACTGATGACAGGGATGGTGTATATAACTATATGCACTTATGACGGGGATGTTACACATTACAATCTACACTGATGACGGGGATGTTGTATATTACTATATGCACTGATGGCGGGGATGTTGTATATTACAAGATACACTGATGACGGGGATGTTATATATTATAGGATACACTGATGACGGGGATGTTGTATATTACTATATGCACTGATGGCGGAGATGTTGTATATTACAAGATACTCTGATGGCGGGGGTGGTGTTTGTTACGTTATTTATTGATGATGAAAAAGTCATGTATTACAATTTGCACAAATGACTTTATCCCGCAGTACTCTACAATTCCACTGCATAGTGTGATTGACGCTCATGTCCGCAAAGCTGGTTAGTAGATTCACTCCTATTGACAGTCAGTGTTAAAGAATACTGTCCAAAGCGGCGTTAAACACAACTCACGGACACACTCGGTATAAAAGAAGCAGGCTCCTCCAAATGAATGAACGCCCCGAACTGGTGTAATTAATGTTATGGTTGAGTGACTTCTGGGAAGCTAAAGATACAATATTTGAGACGTTTTGGCTGATTTGGGAGTTATCATCTAAGATGATCAGGTACACCCAAGACAATGTTGCCTTATGTTTTGAAACTCTGGTTACGTTATTAACAGAAGCTGGAGAAGAGACTGTAGCAGAACACGTAGGGGATGAGGTTGAACTATTTTCATTGGCTTCTTTTTATGATATATTTTAGATTCATGGTCATATATAGAGCAAGATTTTGATGAATCAGCAATATCGCCGTCGCAGTTTTTCACATTTCAAACTCATTTTTGCAAGCAGCTTTCAGCAACAGCTGAATTATTGGGATGGGTTTGGCACATCTACCACCACTCCACTCACGTGTCTCCGTGCACATTAAACCAAGAGTGGACCATTTCGAAGTCGAGTGGCATTCTGTGTTCGGCTGGTTCGGCCCATGACAGATAGCCTAAGAAACACAGAGTTCAGAGGTCCATGGACCACGTCCTCCTTGCATGGGACTCTTGGCTAAATGACAATAAATGCCATGAGGAAAAGGTGTTGAGGAAACAGGCGGATAGGGAAGTAGTGATGGAGTGTATATTTACACAAAGATATGCTTTTAAATGCTCTGAAAAGACCTATGATGTGCCTTGATACAGACCAGGATAAAATGTAGGTATATGTTGTGGGTTTTATAAACGGTGTATTAGTAGTACACATTTAGTACATTTTAGTACACTGTTAGGATGCTCAGCGAGGTAAGTAGTTGATATTTGAGTCTACATTTAATAATACGTACTTATAAATGTTTGGCAAATGCACAGGACATTGCGTGGCTAACAGTATGGAGGAAATAGATTGATAGGGAAGTAGTAATGGAGTAAATAATTAATTTAACATTTAATAATATGTACTTAGCAATGTTTGGCATAAATGTATTGTACATAATCAAGCGAGTGAGTGAGTTGAGTTTTTCGCCGCTTAATCTTTAAACAGTATTCAAGTCATATTACGGCGTTTCATGGGAAGAAAGGCCGAAGTGATGCTCTACCACTTTGGTGAAACCCACGAGCACGGGTATGGTGCTGACAAACCCGGAAACATTATCGGGGCGAACTGGGTTTCGAACCCGCAATCATTGGTGACTAGCGTGCCTAAGGGAGGCAAATCTGCACAACATGTTCAAGAAACAATTTAACCAAAGAAGAGTATATCGCTACAATGGAAACAACGATTGTTTAGAACAATAACAGAATAGAAACAATCACTATGTATTATAGTACTACGGTGAAAAACAACAATGTTATTTCCTGTTACAACTAGGCAAATTTACACACCTATAACGTGGTATAAAGTCGATGTCAATGTTCAAGCATCGACGGACACCAGCTGTACATTAATATAACCAGCGAATGTTAGTGCAGAAACAGACATTGTGAAAATAGCAACAATCAATGGGCATTATAGTACTTAAACCCCTATTGTGAATCACAACATCATTATTTTATGTTATATCTAGGCAAATTAACACAACTACAAGGGTGGTTTGAGGTGGAATGTTCTAGCATCAACGGACATCAGCTGAACATTCATAAAAATAAGTTTGGTAATACATCATGATAATACAACACATATTTTCCTGCTGTCAGTCTTAGCATAAACCAATACATCAAGAATAAGCTTTGTGCGTTTGTGGTGTATTAAACGTTACTTTATCTGCTGTTACCTAGCACAATTATTGACAGGCCACCTGTATAGTTTGGGAAGGAAAACCTATTTATGAATTTATTGCCATTGCTGAATGTATTATAAATGACCTCTAACACAGTCAGTGGAGTGTGATGAGGAGAAATGGGGTTTGACGTCGCGTCCAAGATTATTGCACTTATATAGCGACGTGCATGCACATGTGTGTGTGTGGCTGCTTGTACTAGTCCGGACTGATGTCGATTCATAGTGCTAGCCCACTGATATACCATGCCGCAGTTTAACATGAATACCTCACTCAGACACAGTATACTAACTCCAAGCCTACAATGCCGAGCGCAAGACAGGCTAACAACAAGTACCATCTTTTAACCTCTTTTGATATGACGCAGCCGGATTTATGAAGTTACATCATGTTTACAATAGCGTTTGTCTTTGAGTAATGTTTTGTGATCTACATGCAGCGACGGATGTCAAGTCAGTGGAATCGTCAACAAGAGAAGATAATGAAACTGCTGCTCAGTTTAGTTTCTCTTCTTCAAGGTTAGTTTGAGTTTCTTGTTTTAGTTTTAATAGTGAGTGAGTGAGTTGTGTTTTAACAGTATTCCAGTCAGATCACGGCGTGTCAACTTAATGTAGGAGGAAAGCCCCATGTGATGAAGGTGTTAGACGTGAAACCCACGAGCACGGGTATAGTGCTGAGAATCCTAGAAACATAATCGGGGCGAATCATAGGTTTCTGGCGTGCCCAAGGGACGGAACTCTGCACAACGAAATGCGGCGCCTTGGACGACTGGGCCGCCCGTGCCCCCTAGTTTTAATAGCAACATATGTTCGCATGTGCCTTCGAACAAAATAGATAATTCATGATCAAGTTGATCTTGAATGACGTTGTTGTATAATCAGTGCGTGTCATTTTCAAACTCTTGCTGTGTGACATTACTTATTAAAAGAAGGTTTTACTAAAAGCCGTTATTTTTGAGAGGGGAGTGTCTAGTGAGATATCACAATAGGTGTATCTGGGCAGCGCAGAGAAACGCGAAGGCCGAACGATCGCATCCAAAAGCGGGAGAGATATGACAATCGTCATTGGGAGAAAAGGTACAGGCAATCGACGTAAGGATTGTGAAAATATGTGGGAAATACCCACCCGTGCGTAAAATGGACTCTATTGAGGGAGTCATCATTATTAAAATACGGGTAATAAGTTTTAAAGTTTGTACATTTCATCATCATCCTTAAAGAGACTGTACATAATGTTGATATCTCATATAAGAAATAAACGACTCGTGGTTGTTGTACAATAAACCACAGCTGGGAGGATGAACGCCACTCATGGTTTATTCTCCCTGCAGTGTTTTATTGTACTACAAACAACGCCCACTCGTCCTTTATTTCTTAAATACAGTAAACTACGGTTATAACGAACTCAAAGGAAACACTAATATTAGTACGTTTTAACAATAGTTCGTTATAAGCATATACAATGTATACAGCATATAAACAGCAAATGGCCGGGACCTAAACTTAAGTTCGTTATATCCGTCGATTCGTTAAAAGCGTGTGCGTTATAAACGTAGTTTACTGTATAGTACATTATCAGAGATCCTTATGTTATTGACGACTTGTTTCCTTCAACACAGGTGTCAGCTCAATCAATTTGGATTGCCCAACATTTGCGGAACTTGGTTCTTCAACACGTTTAATTTGCTTTGAGACACACTCCAACAAGTCCTTAGTTTCATGGACAAGGCCTGATGATGAATTAGTTAGCACTTGCAATAGTCATGGCTGTGGCGGCCTCGATGGATATACAGTTTCGCGTAATTCTAGCCGCAGTGAGCTAAAGATACTTGAAGTAGGTGAGAAAGATATCGGAACATGGACTTGCAAGAGCCGTAATGGATCACAATGTAAAATGGAGGGTTACAGTGAGTAGCATTGGATTTCACAGAAAATATAAGTTTACTTTAAAAAAAAGTGAGATCATGATGACATATTCATATCCGTACGTACTGTTGGGCGATACATGCCATTAAGCTGACCGGCTGTTGCATAACTGAAATATCGTTGAATGATAGACCAGAGACAACAAATAATCGAGTCTGGGCCAGCCAAGCCAGTGATTGGCTTCATAAGCATCGATCGTCGCAATTGGGATACGATGACGTGCATCAATCAGATCAGCGAGCCAGACCACCCATTCCCGTTAGTCGACTCTTACGACAAGCACAGTCGCCTAATATACGCCAAGCGTATATTACTGAAAATCTGTTCTTACCCGGATATTAACGGGTCCATATCAATGAATAGCCAAGGTTATCGACAGGTATAGTGAGTGAATGAGGTTGGTTACATGACGCTTTGAAGAATATTTTAGGTTTTAGCTGGCATGCTGGCTTAATGATAGTGTAACGTATTCTTCAAGGGATATTTATTAAATTTAATGACCATGACAATGGCACATATATAATGATAAAGATAACATCTTACTCAATCAAATTGTCTTGTCTAGTGAAACTATCACTTTCACGAGTATTCGTTATTCCCCGTTCAGAAACTCCATCATGCAACATCACCAATGATAATGATGCTGACATGCTTCCGCTGAATGATCAACTGGTTCTCTTGGTGATCATAGCTGACTATTACTGTTCTCGGGGTTCAAGCTTCACACTACAAATCGGGAATGTAACAGAGACATTGTTTGGCACTGATGGAAATAGAACGGACAAGACATTTGTCGTCAGCTTGAATGTTACGGAAAGACATTTCGGATCTGTGGAGCTGGCTTTTCTATGTCATTATAAACACATTCCTTTGACGTGCACAGGTTTAAGAGAAATTGTTCACAGTAAGTATGACAATGTGTTGTATATATTTACCTCCTGTCGTCTTGGTTGTCGTTATTATTACTGATGACAGGAAGAGATCAAATAGATTCCATCAGTCTCCAGCACAAGTGTGCTTGTCGTAAGAGGAGATTTCATTGGATTGTGGACTGACTCGGTGACTGAGCTGATTGCTCGTCACCATGAAGTCATCACTTTAAAGTACCTAAGCATTTACAGCTAATTCAACTAACAGCAACTAAAGGATTGCAGAATTCAGTCAACATATACCAAGATAAGCTACTGTTACTGTCTATTGCTTGGACATCCTTGCCTGTATGCAATAGCAAGTTCAGCATTATGGTGTAAATTCTAGTTTGCATATATGAAGCATTCGGTATTGAATGAAATATATTGTTCTTGGTAAGGCGATATTGCAATTGTTTGCTAACACACTTCACACTTTCAGAACAGCAGATGGAAGAAGTTATGGCAGATGTAAGAATCAGGGAAAGCATTAGTATTGGGGCCACGGTAGGCGCTGTCGTTGCAGGAAGCGTGACTGTCACAGTCAACATCGTGCTGGTGGTCGTTCTGGTGAAGATTAAACAATCAAAAAGGCCAGAAACACACAGTGGTAGAAATGTGTACGATTCTCCTAATGACGTTGATGGACAAACGGATGAAACATCTGGACATGAATACAACACTTTGTAACTAACTCCTGTTGAGGGAGACAATATCTATAATGTCATATCCACTTGAGTACACTGTGTAAATATACACGTATCCAAACACCATGACGGTATTATGCTGTTGGCCTCTAAAGTCAAAGGGATAAAGGGGTAATTTCGGTAACCATATCTCTGTGCCGCTCCCAATAAACGATTTTTATGTTGACTGTCTCTCCGTGTTTTCATAACAGATTTGCGATTTTAAAGGTTTTCCCTTCTTCACATAATTATTTTCTCAAACCAACGGGTTGTTATTTGGACCTTAAGTATCCATTGTTTCTGTCACATTTATAAGTTTGTCTAAATTAGATATAAATTATGTCGTTCAAACACTTATCAACGTCAATTTTGCGGTAATGTGACCGACCGCTCGTCCAATGGAAAAGCTGTATATCATGTAAACTTGATCGCTGCTCACAATGCCAATCACTGGATTGTCTGGTCCAGGCTCAAATATTTACACGCAGCCGTCATGTAGATGAAAAATAGCTGAGTTCAACCAAAAGACAACATTGTAAAACATGCGTCATATAAGTATTACGTCATTGTTAAGTGTATATCATATTATTATGTAAAGTTACATTAGAACTACGTCATTCTAAAATATACGCCATATCGGTACTACGTCACTGTACAGTATCATAAAATAATGTAATGTCAGTAATATGTCAATATGTAGGAATTATGAATTGAATTTCTGTAGTACTTACTGTATATAGTACTATAAAATAAACTTTGTTACTGTTATCGTTATTATTCAAGAAGTCAAAATAAGCCAACCCGCCACACCTTATCAAGGGCCATGATGCTGAAGTGATGTAACTATCAAAAGGGCCTATTGTGCTGGTGTATTTGGGCGTTACGGTGTTAATTCCTTTTCACGATTTACCCCGTTATACTGCCAAGTGTATATGAGTGAAACCAAGCATAACTATTGCAAATGCCGAGTTTATACATACTACAGAAATAATAGTTATCCATTCGAAAACAGCATCTGTGGTAACAGGCGTACTAGGTTACTTTATGGAAAAAACCTTCAGTTAAATCCGTAGCTTGGGTTTTCCTCTTGTGTACAGTTCGATGGCTGGGTGTCCGACAGTGTCTGTCAGTTGGACATTCTCGCTATATGACACAGCGAACAGGATTTTCTGCCTGTGAAATAACTGTTCTACACAAGACACTCATTCACCACGAAAAATATTTTTAGAACCTCATATAAACTCAATTGATATTGAATTCTCGCTATTGCCAATACCATGCATTGTATTATAACAAACATTAACATTTACATAAGGTAATTCCAATGTGCTCCAAAGAGGGACCACCCTCGCGGCTAATTTCCAGTCTCTTTCTAGTCGTCATATTTCGACCTTTGTCATTTTTCAGAGCATCGTGTCCCCTTATTCAGAACAATATACCTTCACGAACGGGTATTGCCAATATATCTATAACCATTAACCACGTAACATACCATTAGAACTGTATGCATTGAAGAACGGGCACTGGAACTAATCAAGAGCTAGATTTCCTTTGATACTGAATTTTCACTATTATCATATCGTCTAAATCATGCAGTATGTTTAAAATAGCAACCCAACATGAGTAATTGACATTCTTTTAAACAAGGACCAGTCTCTTTCTCTCACATTTGCCGTGTTTGCGTGAAAATTATATATTTGCTTAGTGTAGTATGGATACTTGCTATAATCAACACTTTGCTTTCATGATTAGCTACCATTGCCTGACAACTACCACGCTGCCAAAAGCAGCTACCGCTGCTGGCCTAAGTCAGACTACCGCCGCCGGGCCCATATACGTGGCAATTGTTTGCCCCAACGTGTGTTATTTTACGATTCCCCGGCTGAAAAGTCGGGAAAGACAAGGTTCCCACTGAGAAGCACGTAACCCCGGAAAGGTTCCTGCTGAAAAGCAGATAGCCTTAAGCACGAGTATTAATTTGGAAGCAAGTTAATTTGTTACTAGCAGTGTAAAGCACCAGAGTGCTACCCCACACCCACGGTCACGCGATGCGCGGAGATAGCATTGTTGCCCAGCTTGCCTATGTACTGAAAGGAAACACTAACCTGTGGAGATAACATCCATTTACTGGCCCAAAACAAGCGCCAGGGCATGCAATAAATTGTCCGTAAACACACACAGTCCTTTATCACTGAGGTGGACGCCCTCCCAGGCGTACCATGTCCTGGCGCGATAAAGTCATTTAGTAGTTAGTACTAAATGTAATTATTAGCAGTTTCAGAGTAATGCTGTGTGTGTGTTTCTTCACATGGCCCATTGTTTCCACTCACTGTAATATTGATCACCAAGGCTTATATCACAGGCTGTAGTTGAGATATTTATAACTTCCTTATGCACAGTTATACAGTCAATGTGGTTATGCATTCTTGAATAATATTCCTTATAGCGCAATTGATTGTGTATAATCATTATACGACAGAAACAGAAACACCACAGTCCTTGTGACACTGTAAAAGAGCGGAATGGCGGTGGTTCGATCCCAGGCCGCGTTACGCAAAAATACGTCCAAACAATTTCCGTATTAAATATTACGAACATGAATATCATTAGTACATTGGTGAGTGTGTGAGGTTTAAGCCGCTTTTAGAAATATTCGTCCACAAAAAATGAACTACACCCACTGTAAATTTCCAAATGTAACTGATTATTGGACGTGACGAGTGAACACGCTGACCAGAATACTATCGCTTTGTAAACGAGTTATCAGGCACTTCATATATGCGAATATATACTTGAATATGTAAAGGATAAAATAATAACAGCACAGCACAACTAATTAGAGTTCCCAATGTCTTAGAATGATAGTCATTGATAATGAATTGGTTCAAACTGTGTGAAGATAGCGGAAGGTCGGAATCTCGATCCTCTGGCCGCGCCATATCCATAGATGTAAAAATATGGTACTTGTTGTTACCCTGGCTTGCCCTCGGTATTAAGGGGCTTAGACAAGGACTGGTCGCCTCGGTGTCAGTATACTGTGTCTGAGTAGGGTAACCATGTTTCACTGCAGCATGGTGTCTCAGTGGGCTAGCACTATAACACCAGCATGAGTATGGACTATCGTCCTTATTTCAATATGTGATGTAGCCGGGACTTCCATGTCCTTGTGTGTTTCAAACACTGGTGGTGTCCTCCTGTCGCGCTATAGCGGGGCATGGCATAAATATCACATGGAAATTGATACCAGCATATATATACATGATCTCTCATGATATATTTTCCTGATCACGTGGTGGCACATTCATCTGTGGTCCCGATAAACACGAATGAACACAATATGACGATTTTACAGACGATAACACGTCGCTCAATTCCATACAGAAAATGACAGATACGTCAATACAGTGTTAAATATTTAAAATGAGTTAATGTTGTTGTTTTTCACTCGTGACTCACACATGAACGTAACTGGATATATCACAGAGCGAGATCCCGTTATCATTTTCCCGATCACGTGGTTACAATTTCAGTAGTAGTCATACATGTATATGCGATATAATGTTATCGTTTGCGGCATATGACTGCACTGTTTAGACTTGAGAGTTCACATTTCTCAGTGGCGATTCACGATACATAATACAATACAATACAATAATACAATTAGAGTACATCCGATACTGTTGGGATTTCAACTGCAGTCGCTTTTAGACAACGTTTTCATTACACCAATTTGAGTCACAACGTCTTTTCACACGATTAGGTCCAACTTCCAAATTACAGGGGGACAACTGGTCATGCTCGGTGACTGAATTGATTGCGTGATGTCGTTCCCCACAGGCGGTGGTGTTGCTCATGACATCAGTCACAGGATTGTCTGGTCCTAATTCAATTTTTTAGCGGCAGTGGGAATTTAGCTGGAATACTGCTGAGTGGGCGGTAAACAGAAAAAGAAAAAATCAACTTGTTAAATATTCATAAATGTACCCACGTTACACTGTATGTACATGATAAATTATATTAGATTAGGATGTATACCGTTGGTTTGTTCGTTTCTGACAATAACAGTGTTCATTTCATGAGTGAATGGAATGCAGACATTTCAAATGACGTAAAGTTCAATATACTATATTGAAAACTATCTGAAATTTGTATAATTTGATTTGACAATAAGATTACTACTTTTTTTGTACATCATGCAACTACTTGCTAATTGAAAAAGAATGAAAATTTTAATTAACCTATTTACAGAAAATGTAAACTATGTAACAAATGATATCGGAGATGAATTTCACAATATATTTAGATGTTAATATTTCACAGAAGAAAGGTCAAGACAGACATACGGACCGGACAGACACCATTTATTAACAAAATCCAAATTTGGCTACCTGTCTTACAATCGTATGTTACACTGATGACGGGGATGTTGTCTATTAGAATGTGCACTGATGTCGGTGGTGGTGTATATTACAATAGACACGTATGACGGGGATGTTGTTTATAACTATATGCACTGATGACGGGGATGTTGTATATAACTATATGCACTGATGACGGGGATGTTGTATATAACTATATGCACTGATGACGGGGATGTTGTATATAACTATATGCACTGATGACGGGGATGTTGTATATAACTATATACACTGATGACGGAGATGTTGTATATAACTATTTGCACTGATGACGGTGATGTTGTATATAACAAGATACACTGATGACGGGGATGTTGTACATAACTATATGCGCTGATGACGGGGATGTTGTATATTACAATGTACACTGATGACGGAGATGTTGTATATTTTAAGATACACTGATGACGGGGATGTTGTATATAACTATATGCGCTGATGAGGGGGATGTTGTATATTACAATGTACACTGATGAAGGGGATGTTGTATATTTTAAGATACACTGATGACGGGGATGTTGTATATTTTAAGATACACTGATGACGGGGATGTTGTATATTACAAGATACACTGATGACGGGGATGTTGTATATTACAATCTACACTGATGACGGAGATGTTGTATATTACATGATACACTTATATTATGACGGGGATGTTGTATATTAGAAGATACACTGATGACGCGGATGTTGTATATTACAAAATACACTGATGACGGGGATCTTGTATATTCCAAGATACACAGATGACGGGGATGTTGTATATTACAAGATACACTGATGACGGGGATGTTGTATATTACATTCAATCTACACTGATGACGGGGATGTTGTGTATTACAAGATACTTTGATGACGGGGATGTTGTATATAACTATATGCACTGATGACGGGGATGTTGTATATAACAAGATACACTGATGACGGGGATGTTGTATATTACAAGATACACTGATGACGGAGATGTTGTATATTACAAGATACACTGATGACGGGGATGTTGTATATTACAAGATACACAGATAAAGGGGATGTTGTATATTACTATCTACACTGATGACGGAGATGTTGTATATTACAAGATACACTGATGACGGGGATGTTGTATATTACAAGATACACTGATGACGGGGATGTTGTATATTACAAGATACACAGATAAAGGGGATGTTGTATATTACTATCTACACTGATGACGGGGATGTTGTATATTACAAGATACACTGATGACGGGGATGTTGTATATTACAAGATACACTGATGACGGGGATGTTGTATATTACAATCTACACTGATGACGGGGATGTTGTGTATTACAAGATACACTGATGACGGGATGTTGTATATTACAATCTACACTGATGACGGGGATGTTGTATATATCTATATGCACTGATGACTGGGATGTTGTATATAACAAGATACACTGATGACGGGGATGTTGTATATTACAATCTACACTGATGACGGGGATGTTGTATATCACAAGATAAACTGATGACGGGGATGTTGTAGACATCTATATGCACTGATGACGGGGATGTTGTATATAACTATATGCGCTGATGACGGGGATGTTGTATTTGACAAGATACACTGATGACGGGGATGTTGTATATTACAAGATACACTGATGACGGGGATGTTGTATATTACAAGATACACTGATGAAGGGGATGTTGTATATTACAAGATACACAGATGAAGGGGATGTTGTATATTACAAGATACACTGATGACGGGGATGTTGTATATTACAAGATACACTGATGACGGGGATGTTGTACATTACAAGATACACTGATGACAGGGATGGTGTATATAACTATATGCACTTATAACGGGGATGTTACACATAACAATCTACACAGATGACGGGAATGTGGTATATTACAAGATAAACTGATGACAGGGATGGTGTATATAACTATATGCACTTATGACGGGGATGTTACACATTACAATCTACACTGATGACGGGGATGTTGTATATTACTATATGCACTGATGACGGGGATGTTGTATATTACAAGATACACTGATGACGGGGATGTTGTATATTACTATATGCACTGACTACGGGGATGTTGTATATTACTATATGCACTGATGACGGGGATGTTGTATATTACAAGATACACTGATGACGGGGATGGTGTTTGTTACGTTATGTATTGATGATGAAAAAGTTATATATTACAATTTGCACAAATGACTTTATCCCGCAGTGCTCTACAATTCCACTGCATCGTGTGATTGACGCTTATGTCGGCCAAGCTGGTTGGTAGATTCACACCTATTGACCGTCAGTGTTAAAGAATACTGTCCAAAGCGGCGTTAAACACAATTCACGGACGCACTCGGTATAAAAGAAGCAGGATCCTCCAAATGTTGGAGCGCCCCGAACTGGTGTAATTAACGTTATTGTTAAGTGACTTCTGGGAAGCTGAAGATTTGAGAGTTATCATCTAAGATGATCAGGTACACCCAAGACAATGTTGCCTGGCAATGTTTTGAAACTGTGGTTACGTTATTAACAGAAGCTGGAAAAGCTGGACTTCTTTTTATGATATATTTTGGATTCATAGTCATATATAGAGCAAGATTTTGATGAATCAACAATATCGCCGTAGCAGTTTGCTCATTTCAAACTCATTTTTGCAGCAGCTTTCAGCAACCGCTGAAGTATTGGGATGGGTTTGGCACATCTACCACCACTCCACTCACGTGTCTCCGTGCACATTAAACCAAGAGTGGACCATTTCGAAGTCGAGTGGCATTCTGTGTTCGGCTGGTTCGGCCCATGACAGATAGCCTAAGAAACACAGAGTTCAGAGGTCCATGGACCACGTCCTCCTTGCATGGGACTCTTGGCTAAATGACAATAAATGCCATGAGGAAAAGGTGTTGAGGAAACAGGCGGATAGGGAAGTAGTGATGGAGTGTATATTTACACAATGACATGCGTTTAAATGCACTGAAAAGACCTATGATGTGCCTTGATACAGACGAGGATAAAATGTAGGTATATGTTGTGGGTTTTATAAACGGTGTATTAGTAGTACACATTTCGCACTGTTAGGATGCTCAGCGAGGTAAGTAGTTGACATTTGAGTCTACATTTAATAATATGTACTTAGCAATGTTTGGCATAAATGTATTGTACATAATCAAGCGAGTGAGTGAGTTGAATTTTACGCCGCACAGTATTTAAGTCATATTACAGTGTTTCATGGGAAGAAAGGCCGAAGTGATGCTTTACCACTTCGGTGAAACCCATGACCCCGGGTATGGTGCTGACAAACCTGGAAACATAATCGGGGTGAACTGGGTTTCGAACCCGCAATCATAGGTGACTAGCGTGCCAAAGGGGGGCAATTCTGCACTACATTTTCAAGAAACAATTTAACCAAAGAAGAGTATATCGCTACAATGCAAACAATGCTTGGTTAGAACAATAACAGAATAGAAACAATCACTATGTATTATAGTACTATGGTGAATAACAACAATGTTATTTCCTGTCACACCTAGGCAAATTTACACACCTATAACGTGGTATAAGGTGATATCAATGTTCAAGCATCGACGGAAACCAGATGTACATTAATATAACCAACGAATTTTAGCGCAGAAACAGACATTATGACAATAGCAACAATAAATATGCATTATAGTACTTAAGCCCATATTGTGAATCACAACATCATTATTTCGTGTTATATCTAGGCAAATTAACACAACTACAAGCGTGGTTTGAGGTGGAACAGGGTGACAACAAATACCATCTTTTAACCTCTTTTGATATGACGCAGCCGGATTTATGAAGTTACATCATGTTTACATAGACTGCTAGAGAGACAGTATATCCCATCAGCGTACCTTCACCTAAACTTTAAAATATTCACAATGTTAACGTGAGGTATGGCGTTCCATTCAACGTCAACGCCAAGATAGCGTTTGTCTTTGAGTAATGTTTTGTGATCTACAGGCTGCGACGGATGTCAAGTCAGTGGAATCATCAACAAGAGAAGATAATGAAACTGCTGCTCAGTTTAGTTTCTCTTCTTCAAGGTTAGTTTGAGTTTCTTGTTTTAGTTTTAATAGCGAGTGAGTGAGTTGTGTTTAACACCACTTTTAACAGTATTCCAGTCATATCACTGCGTGTCAACTTAATGTAGGAGGAAAGCTCCATGTGATGAAGGTGTTAAACGTGAAACCCACGAGCACGGGTATAGTGCTGAGAATCCTAGAAACATAATCGGGGCGAATCATAGGTTTCTGGCGTGCCCAAGGGACGCAACTCTGCACAACGAAATGAGGCGCCTTGGACGACTGGGCCGCCCGTGCCCCCTAGTTTTGATAGCAACACATGTATACATGTGCCTTCGAACAAAATAGATAATTCAGGATCAAGTTGATCTTGAATGACGTTGTTGCATAATCAGTGCGTGTCATTTTCAAACTCTTGCTGTGTGAAATTACTTATTAAAATAAGGTTTTACTGAAAGCCGACATTTTTAAGAGGGTAGTGTTAAGTGAGATATCACCATAGGTGCATCTGGGCAACGCAGAGAAACGCGATGGCAGAACGATCGCACCCAAAAAGCGGGAGAGACATGTCAATCGTCATTGGGAGAAAAGGTACAGGTAATCGACGTAAGGATTGTGAGAATATGCGGGAAATACCCACCCGAGCATAAAATGGACTCTATTGAAGGAGTCATCATTATCAAAATACGGGTCATAAGTTTTAAAACTTGTACATTTCATCATCATCCTTAAAGAGACTGTACATAATGTTGATATATCATATAAGAAATAAACGACTCGTGGTTGTTGCACAATAAACCACAGCAGGGAGAATGAACGCCACTTATGGTTTATTCTCCCTGCAGTGTTTTATTTTACGACAAACAACGCCTTATCGGCGTTTATTTCTTAAATACAGTAAACTACGGTTATAACGCACTCAAAGGAACCACTAATATTAGTACGGTTCAACAATAGTTCGTTATAAGCATATACAATGTATACAGCATATAAACAGCAAATGGCCGGGACCTAAACTTAAGTTCGTTATATCCATCGATTCATTATAAGCGTGTGCGTTATAAACGTAGTTTACTGTATAGTATATTATCAGAGATCCTTATGTTATTGACGACTTGTTTCCTTCAACACAGGTGTCAGCTCACTTAAGTTGGATTGCCCAAAACCCGTTGAACTTGGTTCTTCAACACGTTTAATTTGCTTTGAGACACAGTCTAACATGTCCTTAGTTTCATGGACAAGGCCTGATGGTGCAGCAGCTAGCTCTTGCAATCGTCTTGGGTGTGACGGCCTCGAAGGATATACAGTTTCGCGTAATTCTAGCCACAGTGAGCTAAAGATTCTGGAAGTAGGTGAGAAAGATATCGGAACTTGGACTTGCAGCACCCGCATTGGATTAGAGTGTACAGTGGAGGGTTACAGTGAGTAGAATTTGATCTTACAGAAAATTTTACTTTAAAAATTAGGGAGATCACATGTTCATAATGCGTACGTGCTATCGGTCATTTCATCCCATTAAGCTGACCGGCTTTGGTATAACTAAAGGAATCGTTGCTGGACAGTAAAGAGAGAAAATATTCGATGACGTTGGTAGTGACTGATTCAGGATTATGCTTGCATGTCTTAATGATGTTGCAGTACCTTACATATACATGAGTAATGACTCTATGACGGCGCATCTTGTTTCAATTTTCATCTCCACTAGAATTATAGTAGTTCGCATTTCCATATAAGATTGAATCTACCAATAAGATATGATCAATGTTTTGTTTGTTTGTTGTTTAACGTCGCACTCAGCAATATTCTAGTTATATGACGGCGGTCTGTAAATAATCGAATCTGGACCAGCCAAGCCAGTGATTGACTTCATGAGCATCGATCTACGCAAGTGGGATACGATGACATGCATCAATCAGATCAGTGAGCCAGATCACTCATTCCCGTTAGTCGACTCTTACGACAAGCATAGTCGCCTATTATGGTAAGCGTGGATGGCTGAAAATCTGTTTTGAATTAATGGCCAATGTTATGTAAAGGTATAGTTAGTGAATGAGGTTAGTTACATGACGCTTTGAACAATATTTCTGGTTTTAGCTGGCATGCTGGCTTAATGATAGTAGAACGTATTCTTCAAGGGACATTTATTTAATTTAATGACCATGACAATGGCACATATATAATGTGATATCTTGCTCAATGAAATTGTCTTGTCTAGTGAAACTATCACTTCCACGAGTATTCTTTATTCACCGTGCAGAAACTCCATCTTGCAACATCACCAATGATAATGATGCTGACATGCTTGCGCTGAATGATCAACTAGTTCTCTTGGTGAACATAGATGACTACTACTGTTCTCGGAGTTCAAGCTTCACACTACAAATTGGGGATGTAACAGAGACATTGTTTGGCACTGATGGAAATAGAACGGACAAGACATTTGTCGTCAACTTGAATGTTACGGAAAGACATTTCGGATCTGTGGAGCTGGCTTTTCTATGTCTTAATGAACACATTCCTTTGACGTGCACAGGTTTAAGAGAAATTGTTCACAGTAAGTATGCAAATGTTTTGTATATATTTACCTCTTGTTTTCCTGGTTGTCGTTATTATTACTGATGACAGGAAGAGATCAAATAGATTCCATCAGTCTCCAGCACAAGCGTGCTTGTCGTAAGAGGATATTTAATTGGATTGTGAACTAACTTGGTGACTGAGCTGATTGCTCGTCACCATGAAGTCATCATTTACAGGATGCCGTGGTATAGCTTGAATAATACTATAAAGTACCTGAAGCATTTACAGCTAATTCAACTAACAGCAACTAAAGGATTGCAGAATTCAGTCAACATATACCAAGATAAGCTACTGTTACTGTCTATTGCTTGGACATCCTTGTCTGTATGTAACAGCAAGTTCAGTATTATGGTGTAAATTCTAGTTTGCATATATGAATCTTTCGGTATTGAATGAAATATATTGTCCTAGGTAAGGCGATATTGCAATTGTTTGCTAACACACTTCACACTTTCAGAACGGCAGATGGAAGAAGTGATGGCAGATCTAAGAATCAGGGCAAGCATTAGTATTGGGGCCACGGTAGGCGCTGCCGTTGCAGGAAGCGTGGCTGTCACAATCAACATCGTGCTGGTGGTCGTTCTGGTGAAGATTAAACAATCAAAACGGCCAGAAACACACAGTGGTAGAAATGTGTACGATTCTCCTAATGACGTTGATGGACAAGCGGATGAAACATCTGGACATGAATACAACACTTTGTACCTAACTCCTGTTGAGGGAGACAATATCTATAATGTCATATCCACTTAAGTACACTGTGTAAATATACACGTATCCAAACACCATGACGGTATTATGCTGTTGGCCTCAAAAGTCAAAGGGATAAAGGGGTTAGTTTCGGTAACCATATCTCTGTGCCGCTCCCAATAAACGATTTTTATGTTGACTGTCTCTCCGTGTTTTCATAACAGATTTGCGATTTTAAAGGTTTTCCCTTCTTCACATAATCATTTTCTCAAACCAACGGGTTGTTATTTGGATATTACGTATCCAGTGTTTCTGTCACATTTATAAGTGTGGGTAAATTAGATATAAATTATGTCGTTCAAACACTTATATTCAACGTCATGTGACCGACCTATCGTCCAATGGAAAAGCTGTTTATCCTGTCAACTAGATCGTTGTTCACAATATCAGTCACTGGATTGTCTGGTCCAGGCTCAAATATGTACATGCAGCCGTCATGTAGATGAAAAATAGCTGAGTGCAACCAAAAGACAACATTGTAAAAAATACATCATATCAGTATTACGTCATTGTTAAGTGTATATATTATTATTATGTATGTATGTATGCAGTATGTTTAAAATAGCAACACAACATGAGCAATTGACATTCCTTTAAACAAGGACCAGTCTCTTTCTCTCACATTTGCCGTGTTTGCGTGAAAATTATATATTTGCTTAGTGTAGTATGGATACTTGCTGTAATTAACACTTTGCTTTCATGATTAGCAAAGCTATGTTTGGAGGACTTCAGTAAAACATACTGGGATTGCCATTTTCCAGAGCCACATGTCCCTTTGGTCAGAAACAAGTGGGTTATTATCCGGCGATATGTCAAGGAGAGGCACGGGCCACCGATCCGTGGATGCCCGTGCCTATAATAAAAACACAAGATGAGATTGGGTTAAATGGCCGAGGGTGTGCAGGTACTAGTGGGCTACTAAGCTGCTACTTGTGTATACCAAAATGCCAATAGCGTGGCCAACGGCGATTCGCAGCTAACGCTGCTGGCCTGAGACTGCTACCACTGTCCGGCCCCCACGGTAGCATATTTAAACGCTACCATTGCTTGGAAACTACCACGCTGCCAAAAGCAGCTACTGCTGCTGGCCTAAGTCAGACTACCGCTGCCCGGCCCCAGGTAGCCGGCCAAAGCAGATCCCACTGCCTGGCCCCATTAGCAAAACCATTATGCGACTACCGCCGCGGACCCAACTGTCAGCTACCGCTTGACAAGACGACTTCCGCCGCCGGGCCCGTATACGTGGCCATTGTTGGCCTAACGTATGTTATTTTACGATTCCCCGGCTGAAAAGACGGAAAAGACAAGGTTCCCACTGAGAAGCAGGTAACTCCGGAAAGGTTTCCGCTGAAAAGCAGAGAGCCTTAAGCACGAGTATTAATTTGGAAGCAAGTTAATTTGTTACTAGCAGTGTAGCCCACAAGAACCCCGCCACAAAGCACCAGAGTGCTACCCCACACCCACGGCCACGCGATGCGCGGAGATAGCATTGTTGCCCAGCTTGCCTATGTACTGAAAGGAAACACTAACCTGTGGAGATAATATCCTTACTGGCGCAAAACAAGCGCCAGGGCATGCAATAAATTGTCCGTAAACACACAGAGTCCTTTATCACTGAGGTGGACGCCCTCCCAGGCGTACCATGTCCTGGCGCAATAAAGTCATTTAGAAGTTAGAACTAAATGTAATTATTAGCAGTTTCAGAGTAATGCTGTGTGTGTGTTTCTTCACATGGCCCAATGTTTCCACTCACTGTTATATTGATCCCCAAGGCTTATATCACAGGCTATAGTTGAGATATTTATAACTTCCTTATGCACAGTTATACAGTCAATGTGGTTATGCATTAATGAATAATATTCCTTATAGCGCAATTGCTTGTGTATAATCATTTTACGACATAAACAGAAACACTGTGCGGCACTGTAGAAAAGCGGAATGAAGGTGGTTCGATCCCAGGCCGCCTTATGCAAAAATACGTCCAAGCAATTTCCGTATTAAACATTACGAATATGAATGTCATTAGTACATTGGTGAGTGTGTGAGGTTTAAGCCGCTTTTAGAAATATTCGTCCACAAAAAATGAACTACACCCACTGTAAATTTCCAAATTTAACTGATTATTGGACGTGACGAGTGCACTCGCTGACCAGAATACTATCGCTTTGCAAAAATGTTATCAAGCACTTCATATATACGAATATACTTGAATACCAAATTAATGCATAAAATAATAGGGGCGGTCGGGTAGCCTAGTGGTTAAAGCGTTCGCTCGTCACGCCGAAGACCCGGGTTCGATTACCGACATGGGCACAATATGTGAAGCCCATTTCTGGTGTCCCCCTCCGTGATATTGCTGGAGTATTGCTAAAAGCGGCGTAAAACCATACTCACTCACTCATAAAATAATAACAGCACAGCACAACTAATTAGAGTTCGCAATGCCAGTCTTAGAATGATAGTCATTGATATTGAATTGGTTCAAACTTTGTGAAGATAGCGGAAGGTCGGAATCTCGATCCTCTTGCCGCGCCATATCCATAGATGTTAAAATATGGTACTTGTTGTTACCCTGGCTTGCCCTCGGTATTAAGGGGCTTAGACAAGGACTGGTCGCCTCGGTGTCAGTATACTGTGTCTGAGTAGGGTAACCATGTTTCTCAGCAGCATGCGGTCTCAGTAGGCTAGCACTATAACACCAGCATGAGTATGGACTATCGTCCTTATTTCAATATGTGATGTAGCCGGGACTTCAATGTCCTTGTGTGTTTTAAACACTGGTGGTGTCCTCCTGTCGCGCTATAGCGGGGCATGGCATAAATATCACATGGAAATTGATACCAGCATACATATACATGATCTCTCATGATATATTTTTCCTGATCACGTGGTGACACATTCATCTGTGGTCCCGATAAACACGAATGAACACAATATGTCGATTTTACAGACGATAACACGTCGCTCAAATCCATACAGAAAATGACAGATACGTAAATACAGTGTTGACTATTTAAAATGAGTTAATGTTGTTTTTTTCACTCGTGACTCACACATGAACGTAACTGGATTTATCACAGAGCGAGATCCCGTTATCATTTTCCCGATCACGTGGTTACAATTTCAGTAGTAGTCATACATGTATATGCGATATAATGTTATCGTTTGCGGCATATGACTGCACTGTTTAGACTTGAGAGTTCACATTTCTCAGTGGCGTTAATGATTTAATGTTGTTTTTTTCACTCGTGACTCACACATGAACGTAACTGGATATATCACAGAGCGAAATCTCGTTTTCATTTTCCCGATCACGTGGTTACAATTTCAGTAGTAGTCATACATGTATATGCGATATAATGTTATCCTTTGCGGCATATGACTGCTCTGTTTAGATTTGAGTGTTCACATTTCTCAGTGGTGATTCACGATACATAATACAATACAATACAATAATACAATAAGAGTACATCTGATACTGTTGGGATTTCAACTGCAGTCGCTTTTAGACAACGTTTTCATTACACCAATTTGATTCGCAACGTCTTTTCACAGGATTAGGTCCAACTTCCAAATTACAGGGGGATAACTGGTCATGCTCGGTGACTAAATTGATTGCTTGTCATCGTTCCCAACAGGCGGCGGTGATGGTCATGACATCAGCCACAGGATTGTCTGGTCCTAATTCAATTATTTAGGGACAGCGGGAATGTAGCTGGAATACTGCTGAGTGGGGGGTAAACAGAAAAAGAAAAAAACAACTTGTTAAATATTCATAAATGTACCCACACTACACTGTATGTACATGATAAATTATATTAGAGTAGGATGTATACCTTTTGTCTGTTCGTTTCTGACAATAACAGTGTTCATTTCATGAGTGAATGGAATGCAGACATTTCAAATGACGTAATGTTCAATATACTATATTATCAAATGCGAATTAGAAAACTATCTGAAATTTGTGTAATTTGATTTGACAATAAGATTACTACTACTATTGCAACTACCTGCTGATTGAAAAAGAATGAAAATTTAAAATGTTAATGTTAATATTTCACAGAAGAAAGGTCACGACAAACATCCGGACAGATACCATTTATTAACAAAATCCAAATTTGGCTACTTATCTTACAGTCGTATGTTACACTGATGACAGAGATGTTGTCTATTAGAATGTGCACTGATGTCGGGGGTGATGTATATTACAATAGACACGTATGACGGGGATGTTGTATATAACTATATGCACTGATGGCGGGGATGTTGTATATAACTATATGCACTGATGACGGGGATGTTGTATATGACAAGATACACTGATGACGGGGATGTTGTATATCACAAGATACACTGATGACGGGGATGTTGTATATATCTATATGCACTGATGACGGGGATATTGTATATAACTATATGCGCTGATGACGGGGATGTTGTATAGTACAAGATACACTGATGACGGGGATGTTGTATATAACTATATGCACTGATGACGGGGATGTTGTATATAACAATCTACACTGATGACGGGGTGTTTTATATTACAAGATACACTGACGACGGGGATGTTGTACATTACAAGATACACTGATGACGGGGATGTTGTAGATATCTATATGCACTGACGACGGGGATGTTGTACATTACAAGATACACTGATGACAGGGGTAGTGCATATAACTATATGCACTTATGACGGGGATGTTACACAGTACAATCTACACTGATGACGGGGATGCTTTATATTAATCTACACTGATGACGGGGATGTTGTATATTACAATCTACACAGATGACGGGAATGTGGTATGTTACAATCTACACTGATGACGGGGATGTTGTATATTACAATCTACACTGATGACGGGGATGTTGTATATTACAATCTACACAGATGACGGGAATGTGTATGTTACAATCTACACTGATGACGGGGATGTTGTATATTACAATCTACACAGGTGACGGGGATGTTTTATATTACAAGATACACTGGTGACAGGGATGGTGTATATAACTATATGCACTTATGACGGGGATGTTACACATTACAATCTACACTGATGACGGGGATGTTGTATATTACTATATGCACTGATGACGGGGATGGTGTTTGTCCCGTTATGTATTGATGATGAAGAAGTTATATATTACAATTTGCACAAATGACTTTATCCCGCAGTACTCTACAATTCCCCTGCATCGTGTGATTGACGCTTATGTCGGCTAAGCTGGTTGGTAGATTTACATCTATTGACAGTCAGTGTTAAAGAAGAATACTGTCCAAAGCGGCGTTAAACACAACTCACGGACACACTCGGTATAAAAGAAGCAGGATCCTCCAAATGGTTGAGCGCCTCGAACTGGTGTAATTGATGTTATGGTTGAGTGACTTCTGGGAAGCTGAAGATACAATATATATTTGAGACGTTTTGGCTGATTTGAGAGTTATCATCTAAGATGATCAGGTACACCCAAGACAATGTTGCCTGACAATGTTTTGAAACTGTGGCTACGTTATTAACAGAAGCTGAAGAAAAGACTGTAGCAGAACAGGGGATGAGGTTGAACTATTTTCTTTGGCTTCTTTTTATGATATATTTTGGATTCATGGTCATATATAGAGCAAGATTTTGATGAATCAGAAATATCGCCGTCGCAGTTTGCACATTTCAAACTCATTATTGCAAGCAGCTTTCAGCAACAGCTGAAGCATTGGGATGGGTTTGGCACATCTACCACCACTCCACTCACGTGTCTCCGTGCACATTAAACCAAGAGTGGACCATTTCGAAGTCGAGTGGCATTCTGTGTTCGGCTGGTTCGGCCCATGACAGATAGCTTAAGAAACACAGAGTTCAGAGGTCCATGGACCACGTCCTCCTTGCAATGGGACTCTTGGCTAAATGACAAAAAATGCCATGAGGAAAAGGTGTTGAGGAAACAGGCGGATAGGGAAGTAGTGATGGAGTGTATATTTACACACAGATATGCTTTTAAATGCACTGAAAAGACCTATGATGCGCCTTGATACAGACCAGGATAAAATGTAGGTATATGTTGTGGGTTTTATAAACGGTGTATTAGTAGTACACATTTAGTTCATTTTAGTACACTGTTAGGATGCTCAGCGAGGTAAGTAGTTGATATTTGAGTCTACATTTAATAATACGTACTTAGAAATGTTTGGCAAATGCACAGGACATTGCGTGGCTAACAGTATGGAGGAAACAGATTGATAGGGAAGTAGTAATGGAGTTAATAATTAATTTAACATTTAATAATATGTACTTAGCAATGTTTGGCATAAATGTATTGTACATAATCAAGCGAGTGAGTGAGTTGAGTTTTTCGCCGCTTAAGCTTTAAACAGTATTCAAGTCATATTACGGCGTTTCATGGGAAGAAAGGCCGAAGTGATGCTTTACCACTTTGGTGAAACCCACGAGCACGGGTATGGTGCTGACAAACCCGGAAACATTATCGGGGCGAACTGGGTTTCGAACCCGCAATCATAGGTGACTAGCGTGCTCAAGGGAGGCAACTCTGCACAACATGTTCAAGAAACAATTTAACCAAAGAAGAGTATATCGCTACAATGGAAACAACGATTGTTTAGAACAATAACAGAATAGAAACAATCACTATGTATTATAGTACTACGGTGAATAACAACAATGTTATTTCATGTTACAACTAGGCAAATTTACACACCTATAACGTGGTATAAAGTCGATGTCAATGTTCAAGCATCGACGGACACCAGCTGTACATTAATATAAGCAACGAATGTTAGTGTAGAAACAGACATTATGAAAATAGCAACAATCAATGGGCATTATAGTACTTAAACCCCTATTGTGAATTACAACATCATTATTTTATGTTATATCTAGGCAAATTAACACAACTACAAGCGTGGTTTGAGGTGGAATGTTCTAGCATCAACGGACATCAGCTGAACATTCCTAAAAATAAGTTTGGTAATACATCATGATAATACAACACATATTTTCCTGCTGACAGTCTTAGCATAAACCAATACATCAAGAATAAGCTTTGTGCATTTGTGGTGTATTAAAAGTTACTTTATCTGCTGTATGCCTAGCACAGTTATTGACGGGCCACCTGTATAGTTTGGGAAGGAAAACCTATTTATGAATTTATTGCCATTGCTGAATGTATTATAAATGACCTCTAATACAGTCAGTGGAGTGTGATGAGGAGAAATGGGGTTTGACGTCGCGTCCAAGATTATTGCACTTATATAGCGACGTGCATGCACATGTGTGTGTGTGGCTGCTTGTACTAGTCCGGACTGATGCCGATTTATAGTGCTAGCTCACTGATATACCATGCCGCAGTTTAACATGAATACCTCACTCAGACACAGTATACTAACTCCAAGCCTACCAGTCCTTCTTTTATCCAAATAATGCCGAGCGCAAGGCAGGGTAACAGGAAGTAACATCTTTTAACGTCTTTTGATATGACGCAGCCGGATTTATGAAGTTACATCATGTTTACATAGACTGCTAGAGAGACAGTATATCCCATCAGCGTACCTTCACCTAAAATTCACAATGTTAACGTGAGGTATGGCGTTCCATTCAACGTCAACGCCAAAATAGCGTTTGTCTTTGAGTAATGTTTTGTGATCTACAGGCTGCGACGGATGTCAAGTCAGTGGAATTATCAACAAGAGAAGATAATGAAACTCGTGCTCAGTTTAGTTTGTCTTCTTCAAGGTTAGTTTGAGTTTCTTGTTTTAGTTTTAATAGCGAGTGAGAGAGTTGTGTTTAACACCACTTTTAACAGTATTCCAGTCATATCACGGCGTGTCAACTTAATGTAGGAGGAAAGCCCCATGTGATGAAGGTCTTAGACGTGAAACCCACGAGCACGGGTATAGTACTGAGAATCCTAGAAACATAATCGGGGCGAATCATAGGTTTCTGGCGTGCCCAAGGGACGGAACTCTGCACAACGAAATGCGGCGCCTTGGACGACTGGGCCGCCCGTGCCCCCTAGTTTTTATAGCAACATATGTTCGCATGTGCCTTCGAACAAAATAGATAATTCATGATCAAGTTGATCTTGAATGACGTTGTTGTATAATCAGTGCGTGTCATTTTCAAACTCTTGCTGTGTGACATTACTTGTTAAAATAAGGTTTTACTAAAAGCCGTCATTTTTGAGAGGGGAGTGTAGAGTGAGATATCCCCATAGGTGTAGCTGGGCAACGCAGAGAAACGCGATGGCCGAACGATCGCATCCAAAAGCGGGAGATATATGACAATCGTCATTGGAAGAAAAGGTACAGGCAATCGACGTAAGGATTGTGAGAATATGCGGCAAATACCCACCCGTGCGTAAAATGGACTCTATTGAGGGAGTCATCATTATTAAAATACGGGTAATAAGTTTTAAAGTTTGTACATTTCATCATCATCCTCAAAGAGACTGTACATAATGTTGATATCTCATATCAAAAAAAAAGACGTGTGGTCGTTCTGCAATAAACCATAGCAGGGAGAATGAACTCCACTTATGGTTAATTCTCCCTGCAGTGTTTTATTGTACGACAAACAACGCCCACTCGTCGGTTAATTCTTAAATACAGTAAACTACGGTTATAACAAACTCAAAGGACACCCTTATATTAGTTCGTTATAACCATATTTCGTTATAAGCATATATACAGCATATAAACAGCAAATGGCCGGGACCTAAACTTAAGTTCGTTATCTCCATCGATTCATTATAAGCGTGTTCGTTATAAACGTTGTTTACTGTATAGTACATTATCAGAGGTCCTTATGTTATTGACGACTTGTTTTTTTTCAACACAGGTGTCAGCTCACTCAGGTTGAATTGCCCAACATTTGTGGAACTTGGTTCTTCAGCACGTTTAATTTACTTTGGGACACAGTCTAACAAGACCTTAGTTTCATGGACAAGGCCTGATAATGCAGTAGTTAGCACTTGCAATCGGTATGGCTGTGACGGCCTCAAAGGATATACAGTTTCGCGTAATTCTAGCCACACTGAGCTGAAGATACTGGAAGTAGGTGAGAAAGATATCGGCAATTGGACTCGCAGCACCCGTACTGGATTACAGTGTACAGTGGAGGGTTACAGTGAGTAGCATTTGATTTCACAGAAAATATAAGTTTACTTTAAAAAAAGTGAGATCATGATGACATATTCATATCCGGACGTACTATTGGGCGTTACATGCCATTAAGCTGACCGGCTGTTGCATACTGAAATATCGTTGCATGATAGACCAGAGACAACATCTGTGATGGCGTTGGTAGTCTCAGATTCAGGATTATGCTTGCATGTCTTAATGATGTTGCAGGACCTTACATATACATGAGTAATGGCTCTATGATGGCGCATCTTGTTTCAACCATTATCTCAACATCTCTACTCCACACAGTAATAGAATGATAGAATCTACCAATGACATCCATATACGATTGAATCTACCAATAAGATATGATCAATGTTTTGTTTGTTTGTTGTTTAACGTCGCACTCGGCAATATTCCAGCTATATGACGGCGGTCTGTAAATAATCGATTCTGGACCAGCCAAGCCAGTGATTGACATCATGAGCATCGATCTACGCAATTGGGATACGATGACATGCATCAATCAGATCAGTGAGCCAGATCACCCATTCCCGTTAGTCGACTCTTACGACAAGCACAGTCTCCAATAACGGCAAGCGTGGATTGCCGAAAATCTGTTCTTACCCGGATTTTAACGGGTCCATATCAATGAATAGCCAAAGTTATCTACAGGTATAGTGAGTGAATGAGGCTGGTTGCATGACGCTTTGAACAATATATCAGGTTTTAGCTGGCATGCTGGCTTAATGATAGTTGAACGTATTATTCAAGGGACATTAATTAAATTTAATGACCATGACAATGGCACATATATAATGTGATATACGTATATATATATATATATATATATATAGGACAGCATCTTACTCAGTGAAATAAATTTCCTTGTCTAGTGAAACTATCACTTCAACGAGTATTCTTTATTAACCGTGCAGAAACTCCATCATGCAACATAACCAATGACGCTGATGCCGACATGCTTGCGCTGAATGATCAACTGGTTCTCTTGGTGAACATAGCTGACTATTACTGTTCTCGGGGTTCAAACTTCACACTACAAATCGGGAATGTAACAGAGACATCGTTTGGCACTGATGGAAATATAACGGACACGACCTTTGTCGTCAACTTGAATATTACGGAAAGACATTTCGTATCTGTGGAACTGGCATTTCTATGTCTTAATAAAGACATTCCTTTGACGTGCACAGGTTTAAGAGAAATTGTTCACAGTAAGTATGAAAATGTTTTGTACATATTTACCTCCTGTCGTCCTGGTTATCGTTAATATTACTGATGACAGGAAGAAATCAAATAGATTCCATCAGTCTTCAGCACAAGTGTGCTTGTCGTAAGAGGCGATTTAATTGGATTGTGGACTAACTCGGTGACTGATCTGATTGCTCGTCACCATGAAGTCATCATTTACAGGATGCCGTGGCATAGCTTGAATAATACTGTAAAGTACCTGAAGCATTTACAGCTAATTCAACTAACAGCAACTAAAGGATTGCATAATTCAGTCAACACATACTAACATATGCTACTGTTACTGTCTATTGCTTGGACATCCTTGTCTGTATGTAACAGCAAGTTCAGTATTATGGTGTAAATTCTAGTTTGCAAATATGAATCTTTCGGTATTCTATGAAATATATTGTCCTCGGTAAGGCGATATTGCAATTGTTTGCTAACACACTTCACACTTTCAGAACGGCAGATGGAAGAAGTGATGGCAGATCTAAGAATCAGGGCAAGCATTAGTATTGGGGCCACGGTAGGCGCTGTCGTTGCAGGAAGCGTGGCTGTCACAATCAACATCGTGCTGGTGGTCGTTCTGGTGCAGATTAAACAATCAAAACGGCCAGAAACACACAGTGGTAGAAATGTGTACGATTCTCCTCATGACGTTGATGGACAAACGGATGAAACATCTGGACATGAATACAACACTTTGTACCTAACTCCTGTTGAGGGAGACAATATCTATAATGTCATATCCACTTAAGTACACTGTGTAAATATACACGTATCCAAACACCATGACGGTATTATGCTGTTGGCCTCAAAAGTCAAAGGGATAAAGGGGTTAGTTTCGGTAACCATATCTCTGTGCCGCTCCCAATAAACGATTTTTTATGTTGACTGTCTCTCCGTGTTTTCATAACAGATTTTAAAGGTTTTCCCTTCTTCACATAATTATTTTCTCAAACCAACGGGTTGTTATTTGGACCTTAAGTATCCATTGTTTTTGTCACATTTATAAGTGTGTGTAAATTAGATATAAATTATGTCGTTCAAACACTTATCATCAACGTCAATTTTACGGTCATGTGACTGACCTCTCGTCCAATGGAAAAGCTGTATATCCTGTAAACTTGATCGCTGCTCACAATATCAATCACTGGATTGTCTGGTCCAGGCTCAAATATTTACACGCAGCCGTCATGTAGATGAAAAATAGCTGAGTTCAACCAAAAGACAACATTGTAAAACATGCGTCATATAAGTATTACGTCATTGTTAAGTGTATATCATATTATTATGTAAAGTTACATTAGAACTACGTCATTGTAAAATATACGCCATATCGGTACTACGTCACTGTACAGTATCATAAAATAATGTAATGTCAGTAATATGTCAATATGTAGGAATTATGAATTGAATTTCTGTAGTACTTACTGTATATAGTACTATAAAATAAACTTTGTTACTGTTATCGTTATTATTCAAGAAGTCAAAATAAGCCTACCCGCCACACCTTATCAAGGGCCATGATGCTGAAGTGATGTAACTATCAAAAGGGCCTATTGTGCTGGTGTATTTGGGCGTTACGGTGTTAATTCCTTTTCACGATTTACCCCGTTATACTGCCAAGTGTATATGAGTGAAACCAAGCATAACTATTGCAAATGCCGAGTTTATACATACTACAGAAATAATAGTTATCCATTCAACAACAGCATCTGTGGTAACAGGCGTACTTGGTTACTTTATGAAAAAAACCTTCAGTTAAATCTGTAGCTTGGGTTTTCCTCTTGTGTACAGTTCGATGGCTGGGTGTCCGACAGTGTCTGTCAGTTGGACATTCTCGCTATATGACACAGCGAACAGGATTTTCTGCCTGTGAAATAACTGTTCTACACAAGACACTCATTCACCACGAAAAATATTTTTAGAACCTCATATAAACTCAATTGATATTGAATTCTCGCTATTGCCAATACCATGCATTGTATTATAACAAACATTAACATTTACATAAGGTAATTCCAATGTGCTCCAAAGAGGGACCACCCTCGCGGCTAATTCCAGTCTCTTTCTAGTCGTCATATTTCGACCTTTGTCATTTTTCAGAGCATCGTGTCCCCTTATTCAGAACAATATATCTTCACGAACGGGTATTGCCAATATATCTATAACCATTAACCACGTAACATACCATTAGAACTTTATGCATTGAAGAACGGGCACTGGAACTAATCAAGAGCTAGATTTCCTTTGATACTGAATTTTCACTATTGTACTATCGCCTAAACCATGCAGTCTGTTTAAAATAGCAACCCCACATGAGTAATTGACATTCCTTTAAACAAGGACCAGTCTCTTTCTCTCACATTTGCCGTGTTTGCGAGAAAATTATATATTTGCTTAGTGTAGTATGGATACTTGCTATAATCAACACTTTGCTTTCATGATTAGCTACCATTGCCTGACAACTACCATGCTGCCAAAAGCAGCTACCGCTGCTGGCCTAAGTCAGACTACCGCCGCCGGGCCCATATACGTGGCAATTGTTTGCCCCAACTTGTGTTATTTTACGATTCCCCGGCTGAAAAGTCGGGAAAGACAAGGTTCCCACTGAGAAGCACGTAACCACGAAAGGTTCCCGCTGAAAAGCAGATAGCCTTAAGCACGAGTATTAATTTGGAAGCAAGTTAATTTGTTACTAGCAGTGTAGCCCACAAGAACCCCGCCACAAAGCACCAGAGTGCTACCCCACACCCACGGCCACGCGATACGCGGAGATAGCATTGTTGCCCAGCTTGCCTATGTACTGAAAGGAAACACTAACCTGTGGAGATAACATCCATTTACTGGCGCAAAACAAGCGCCAGGGCATGCAATAAATTGTCCGTAAACACACACAGTCCTTTATCAGGCGTACCATGTCCTGGCGCGATAAAGTCATTTAGTAGTTAGTACTAAATGTAATTATTAGCAGTTTCAGAGTAATGCTGTGTGTGTGTTTCTTCACATGGCCCAATGTTTCCACTCACTGTTATATTGATCGCCAAGGCTTATATCACAGGCTGTAGTTGAGATATTTATAACTTCCTTATGCACAGTTATACAGTCAATGTGGTTATGCATTAATGAATAATATTCCTTATAGCGCAATTGCTTGTGTATAATCATTTTACGACATAAACAGAAACACTAAGTCCGTGTGGCACTGTAGAAAAGCGGAATGAAGGTGGTTCGATCCCAGGCCGCCTTATGCAAAAATACGTCCAAACAATTTCCGTATTAAATATTACGAACATGAATATCATTAGTACATTGGTGAGTGTGTGAGGTTGAAGCCGCTTTTAGAAATATTCGTCCACAAAAAATGAACTACACCCACTGTAAATTTCCAAATGTAACTGATTATTGGACGTGACGAGTGAACACGCTGACCAGAATACTATCGCTTTGTAAACGAGTTATCAGGCACTTCATATATGCGAATATATACTTGAATATGTAAAGGATAAAATAATAACAGCATAGCACAACTAATTAGAGTTCCCAATGTCTTAGAATGATAGTCATTGATAATGAATTGGTTCAAACTGTGTGAAGATAGCGGAAGGTCGGAATCTCGATCCTCTGGCCGCGCCATATCCATAGATGTAAAAATATGGTACTTGTTGTTACCCTGGCTTGCCCTCGGCATTAAGGGGCTTAGACAAGGACTGATCGCCTCGGTGTCAGTATACTGTGTCTGAGTAGGGTAACCATGTTTCACTGCAGCATGGTGTCTTAGTGGGCTAGCACTATAACACCAGCATGAGTATGGACTATCGTCCTTATTTCAATATGTGATGTAGCCGGGACTTCAATGTCCTTGTGTGTTTTAAACACTGGTGGTGTCCTCCTGTCGCGCTATAGCGGGGCATGGCATAAATATCACATGGAAATTGATACCAGCATATATATACATGATCTCTCATGATATATTTTCCTGATCACGTGGTGACACATTCATCTGTGGTCCCGATAAACACGAATGAACACAATATGTCGATTTTACAGACGATAACACGTCGCTCAAATCCATACAGAAAATGACAGATACGTAAAAACAGTGTTGAATATTTTAAATGAGTTTATGTTGTTGTTTTTCACTCGTGACTCACACATGAACGTAACTGGATATATCACAGAGCGAGATCCCGTTATCATTTTCCCGATCACGTGGTTGCAATTTCAGTAGTAGTCATACGATATAATGTTATCGTTTGCGGCATATGACTGCACTGTTTAGACGTGAGAGTTCACATTTCTCAGTGGCGATTCACGATGCATAATACAATACAATACAATAATACAATAAGAGTACATCTGATACTGTTGGGATTTCAACTGCAGTCGCTTTAAGACAACGTTTTTATTACACCAATTTGATTCGCAACTACTTGCTGATTGAAAAAGAATGAAAATTTAAAATAACTATTAACATATGACAGAAAATGTAAACTATGTAACAGATGATATCGGAGATGAATTTCATATTATTTTTAGATGTTAATATTTCACAGAAGAAGACAAACATACGGACAGATACCATTTATTAACAAAATCCAAATTTGGCTACTTGTCTTACAGTCGTATGTTACACTGATGACAGAGATGTTGTATATTACAAGATACACTGATGACGGAGATGTTGTATATTACATGATACACTTATGACGGGGATGTTGTATATTACAAGATACACTGATGACGGGGATGTTGTGTATTACAAGATACACTGATTACGGGGATGTTGTATATTACAATCTACACTGATGACGGGGATGTTGTATATTACTATATGCACTGATGACGGGGATGTTGTATTTTACATGATACACTGATGACGGAGATGTTGTATATAACAAGATACACAGATGACGGGGATGTTGTATATTACAAGATACACTGATGACGGGGATGTTGTGTATTACAAGATACACTGATGACGGGGATGTTGTATTTTACAAGATACACTGATGACGGGGAAGTTTTATATTACAAGATACACTGACGACGGGGGTAGTGCATATAACTATATGCACTTATGACGGGGATGTTATACATTACAATCTACACTGATGACGGGGATGCTTTATATTAATCTACACTGATGACGGGGATGTTGAATATATTACAATCTACACAGATGACGGGAATGTGGTATATTACAAGATACACTGATGACAGGGATGGTGTATATAACTATATGCACTTATGACGGGGATGTTACACATTACAATCTACACTGATGACGGGGATGTTGTATATTACTATATGCACTGATGACGGGGATGTTGTATATTACAAGATACACTGATGACGGGGATGGTGTTTGTCGCGTTATGTATTGATGATGAAAAAGTTATATATTACAATTTGCACAAATGACTTTATCTCGCAGTACTCTACAATTCCACTGCATAGTGTTATTGACGCTTTTGTCGGCTAAGCTGGTTGGTAGATTTACATCTATTGACAGTCAGTGTTAAAGAAGAATACTGTCCAAAGCGGCGTTAAACACAACTCACGGACACACTCGGTATAAAGAAGCAGGATCCTCCAAATGGTTGAGCGCCCCGAACTGGTGTAATTAATGTTATCGTTGTGTGACTTCTGGGAAGCTGAAGATACAATATTTGAGACGTTTTGGCTGATTTGAGAGTTATCATCTAAGATGATCAGGTACACCCAAGACAATGTTGCCTGACAAGTTTTGAAACTGTGGTTACGTTATTAACAGAAGCTGGAGAAGAGAATGTAGCAGAACACGTAGGGGAGGAGGTTGAACTATTTTCATTGGCTTCTTTTTATGATATATTTTAGATTCATGGTCATATATAGAGCAAGATTTTGATGAATCAACAATATCGCCGTAGCAGTTTGCACATTTCAAACTCATTATTGCAAGCAGCTTTCAGCAACAGGTGAAGCATTGGGATGGGTTTGGCACATCTACCACCGCTCCACTCACGTGTCTCCGTGCACATTAAACCAAGAGTGGACCATGTCGAAGTCGAGTAGCATTCTGTGTTCGGCTGATTCGGCTCATGACAGATATCCTAAGAAACACAGAGTAGTTCAGAGGTTTATGGACCACGTCCTCCTTGCATGGGATTCTTGGCTTAATGACAATAAATGCCATGAGGAAAAAGGCGTTTGACTTTTTGGGAAATCCAAATTGTCAATGCGCAGGACATTGCATGGCTAACAGTATGGAGGAAACAGGCGGATAGGGAAGTAGTGATGGAGTGTATATTTACACAATGACATGCGTTTAAATGCACTGAAAAGCCCTTTGATGTGCTTTGATATATAACAGGAAAAAATGTAGGTATATGTTGTGGGTTTTACGAACGGCGCATTAGTCGTAATCATTTCGCACTGTAAGGGTGCTCAGCGAGGTAAGTAGTTGACATTTGAGTGTACATTTAATAATATGAACTTAGAAATGTTGGCATAAATGTATTGTACATAATCAACAGAGTGAGTGAGTTGAGTTTTACGCCGCTTAAGCTTTGAACAGTATTCAAGTCATATTACGGCGTTTCATGGGAAGAAAGGCCGAAGTGATGCTCTACCACTTTGGTAAAACCCACGAGCACGGGTATGGTGCTGACAAACCCGGAAACATTATCGGGGCGAACTGGGTTTCGAACCCGCAATCATAGGTGACTAGCGTGCCCAAAGGAGGCAACTCTGCACAACATTTTCAAGAAACAATTTAACCAAAGAAGAGTATATCGCTACAATGGAAACAACGATTGTTTAGAACAATAACAGAATAGAAACAATCACTATGTATTATAGTACTACGGTGAATAACAACAATGTTATTTCATGTTACAACTAGGCAAATTTACACACCTATAACGTGGTATAAAGTCGATGTCAATGTTCAAGCATCGACGGACACCAGCTGTACATTAATATAACCAACGAATGTTAGTGCAGAAACAGACATTATGAAAATAGCAACAATCAATGGGCATTATAGTACTTAAACCCCTATTGTGAATCACAACATCATTATTTTATGTTATATCTAGGCAAATTAACACAACTACAAGCGTGGTTAGCATTAACGGACATCAGCTGAACATTCATAAAAATAAGTTTGGTAATACATCATGATAATACAACACATATTTTCCTGCTGACAGTCTTAGCATAAACCAATACATCAAGAATAAGCTTTGTGCATTTGTGGTGTGTTAAAAGTTACTTTATCTGCTGTATGCCTAGCACAATTATTGACGGGCCACCTGTATAGTTTGGGAAGGAAAACCTATTTATGAATTTATTGCCATTGCTGAATGTATTATAAATGACCTCTAATACAGTCAGTGGAGTGTGATGAGGAGAAATGGGGTTTGACGTCGCGTCCAAGATTATTGCACTTATATAGCGACGTGCATGCACGTGTGTGTGTGGCTGCTTGTTCTAGTCCGGACTGATGTCGATTCATAGTGCTAGCCCACTGATATACCATGCCGCAGTTTAACATGAATACCTCACTCAGACACAGTATACTAACTCCAAGCCTACCAGTCCTTCTTTTATCCCATTAATGCCGAGCGCAAGGCAGGGTAACAAGTACCATCTTTTAACCTCTTTTGATATGACGCAGCCGGATTTATGAAGTTACATCATGTTTACATAGACTGCTAGAGAGACAGTATATCCCATCAGCGTACCTTCACCTAAACTTTAAAATATTCACAATGTTAACGTGAGGTATTGCGTTCCATTCAACGTCAACGCCACAATAGCGTTTGTCTTTGAGTAATGTTTTGTGATCTACATGCAGCGACGGATGTCAAGTCAGTGGAATCATCAACAAGAGAAGATAATGAAACTCATGCTCAGTTTAGTTTGTCTTCTTCAAGGTTAGTTTGAGTTTCTTGTTTTAGTTTTAATAGTGAGTGAGTGAGTTGTGTTTTAACAGTATTCCAGTCATATCACGGCGTGTCAATTTAATGTGGGAGGACAGCCCCATGTGATGAAGGTCTTAGACGTGAAACCCACGAGCACGGGTATAGTGCTGAGAATCCTAGAAACATAATCGGGGCGAATCATAGATTTCTGGCGTGCCCAAGGACGCAACTCTGCACAACGAAATGCGGCGCCTTGGACGACTGGGCCGCCCGTGCCCCCTAGTTTTAATAGCAGTATAATCAGTGCTTGTCATTTTCAAACTCTTGCTGTGTGACATTACTTATTAAAATAAGGTTTTACTGAAAGCCGTTATTTTTGAGAGGGGAGTGTAGAGTGAGATATCACCATAGGTGTATCTGGGCAACGCAGAGAAACGCGATGGCCGAACGATCGCATCCAAAAGCGGGAGAGATATGTCAATCGTCATTGGGAAAAAAGGTACAGGCAATCGACGTAAGGATTGTGAGATTGTGCGGGGAAAACTCACCCGTGCGTAAAACGGACTCTATTGAGGGAGTCATCGTTATTAAAATACGGGTAATAAGTTTTAAAGCTTGTACATTTCATCATCATCCTTAAAGAGACTGTATATAATGTTGATATCTCATGATCATTTAAGAAATAAACGACTCGTGGTCGTTGTACAATAAACCACAGCAGGGAGAATGAACGCCACTGGTTTATGTTTAATGGTTTGTTCCCCCTGCAGTGTTTTATTGTACGACAAACAACGCCAACTCGTCGTTTATTTCTTAAATACAGTAAACTACGGTTATAACGAGATCAAAGGGACCACTAATATTATTACGTTTTAACAATAGTTCTATTAACCATAATATACAATGTATACAGCATATAAACAGCAAATTGCCGGGACCTAAACTTAAGATCGTTATATCCGTCGGTTCATTATAAGCGTGCTCGTTATAAACGTAGTTTACTGTATAGTACATTGTCCGAGATCCTTATGTTATTGACGACTTGTTTCCTTCAACACAGGTGTCAGCTCACTCAAGTTGGATTGCCCAACATTAGTGGAACTTGGTTCTTCAGCACGTTTAATTTACTTTGGGACACAGTCAAACAAGTCCTTAGTTTCATGGACAAGGCATGATAATGTAGTAGCTAGCAATTGCAATCGGTATGGCTGTGACGGCCTCGATGGATATACAGTTTCGCGTAATTCTAGCCACACTGAGCTAAAGATTCTGGAAGTAGGTGAGAAAGATATCGGAACATGGACTTGCAAGAGCCGTAATGGATCACAATGTAAAATAGAGGGTTACAGTGAGTAGCATTGGATTTCACAGAAAATATAAGTTTACTTTAAAAAAAGTGAGATCATGATGACATATTCATATCCGTACGTACTATTGGGCGTTACATGCCATTAAGCTGACCTGCTGTTGCATACTGAAATACCGTTGCATGATAGACCAGAGACAACATCTTTGATGGCGTTGGTAGTCTCAGATTCAGGATTATGCTTGCATGTCTTAATGATGTTGCAGGACCTTACATATACATGAGTAATGGCTCTATGATGGCGCATCTTGTTTCAACCTTTATCTCAACATCTCTACTCCACACAGTAATTGAATGATAGAATCTACCAATAACATCCATATACGATTGAATCTACCAATAAGATATGATCAATGTTTTGTTTGTTTGTTGTTTAACGTCGCACTCGGCAATATTCCAGCTATATGACGGCGGTCTGTAAATAATCGATTCTGGACCAGCCAAGCCAGTGATTGACATCATGAGCATCGATCTATGCAATTGGGATACGATGACATGCATCAATCAGATCAGTGGGCCTGACCACCCATTCCCGTTAGTCGACTCTTACGACAAGCACAGTCTCCAATTACGGCAAGCGTGGATTGCTGGAAATCTGTTCTTACCCGGATATTAACGGGTCCATATCAATGAATAGCCAAAGTTATCTACAGGTATAGTGAGTGAATGAGGTTGGTTACATGACGCTTTGAAAAATATTTCAGGTTTCAGCTGGCATGCTGGCTTAATGATAGTAGAACGTATCATTCAAGGGACATTTATTAAATCTAATGACCATGACAATGGCACATATATAATGATAAAGATAACATCTTACTCAATGAAATTGCCTTGTCTAGTGAAACTATCACTTTCACGAGTATTCTTTATTCCCCGTGCAGAAACTCCATCATGCAACATCACCAATGATAATGATGCTGACATGCTAGCGCTGAATGATCAACTGGTTCTCTCGGTGAACATAGCTGACTATTACTGTTCTCGGAATTCAAGCTTCACACTACAAATCGGGGATGTAACAGAGACATCGTTTGGCAATGATGGATATATATCAGACAAGACCTTTGTCGTCAACTTGAATGTTACGGAAAAACATTTCGGATCTGTGGAGCTGGCTTTTCTATGTCTTAATGAACACATTCGTTTGACGTGCACAGGTTTAAGAGAAATTGTTGACAGTAAGTATGAAAATGTTTTGTATATATTTACCTCCTGTCGTCCTGGTTGTCGCTATTATAACTAAGGACAGGAAGAGATCAAATAGATTCCATCAGTCTCCAGCACAAGTTTGGATTGGATTGTGGACAAACTCGGTGACTGATCTGATTGCTCGTCACCATGAAGTCATCATTTACAGGCTGCCGTGGCATAGTTTGAATAAAACTGTGAAGTACCTGAAGCATTTACGGGAAAAAATCAACCAACAGCAACCATCAGATTGCATATTTCTGTCAACAAACATTGACATAAGCCACTGTTACTGTCTATTGTATTATGGTGTAAATTCTAGTTTGCATATATGAAGCGTTCGGTATTGAATGAAATATAATGTTTCAAATCTAGATTCGAAAACGCTCACGTGTCTCTCATGTTCATCTGATCATTCTGGTTTATTCTCTCAGCTTGAGTTTTTCACGCATATATAGCATATATACCTGTCATCAATCTGGGATAACCAAGAAGGATTATTATAATATTAATGTACTTATAGGTCCTGATTGTCTATTTGTTTTCAAACTTCACCCCAAACAACACATAGTCAGTATCAGTGTGACATCGTAAGAGATATCTTCATGCACGATCAAGACACCTGAATAGCAAGGGGAACCTGAATAGCTGCTGATTCCGTTTTGTGCTTTCAGGAACACGGGCCCAGGACCAGGCCACCACAACAGCAAGTGTTATTCTGACACCCATCACTATTACTGCAGTTGCTGCTGGGGGCATACTTCTCATTATAATCATCAGCATACAAGTGTCATGTTGCTGTGCCAAAAAGCAAAAACAGATAACTAAGTGTCTAGATACGCCTTATGTTACCATGGATTGTTCAACGGGAAGTGAATATGCTTCTGTGGTAGATATCGGTGGTCCATCTCCTCGCACAGCAAGCCTCATGAAAAGCCAAGCACCTGCATCCAGTCAGCCACCCCCGAGACAGACGGCTTCAGTGACTCCAGTCAGAGGAGATTACAAGACACCAGCTTCATCGTCAACAGAATACAATACAGAGCAAGTGAATGACCTATATGCAGCAGTACTAGTAAAGACAAAAGCCACTACAACAGAAGCATGATATGCAACATTCTTTCATAAGGATGGGGCCAGGCATGTTTGGAAGCCATCAGTTTGCTGTGCAGTCACAAGGCTATTGTGGTCATGGGTTCCAATCACACAAGTCTAAATATGGATAGTTGTGTCCTTAGCTCAATAGTGTTTTCACTAAAGTGAACGAGTGATCAGCATAACTTTGTACTTCTTGAATCATGACAACATTGCAGTTATTTAGCTGAAATACTGTTCAAACAGTGTTACACCACAAACATGTGCAGATGTTACAAAGTATTGAAGATATTTGAAAGGATCCGAACTCACTGCGTTCAATATTAAAGGTACAAGGCATGCATTCAGCAAGATTTCAGATACATGACGGCAGTCTGTGAGTAGTGGACTAGACAATCCAGTGACACCATGAGAATCGATCTGTGCAGTTGGGATACGACGACATGCATCAACTAAGTCAGCGAGTCTGACCACCTGACCCCGTTAGTCGCCTCTTACAACAAACATGGTTTGCTGAAGATCAATTCTAATCCGGACCTTTACGGGTTGAAACAGTAATGACTATTTCAATTGAATGGAAGTGTGTGCTAATTTTATCTCACCTCTCTGAATGACGTGGCGACCGCCTCCGTGGTCTAGAGGTAGAGCGTCCGCCCGGAGAGCGGAAGGTCCGGAGTTCGATCCCCGGCCGCGTCATACCAAAATACGTTAAAAGATGGCACTTGTTGTTTCCCTGTCTGAGGCTCGGCATTAAGGGGCTAAAACAAGGACTGGTCGGATCGGGGGCCAGTATACTGTGTCTGAGTGTGGTATTCATGTTAAACTGCGGCATGGTATCTCAGTGTGCTAGCACTATAAATCGGCATCAGTCCGGACTGGTACAAGCAGCCACACCCACACGTGTATGCACGTCGCTTTATAAGTGCAATCATCTTGGACGCGACGTTAAACCCAATTTCACCTCACCTCACCTGAATGTCGTAGCACGATGCATGTTGTCTGATTGTCCGTTTGGTTTTACGTATGTCGTTAACGTTATATTTTGAAATCTCCTCAGAAACTACAAGGCCAAAATCTAATCTCAAAAAGCTAATCACAGAATTCCGGTCCGACTCCCAAAATATATAGTTTGCTCATTATTCCGCCATGTTAACACGAAGCAATTACGTACAGCAAGGACATAAATCGAGTGCAGCATAGCATATTGCACATTTGTTTTTTATGCAACCTTTCATATTCATATACGCCAGCTTTTCTAGTGATCCTGCATTTTTTTACATGTCCTGTGAAAGTACAATGCCCATGGAGCTGAAACTTTGAATAAATAATGACAGGTATGGTGTTTCTAAATAGTGCTCAGAAATTTCAATCACAATTGAAACATGACTCCCAAAGTGGACATTTTGAAAAAACGAAATTTTAAGCATGTTTGTATGTATACTTATGACATTTGATATGCAGCAAATATATTGTATACGTAACCGCATATGATACAGAATGCACGCAAAATCCTTATCTGACAATAAACATGACCATCATTATTTCTTCATAGTTGAAGGGAGGCTCTATGTTTTTCAGTCCTCAATGCATATTATGTTTTAACATTCCGTGTTTTAGTTGTTTGTTTTCATCTCTGAAATGACAACCATGCTTGGTGTGAAGAACAGTAATTTCCAAACGTATGCATGCATGTTTAAAACATGGTTTAGGGAAAGGTTTCTTCATGCAATGAATCAATAATTCAAATAATAATGATTTCTCCAAACATTTATCATATATCATATTGCTGTGGGCTTCGTGTTTTTTTCCAAAGTGAAATGTAGTTAGAATCATCATTTTCCCTTTGTAAAGTGAACTAGATAACGAATTTAAACACCAATACTTTCGTTACCACAATCAGTAGAATGTCGCTATACGTGTATGTGTTTAACATTGTGTTTTAGACTTTGCTAGGGATACCATGCAGTAAGCAGAAGTACCGCAAATTTCTAGTATACTGGTCTAACTTCGGTTTTTGGTTATCTATAGCCCTTTTTATAATGTATTATTTTATATAATCATATCTGTTTTTGGTTGTTTTACTGTCCACTCTCGACAGGTCTGGTTGTAGTATAACTGTATATATTATTAATCAATAGTTATAGTCATAGTGCTTTAAAATAAAATTAATAAAACAACATCGATCATCTTTTTTTATAATCTAATGGTTTAACCATCATACACGTGTAGCCATCGTTTCACAGTTCATGGATGTCATTTATTTGACGAGTATATTATTCTGTATTTTAGATTATGCTCCTATCCTGAAGACCACTTCTACAACTATTACTTCACAGAATATGCAGTTTAAACAATCAGTACTCAATCAAAATCTATCTATACCATCCGTTTTTATGTTATGGTATCACTGAGAGAATGTGTTTGTTTTAACTGGTGTGAACAGTTTTATTGTCATATAGACATTAAGCAGTGCATGGGTGAGTACGTAACGTCCAAGGCTACTTCATCTCTCGCCGTGGCAGCGTACAGCGGGAGAAACCCCAATATGCCAATGCCGTCTGTATTGTGGATGACAACAATGACTACAGGAAGGGTGCTATCAACTCAGGAAAGTAGTCAGGGCGATGTGTGGGTACTGGCATGGCGAAGGGTGTTACTCTGCACAGATAAATTAAGTGAGTGAGTTTGGTTTGGTTTGGTTTTACGCCGCCTTTAGCAATATTTAGGCAATATCACGGCGGGGGACACCAGAAATGGGCTTCACACGTCGGGAATCGAACCCGGGTCTACGGCGTGACGAGCGAACGCTGTAATCACTAGGCTACCCGACCCCTTCAGATAAAATAAGAATACATCAATACACAAAACCGTTTCATTTTGAATGGTTAGGGTTCTAGTATCCCCCTGTACCCTTCACACACATACGACGTATATTGTTCAATGTGTACATAGGCAACGTAAATTATATAAAATTGAAGTCAGTCTTTGACAATAGTTTCAGATATTGCAATTTGTAATGCCCAATTTTAATCCTACCCTTCCAGTATAAAGGGTCTTTGTAGGTTGTCAAATGTACACAGGAAAGTCAACACACATGTTCATAGTCGAAATGTGAGAAGGAAAAATATACACCAGCTGATACGATTGTCAAACTGGTGTCAATACAATTTACACTATCTATATATTATTCAAAACAACAATTAAAATAGAAGCATTTATGACCAATATAAATGGCAATGAACAATGAATTCGTTTCACTAACCCTCGTAATAACACACACACACACACACACACACACACACACACACACACACACACACACACACACACACACACACACACACACAACCACAGACACAACCACACACACACACACACGTCACACATGTACCAACATACACACAGACAAATAAGCACAAAGACACACATGAAGCAAAAAGACACACAAGCACAGACACAAACACGTAACATTCATACATTCTCTCTCACACACAGAGAGAGAGAGAGAGAGAGAGAGAGAGAGAGAGGGAGAAACATAGAGAGAGAGAGACACCTACAAATATGTACACACAAACACAGTCATACACACATAGGCAGATACAAACACACAAATACACATAAACACACATATGCACATAAACAGATTCACACACAAACTCACACAGGCTCACCTCACCTCACCTCACCTCACCTCACCTCACCTCACCTCACCTCACCTCACTTCACCTCAGACCATCAACCCTTGACACTCCACTGGTGCAACAATCGACAAACAACTAGTACAGATAGGCATATCATACTAATGCCAAGCGTCAAATGTCAGGAAGAAGTGAAACACGTAAGGAAGAGCATTTATGGATGCAAACTTGTTTTATTGCTCTTCCCCAATACCGAACCTATTTAGGAGCTTGGATTTAGAATGGATTGGACTCAACCAATAGAGAGAAAACACTTCATTCAAGCTTTAGGTGTTTTTCATCTGATCGTCTGTGCTCGTTGTCATTACACTATCCTAACCAATAGGTAATGTGTTATTGAACTGACTTCATAAATACGTTCCACATTAATAGCGCATTTAATACATGCAAACACAAGAGGTGTAAATATACACTACACGTCAGAGAGTCACATGAGAAAATATTTTAATATGATTCATTTTATTCACTTACGATATGTATTATGTTTAGCCTTGTCAATTTGAATCACGGTAGAGGACATAAGATTGGATTTAGCACGTTCCTTCCCTATGTGGGCACATGCACCTGAATTGTAGATCGATCGACCAACATATACTTCCATAAAGCCCCAATACAGGACAATCTCGAGGCATTGAACATTGGGTGCGATCGTAATGTACTGTCGCTTGCTCGCTTTGTCCAGCAAATGTAGCACAAAATCACTGTCTAAAAACCACAATCCTTCATACAATCAAGGAAGACCGTTTTTTTTGTATTAAAAGAAATTTATTTGAGACAAGTGGAATTAATATTACGTGAGTTTTTAAAAATTTAAGGGATTTGCTGAATTTTTTCAATCTCAGAAAAGAGAGAGAGAAGGAGAGAGAGAGAGAGTTAACATAGTTAATATACACTACGCTTACACTAGAACATCGTTCTAATTACGGAATGCAAAATCATCTTAACGCATTTACAAGTTAATCGCTTGACAATCAGGAACACAAGCTGTCTGTGAGCGTGGCCGAATTAGGTTACATGTAAAAACGGAATCGTTAAATGAAATATGATTTGAAACGTATCCAATAACTATTGTGATAAAAATGTCCATCTGTCCGGCATCGCACTTACATCTATAGCATGGTACTATATCTAAGTAAATACCACTTTACAAATGGCACTGTTCGTCGTATTTAAAGCAGACACGTTGGTTAAAGTGAATCTCATTTTCCCATACCCTAAACACAGTCTCACAAATGTTCGGTCCGACTTGGCCCGGGCAGTCAAAATCAATTTAAACCTTACATGTGTATCATCAAAGGTGTTTACATCTATAGGATGGTATTATATATACCTAAATAGCACTTTTAGTGCAACAGCAAATCGAATTTAGAGAAAACTGGTATGTTGAAGCTAAGCCATTGTATTTCATTTTCCTAAGACAATCTCTGTCACATGTCTTTTCTCCAACTTGGCCCGGGTCGTTAAACATATCTAAAACCTCACGGAGTATCATCATATGTGTTTACAAATATAGGATGTTATTATATTTACCTATATGCCACTTCCTAGTGCAACAGTACATCGCATTTAAAGAGAACTGGCCCTTTAAAGTACAGCCATTGTATTTCATTTTCTTAAGAAAATCTCTGTCACATGTCTTTTCTCCGACTTCTCCGACCGGGCCGTTAAAAACACCTAAAACCTCACAGATGTATCTTCAAACGTGTTTACATATATTGACTAGTATTATATCTATCTAAATACCACTTCATATTGTGGCCAAGTCATGTTTTAAGTATTTGTACATATAAGGTAGATATTTTAGATGTTTCATTTTAGCTTTAAACTTTACATACAGTACCCTACAAATACTAAAAAACCTTTAGAGTTATACAAGCCCTCAATACAATAAGCCTATCCCTGCACCCTGCATTTAACAATAGCCACCTTACTGGGTCAGGCCAGGTTCTGACCCATGCGTGTGCACACTGCACAAGTTTCTTTTGTCTATCTGCTTTAGTTTTTCTGGTCAGCTTACTATCTACTGTGTATGTAGTTTTATAGGTTTCTGTCCGGCATATCCTGTTGGCAGTCATACACATTTATTCAAGGAGGTCACTTTGATTTATATTGGATATTTGTGTATTGAGGATTTCATTATCCAGGTTAGTTTATGTGGTCTTAGTATTTCATATACTGTGTATATGGTCTTGTACATATTGTATTTCTTAAGAGGTGTTAGATTAATGCATCAGTGTATAATTAAACCTAGCTGGTAGTTAAAGTAAAGTAGGTATTTCAACTATCATTACAGTTGGTTGTATGTAGAATATATTTCATTTCAATCAAAAATGTATCGTATTGCATCTATACAGTATGTTATCTTCTTAAATACTGCATTACTAGTATACACTTTGATAAACTAAATTATTATTTAAACATGTTCTAAAACCTATAACTGTCTGAATGTGGTATGAAATAAGAACGTATGTATGGGAAATCGGTTGTTTTTATATCTTATTGTACATGGCCATTGTTAGTATTGTCAAGGTTGTATTTCAACTTGTTATAGAATGATGTGACCGTAACCAACCTTGAACGTTGCTGCGAACCACTGAGTTAAGCTCATTGCCACACAGTGGTAAGTGGGGAACATAATTATATATATGGTTCAAACTAATAACTTGTATATTGTTATCCTTCTAAATTAATGTTTTGTGTGAATGTAATGTATTCACAAAGTATTTACAAATGGCAATTTTATATAGTTATTCAGAAATAGTTAACAACCTGCTATTTATATTAAAGGATTTATTTATGCTAGTGCTAATGTGCTAGCTGATAAGAAGAAGTCATGTAATTGTGTTTAATCTCCACGAAGGCAATATTATCATGTTCTTCAGCAAAAATACTTATGATGTTTGCTTTATATTTTCAGGGTTTACTATGATTATTATCTACTCTCTTAATAAAGATGGTTGTCATGTGAACTGACAAGTAGCGTCGTGTTATGTGTGCCCCACCAACATCCACCCCATAACCGCTACTACAATAGTGTCACAGATCTTGCTATTCAAAGCAAGCACGTTGCTCGAAGTGAAGCCCTTTTCCCTCTACATTCTCAACATAGCTTTATCAGATGTGTTTGGCCTGTGTTCAGTCCGATTTGTCCCGAGGTTACTTTATGCAATTTCATCAGAAGACGTTTAATAGGTCGCACATTTGTAAAAAACGTGACTGTATTCCTTATCCGATAATCAAAGCGTCCCGTGATCACTATATATGTCTATATCCTCAACATGTCTGGAATTGTATAAAACCCAAACATGTTCATAATCTAAACGTGTTTACAAACACATTCTGTTACGAGTAATAATATATGTTATTTAAATGTTTGTCAGTTTTGCTGAGACATTTGCCTGAAGTATTTTGCTTCGCGATGGTAACTATAAGACATCATCAATACCATCATTATCATTTGCCGAAGCCCGAGTTCTTCCATTAACTGCCCTCCACAAGAAGGCAGATGGAAAGACAGAGGGCTTCTGCAAATGAAAATGCCCTGACAAAAAGCGTTACAGTTGGATGGACAGAATTTGTCATCAAATAAAATTAAACAATAATATCGCTTTTAAAACATTTACTGTAATAAACACAAAACGAATATCACTGGCCCACTTTTACAAGTGTGAAAACGTCATAGAACAAACCAGTTGACGTAACTATTTAACATCAATATGACGTCACCTAACAACGAGCGTGATAATTGGCCCTCGTCACGCAGTATGATGCATTATAATGCCTCAAAGTGAGATTGACCAATCAGAGAGTAGAAGTACTAACCTCATGTGAGGCCGTATACCGTCAGTAAAAATCCAAGATGGTTGTTACTGACCTAATATGAGTCCGTATATCGTCAGTAAAAGTCATTTTGGATTTTCCAACGCCCACCTGACATATTTCACATGGTACAGAAATACGTCATTCGACACTGATTTGTGTTTAAATATCATCAAATGTGACGTGCAAGATGAATTTTCAAAGAAACCACATTCGTGACCTTATGAATAAAAGTTAGAGACAAAAAGCTTATAAAGGAGGAAACTGATTTACAAATAGCAACGTCAAAGAACATAATATAGGATGACGTCACAAACTGGAAACGTGACACCAATGACGTCACATAACAATATAATAGATAGCAGCCCGTCGGGAGGGGAAGGCGGACTGCTATCAAGTTGCAGTTGCCCGCAGATTTCTGTTAACACGCCGGTGTCCCGGTATAAACTCTCCCCCGTACAAATTCTCCCCCCGGAGATTTGATACCGGTACAGATTCTCCCCCGGCGAATCTGTTCTGAAATAAAATCTCCCCCGGGCGGATATATTTCGCGCCCCCGTCAGTATAAAGTCTCCCCCCTGATTATTCGGTTTGTTGCAATGTCTTTAAGTACTATATTCTTTAAATAGTTATCTTTAATGTAAGGAGGGTTACTTTAAAAAATAGATTATGAAATATGGTCATAATGAATTGATATTTCAGAATATTTTATTTGGTAACTGTACCTTCCATCCTAAAATAATTATAAGACATAATCATACCAAACAAAGGATGGGAGACATGAGTCTCTACATAACTTGTCGTTTCTAATACAGTTGTTGTTGTCTGTATACATTTTTTTAATATACCAGTTTGAGTCTACATGTGAACACAATCGATGGTTGAAATGTTAGTCTAAGAACAAAACATGAACTAATTCTAAAGAACTCTGATGTGTAAAGTTACCTTCATCTTTGATTGACTGATGTATTTTCAATCTTTATTCAGCACTGAAGAGCCCACAGGCATATAGTACGAAGCATTAAGTTTATGAATAAACTGTTATAAAGTATTCATAAAGTATCAGGGGTCATTTCAACTTGCAAAATGATTGACATAGTCCTTTATAGAGCGAGGATTGGGCTGTTTTCTCACCCGATTGACTGACATACAACATTCACATGGTTTAGAATGTTACAATGAATGGTAAAGCATGCAAATTACTCTATTACGCGATATTTCATTAGAAAATATCATATCTCCGTTAAAACATAAAACCAATATTTATGAGTCTACATATTGATATAAGACTTTATCACTGTATCCAATTCCAACATTTTAGATATAAACTTTCGGACAGTTCAGTTCAAAATTCTTCAACCTTTAATACATCACAGGGATTTGTAGCTAGACGACGGGAATCTACAGTCTTGACTGTGTGTGTGTTTTTTTATGAGAATGTTTCTCACCGACCTTATTATTTCCTGAATAAAATATTATCTACTTCAGGCATACACATATTGTTTTGTGTCATGTGACACCAGATGTTGTTATCAACCAATACTCGTAACGTAAACAACCATAGAAATGTGAAACATCAATGCTAGAGAATAACCAAGTTCGATTTTCCAACGAAAGAATTCCTTTTGGCGTGAACGTTGACAATAGCGGTACAAATATATTAATGGATCACTGAAAAGCTGTTGCCTCCGATGAATAGATGAAGTTATGCCGAAACAGTAAGCTCTTAGAAGTCTTGTTTGCCAGCTGGGACCATGTCAGTATATCAGGTATGAAATGCATTTACACGTTGAACGCATTGACAGAGAGTATTAGTTGGGGGGGGGGGTATTCTGGGGGCGAATATATTTCGTGACACCGGAACTACTGATGTAACTGATTTCAGAGATCTTATTAATCCTCGCAAACATTCGGTTTTAACACTAACTACGTAAAAACTGTCAATATATCCACGCCGTTATACTCTGATTAAAGATCTAAAATATATTCCTTAATACAGGCTACCATATGAAAATGGTATCAGTGTAATACCAGGGGCTAGAATATCATGGTGCAACCAGGTTTCTGTTAAACATACAACATCATAACTATCTAATTCAGCACTGATTAAATCTACTTTAAAATCTACTAAGACTGCGTACGTTTACATGTATAATCTTTATAAGCAAAGTAACCCAAAATATAGATAATGTGTATCATCTTCCCGAAATGATTAGCATGTAGAATAGATTCAAAAACACCTGTATTGAACAACATCAACCGGCATCGTCAAAGCAAAGTGTACATGTAATTGTTACAATGGGGCTGGCGGTGAATATTAATGAAGAACATCTTGTTAAAAAGACACACCGAAACTGATTTGCATAACTGATGACCACAACATATTGCAAAATATCAAAATAGTAAAAATGATACAGTTTAACCTCACACTGAAGAGAAAACAAGAACGACACAGAAAAGTAAAATAGTACGTCATATAGAACTGAGATAAAGAAATCTGAGAAGGGATTCATACGTTATATACAACTTAAAAATATAATATTATGAAAAACGAAAGGAAAGGTGGGACACCCCCCACCCCCCACCACACACCCCACACCCCACACAAGTAACTAAATGTATAATTCAGAAAAAATAAAGGAGATAAAAAAAAATGAATAAAAAAACACATAAACAAATTAACATTAAAACTATTGGCAACTGCATGGCAAGTATTTATAAAACGACCGGGAGAGGAAATATTCTGGGGGGAGATTTTATTTCGTAGGGTGGGGGAGAGTTTATTTCGAGAGGGGCGGAACTGTACCGGTATAAATTCGCCGGGGGGAGATTTTATTCTGGGGGCGAATATACACAGCAAAAAAAATGCAGTTTCCGGTATCCGGATACCTGCCGGATACCACCGGACACTTACCCAAAACGCGTCCGGGTATCCGGTGGCAGATACCTTGCCGGATACCAGATCCGTGGTATCCGGCATGGACACCTCACCTGAAAGTATGCCACCGGGAATCCGGGTATCCGGCACCGGATACCTCACCGGATACCTCAATCTGGGTGTCCAAGGATCCGCACCGGATACCAAGAATCCGGCACCGGATACCTCATTCTGAGTTTCCAAAAACATGTAACAATTTGGGGGTATATTTTGTTCAATTAAGTGTGAAACACCTAAATATATATTGGAAACTAACCATGAAAATTGAACATTGCTGAAGGTATCCGGCAGGTATCCGGCAGGTATCCGGATGCAATTTTTCGAGATGTCTTATTTCTGGTAAATAATGTTAGCCTGGGCATATCAGATAGCTGTAGTAATATTCTGTGTCATTTAAGTTGTAAATATCCCCTTAAAGTTGAGATCTATGGCCATGTACTTTTGGAGAAGACAATTTTTTTCAATTTCATCTATAATTCTTTTTAGATGTTAAGCTGTTTAATGAACAAACATCAGTTCTAATACATGTATGATGATATCCTTAAATTTCATGTTCAGACTTCCAGATTATTCTGAGTGAAAGTATAAACTCAGCGACTGTGTGCTCACTTGGGCCTTTGGTCCTAGTGAGATGATAATATGATTATTTGTAAAGGTACAAGTACTTGTTATGAGCATACCAGCTTCATTTAAGTTTGAAACACAATATGCCTCACTCTGAGGGTGTCATGTACCAGATTTCATCACACTACAGAGAGCTGTTCCTCAGTTACTGTGAACATTATTACTGAAAGACATTGAAAGCTAATTTGACCTTCAATATCAGTTGCGACTATTTCAAAAACAATTGTAAAGTGCTTCATTCAGTGTAATATTGACAAACATATGACAATGATATACAACTATGTGTATAAGAGTTATTTAGACTTCTGCGGGAAATAGCACATTAGAGAACAAGAGTCATCAGAAAGATGACATATCCCCCCGGCAGCTGTCTGTAAAGTAACCACTAGTGCATTTCTGTATGTAATGAGTCAACAGTTGAATGTTCTTTCAGAAGCATACATTGTTTACCCACAAAAGATCCACCATGGTCGCATCCATATGAATGCCAAGTTTCGATCAAATACATTTTTTTTTCGAATTCTGCCCCAGAAATGAACCTCATCCCCAATTGAGTCTATGTCCAACTTGATTCCATTAAAAAAAAAAAAAAAATTAGAAAAATCCCAAAATTTGAAAGGCACCACTTCAGTATGTGCATGATAGCTTTGCCAAGTTTCGATCAAATACACTGAATGGTTTTCGAATTCTGCCCCGGAAACGAACCCCATCCCCAATTGAGTCTATGTCCAACTTCATTCCATAGAAATTTAAAAAAATAAAAATTAGAAAAATCCCAAAATATCAAAAGGCACCACTTCAGTATGTGCCTGATAAGAGTTGCCAAGTTTCGATCAAATACACTGAATGGTTTGGGAATCCTGCCCCGGAAAAGGAAATGATTACAGACGGACAGACGGACAGACAGGCTGATCACTATATCCCCCGTATTATATGCCGGGGGATAAAAAGTAAGTGTATGACCTGTTGCCAACTTCTATCCCTGCCCTAAGGAAGAGTTTGGCCATTAACAATTTTTTTGTCTGGCTGTGACATTGACCTTTGACATAGCAGATCAATGTGTTATTCCAAAGATGTCCAAGCAATGCATGGTTTTATACGATAACTGTGGCTATCAAACTGAGGCAAAATATTGGAAAATCCCCATTTACACAGCTGGCTAAAGAAACAAACAACAAACAAATTATCAATTTCTTTTATTTATATGCATATATCACACATTGAACAGTGTTCATATAATGGTTCCTGATGCAGTATGCACTTTCCTCCTATTCTTCAATACTCATAACAGAGCGGGATAACTGTTCGCTTGAAAGCATCAGCAGACCATGCTCACCAGTTCAGAGTTACTTGCCCTCAAACATCCTTTTCCTTCTATATTGCCATGGAAAAACAGGAACCAGGATGAGGGGAGGCCAGATGGGCTCTATCCCTGTTGCATTGTGTTAGTAGAATTGTGAACATTCTATTTGGTGTTTGGGTCCACATTTATAGACAAGTAGTCGCAAACATCATTCCTTTCAAGTGATTACCACATGGCCAAAGACAATAATTTCTTCAACGTCCTTGAAGGATCCCACTCCGACTTGGCATTGGTTGGTCTTCTCCCATTTGCCTGACCACCCTTTGTGAGTGTGTCCCAGTGTCAATTGGCATATAACTTCTCGGTAGGCTCCCATTGAAATAACAGGACTCTCCTCATCGCTGTCTGCCAATCACTTCGGATATCTGGAAGGGTCCTTCCAGACTGTCAACCTGTCACCCGGGTATCTCAAGCTGGACTTCAGTTTCTGCAAAATTATGTATAAAGATTGTAGCAAAAGAAAAGAATTGTTGCAACATGTACTTACAGATAAAAGGCAGCAAATTCACTTAATTTATCATCTTTGAGTTTTGTTATATACCAAACATTTGAGATATATATTGTTCCATGCTGATGAGTTGAAACAATCATTAACTGACATCTCTTAAAAATGTTCCTAGCAACCTATGCTTGCCATACAAGCCAAAGTAATAGATGAGGTAGCAAGTGGGCTCATTGAAAGCTCGTAATCGTACCCAATAACATGGGATGTTGTCCATAACAGTCATCATCGGTGCGTCTGGATCGAGCTCATAACATTAATCTCTGGTATGTCTAGTTGAGATTTGAGATTTGATTAATTTATAATCCTTGTCATTTAGCTGAACTATTGCTGGATGTGGTGTTAAATGAGTGAATTGGGTTTAACGCCTCTTTGAACAGTATTCCAGTTATATCATGGCATGTAAGCTTGATGTGGAAAAGCCCGAAGTGATGCAGGTCTTACATGTTTACCACTTTGATGAAACCCACAAGCAAGTGTATGATGCTACCCTCGATTCAAACCCACGACCATCGGTTTCTGTCAAGCCCAAGAGATGCAACTATGCACAGCAAGTTGTAGTGCCTTTGATAATTAGGCCATCCATGCCAACAGGTGATAAAGAACAAGCAAACTGAAGAAATATTTGCAGAATAGCTACATGAACATGATGAACCAAACAGAATAATTTCAAATATTTACCACTCACTGCTATTCTTCTCTTGTTCCTCATTGCTTCCCTTTTTCCATTGATGCTGTGCAGATGACTGACTCATTCATTCATCCAGACATTCTGCAAACATAAGTAGCATTCACATTAGAGAAATGTCCAAACTGTACATGCTGTACATTGAATTCAATTGAAAAGGCCCCAGTTGAGTTTCCAACTTAGAACTGTCCTTATTAAAATATTTCATCCCAAACATTCAGAGATAAAACATAACCCCATATTTAACAACTGTCAAACAATTATTTGACAACAAAGCCAGGGTCATTCAACATACACTTTACATAAGGAATCACTTGTTGCAAAAAAGATCCTCGCCAAGGTCAGAGTCATTCCATGAAATATTGAATGATTAAGTTATATAGCTTATACAAAACAAGGACATAACAGTGTAATTATAACAATATCCTAAGCGTAAAAAAATAAAGTCTTTGGTGGCCATTATTGTAAATTATAATCTGTATTAGCATCCCACGAAAGTTAAGAGTTAATAATCGTTCCTAGATCTTGGTACTTTTCTTCATTATCCATAAAAAAGCGGATTTAATTTGGATCATCTTGTTTTGACCACAAATCCATTACGCCTCTTATGCTAACAAACAGTTGACCATAATACTAAAAAAAGGACCCTTGGCGTTTACGGTAAAGTATGTAGAGCAGGAAAATATCTACATCAATCCGTTCCATAAGATCTCTGCACAGAAATCATAAGGCCTCGAAGCCCTGCTACGTACCTGGCAATGCCAATCGCCTTTCCAAATACTGTTGACTTCCGCGTTGTGGATGGCTGAGAGGAACTTCGGCCGGCATTTCCGTAGTGGAGGTGAATGAGAACAATGTATCGATACACGAGGTAAGCTTATCGTAATCAAGAATCACAGTGTATATCGATACACGAGGTTTGTTTACATCCATGTTCTAAAATGGCGCCCTGGACCGTAGGGGAATATGGGTAAAATGGCTTGTTCCGGGTTAACACTAAGCTGGGCCCCGTCTCTAATATCACATTATTGTTTGGCGCAAGTTGACGACGCGCATAGGGAGCCGGGAACCAGGTTAACACGACATAAGCTGGTCCCCGGCTCTCTATGCGCGTCGTCAACTTGCGCCAAGTTATATTAGAGACGAGGCCCAGCTTATACACTGAACACGATCGGTCATTTCGTCAAAACTGGCCAAATATTGAGATTGCAGCTGAGGTCATGCTGGCAGCTGAAGTGACACATTAAGGTAAGGAATATGTGAATATTACAATGATCACGTATTAAAGTAATTTACCACATGTAAGCCTGTCACATGTGACACATTAACTTTTATAGCCAACATGTAAGTAAATGTATAATTATATTTTTATATGACAAGTAGCCTGTCTATCATATGTTAGTATTTGCTTATGTATATAATGTAGAAATATGTTTACTTTAACTGGATAATTTGTATGCTAATGTGACTCACTGTATTATTTCATATACTCCCTGTACTCTGTGAGAATGATTAATAGCCTCAACATATTTTTCCAGATGTGAAGAATCAAGAACAGCTTTAATAACAGGGAAGTTTTGCATCAGAGATCATCGTGAAGTGGAAGAAAAGACATTTTAAGGGTATGAACATTTTCACTTGAACTAGTTGAACAATAACCATGATGACAACTTTATCATGGGGGAATTTTTGGTGGTGGGGTAGCCTAGCGGTTGAAGCGTTCACTCTTCGTGCTGAAGACCCAGGTTTGATTCCTGCCACATAGCTGCGATATTGCTGAGTGTGGCGTTAAACATCAAACAAAGCTAACAGCCGCATACTTACTCACGTGGGGATTCCAGGTTGAAGTTAGTCCCCATAAACATGATCAACCTATGCTAGTTGTGACAGATAACTTAATGGATCGGGTGATCAGGCTCCCTGACTTGGTTGATCCATGTCATTGTATCCCAATTGTGTGGATCGATGCTCATGATGTCAATCACTGGATAGACTGGTCCAGACTTGATTATTTACAGACCGCCGTCATATAGCTGGAATATGGCTGAGTGCAGAGTTAAACAACAAACACCAACATGATTCTACAACATGCTCTTGTGGATACCATTTTGAAGATCTTACACATAACTTCTTTTCGGGTCTTAACTATTGCAATATGTTCTACATGTGTTTTAAACATATATTTTTTTTATAGTGAACTGGATTTGCAAACAAGCCGATGGCTTATCTAAATGATGCTGAAATACAAAATAAGTATTAATAAAATACTAATTCTATACTATTGCAAACTATCAGTTGAGCAATAATGTAATCATCTGATTATAAGTAGATAATGAAGGAGAAGTCCATATTGATTAAATGTACCAGATTCTGAGATAAATGCACGTATTGATTGATTTATTTCAATGTTTTCCTGTACATAATTTTCAACAATTCCATATAAAGCTTTCTTATATCATATCCATGCTGTATCATAATACCTATTATTTCTAATAATAGCATAATTTGGACGCACAAATAAGTAATGAATGGTATTTTTATAACAGGTCCCACACATGCGGGATAGGTCATTTGACATGAATCAGTTTTATGTGAATTTAAATCACTACAAGCTGATCTGAGTCATGAAAGGATATGCCTTCGATTCTGTGAAAATGGAAATGCTAAAACATCTCCCAATATTAACCATGCTATTACAGAATCTGTTCACTTGTTTTTGTATGTAAAATATTTTTGAAAGATTACATCCATCTAATGATTGTTTGTATGTGTGATATGCCAGTAGAGGTATATGTGTACAAGCATGTGCATACACATAAAAAAAATTATGTTTGTTTGGCTAGGTACCAGTATATGAATAGGTTGTTTAGTGCGACTTGTATATAAGCATCATCATAGTTTCAACAGACAGTTTATGTATATCAAATGTTAAATGTCTTTGTAGGGAGAATTGCATATCAAAACTGTCATTATTTTATTACTTATGAGTAGAACTTTTTAAGTATCTGGCATGGTACATTTCCTTGGTCCACAGACACATGTTACCATACTTACTTACTTTGGAGATTTAACGTGCGCTTTCCGACTGATGCGTATTTCGCACACGGGCCCGGCCAGGCCATTTAATGTGTTTCCGAAAGGGGCGAAGGTGGTTACCATGTTACCAGTAAACTGGCTTGATAAGTAGCATAACAGTCAGTGTGGTTGGAAACTAATTAAGCCGTCACTACTCAATTAAGTAATTAACAGACAATTGCAAGTGATAATACCCACCTGACACTAATTGCCCTGTTAATCCCTAATCCACCATGAGTTGACATTGAGCTCATCTTGCTAATGAGCTGTTGTGAGCGTAACGTGATGATAAACATCAAAGGTGGGGCAGGCTTTGATCAAGTGTTCTGTAGAAGAGATTATGTCACTTGTTTAATGTTTATTTAGGATTAGCTACATCCCTTGATGCGACCAAGACCATACTTGAGGTTATCAGACAGTTTGTCTGGATACAGCCTGATGTCTCAACTGTACTTATTGGATTCTGCCTTGTAGCAAACTATGTGTGTGACAAGGACTTTGACCACTCTGTGCAGATGCATAACAATGCATAATGAACTTGGGGTATGATTCAATTATGTCACACAAGTCAAAGATAGGTTCCAATGTATTTAGAAACAGACGATAGATGCAATACTGTGTAACTTTATAACAATCAAATGATTTACAATTACCCTTGAAAAGTTCCAAAACCAAATAGAACTACTTAAATTATGATTACACTTGACCAATATATTTGGCAGTTTTTGCCGTTATTGTTAATCTGAATTAAAGATAGGATAAATGATAAAAATATGATAATGCATATCACACACAAGTGTGTATTAAACGCAAATAAATAAGTCTTGTATACATTGATTAATTGGAAAGGGTCCTAATTGGGATTGTTCACTAGCCAATATATTAGCAAATATTCCCATGGGCGCTTATTAGAGCGAGGCGCTTATTACGTCAAATACTTTAGTTCTGTTTTTATGTATAAGAACCTATTTTATGCAATTTGCATTGCCTTGTTTACCTTTCCTTATGTTTTGATGTAATGCAAACATTTGAGAAAAATTCAGGTGAGCCTGCCTTATGGCACTACAGGAATTGTTTTCAGAAGATCAATTACAATTTTGTATTTTCTGTACAATTTACTGTTTGCTATGGCTTTTTTACATTGGTTAACATGGTTTGGTTAACAGTTGCTTGATAAATTGTCATTACCTTACTCATTGAGAAACCAAATTTTTACCCAAGTATTGATACAGTTCCAAAATAAACTTTTAATCTCACCAGGAACAAAGGCCCAAGTGAGCACATAGCCAATGACTTTCATTTTTTTGTCAGAGTGAGTATGGTGTCATGCCACTTTATGAGCAAAATTCAAACAATATTATGATGGGTGACACCAAGCAATGTACCGATGTGGTGAATCGAATGCTTCAACCACTAGGCTAAAACAAACTGGGAATATGAAGATGATATGTAAGGATACCATCATACCAGGACTGAATGCTTTTCATTTAATACGCTGAACATCTAAATTGAAATATATATGAACTTGAAAAATGTTTTCACCAAAAGTACATGCCCATAGATCTCAACTTCAAGGGGCTATTTACAACTAAAATAACACAGAATATTACTACAGCTATCTGCTATGCCCAGGCTAACATTATTTGTTAGGAGAAAGACATCTCGAAAAATTGCATCCGGATACCTGCCGGATACCTGCCGGATACCTTCAGCAATGTTCAATTTTCATGGTTAGTTTCCAATATATTTTTAGGTGTTTCACACTTAATTGAACAAAATGCACCCCCCAAATTGTGACATGTTTTTGGAAACTCGGAATGAGGTATCCAGTGCCGGATCCCTGGACACCCAGATTGAGGTATCCGGTGAGGTATCCGGTGCCGGATACCCGGATTCCAGGTGACATACTTTCCGGTGAGGTGTCCATGCCGGATACCACAGATCTGGTATCCGGCAAGGTATCTGCCACCGGATACCCGGACGCGTTTTGGGTAAGTGTCCGGTGGTATCCGGCAGGTATCCGGATACCGGAAACTGCATTTTTTTTGCTGTGATATTTCGTGACACCGGCACTTTTTATGAAAACGCTATCCACTTTACCTATAATACTTGGTAAAACGTTCACATTTAGTGTATTATATATTCCATTGTCTACGTTTATGTTTACATTAAAGCGTTGTATCGGAAAGATATGTACCTAGTCCTGTCGTTTATACCGGTCAAGAGTCAAGCTTTCATGTTCGATAAAGACACCAAATAATGTAAACTTTTCGGCACGATATATTCGTTATGGTCTCTTTAGTTGCCGTATAGGCCTCGCCAATATTTTTCTGCCAACCTTATATGACACCGTAAACGGATGACTGATAAGCAGTGATGACACCAGGTTTTCGCAAACAAGTCACATACAGCTGTCACATGCGGGATATATGCAGCAATATCGATCATGGATCAAGTATTTTCAGAAGGATTAGAGTTATATAGAACACACCCAAACCATCAAACCAGTGACATATTTATAGTTACAGAAGATCAATAGAACTGAGACTGTATAGTAACCTCATTTATATGAATTGCGTTTGTATAAAATAATACAGTTACTATTTCAGAGAAACCTTTATTGTGAACGAGGTAAGTTATGTTTTGTTTTAGCTAGTTTTTGTTTTCTCAGTACCTTCTTAATGGTAAATGTTAGCAAGTGTGTGCAGTTGATATGTCTTGTTTTGGGATTGTAGTAAAACATTCCACACATTCAAAGTCAAGCTGAATAATAATGTGAATATGTATTGATATTGAATTTGCTTTTAAGATGAAACACAGACAGGCTAACTAGGGACTGAAAATTTAGTTGGCCCAATTAAGCGCGGATCTAATCAAGTTTACCACACAGTTATATAATTTGTTTCATGGCACTTAATGCATGCCAGTGTACATGTAGTAATATGTCTAATAGATAGACTAAATTCGTTGCACTTACACTTTCCAATAGTATAGTACTTAATAGCGGTTAATTTCGAATTCCACGTCTGACAATGGCCAATTGCACTGTAACGATAGTTCGATTATTGAGTAGACTCCATGTAGATGGACACCTGAGGTAAGTCAAGAATTTATTCTATCTGTCCATACTTTCATCACAATTTCAGGTAGATTTAAACTTAAAGAATACATCAAACTCTCACATATAATAAATATCTATCTTGTGTACATTATGTAGTACTGTATACTACGAATAACCCCATAATTCTGCCTATCAAAACTGGACACTGCTAGTCATGCTTGATAACTGACAACCGAGGTATTTTTGTGCAAATATGTGTAAACACCTTGACCGTTTTTGTTACCTGATTTTTATGTAGGGAGAGGTATTCAAATGAGCGCTGTCTTGGTTACTGATGCCAATTTTCAGTTGAAATAAAAATATGTTAAACCGTAGCTGGACATCGTTTCAGAGCACTAAATGCATACCAATGTACATGTAGTAATATGATTATGTATAGATAGATTAAATTCGTTGTACTTAAACTAAATATTCAGACGTTGTATCTGTTGATACTCCACTCCTGATGCAATGCTGCTTCCAATTGGCGTAAATCTTGTAAAGAAAGGATCTCGTGCCTGTATGCGCCGCCCAAGAATATCCCAAACATGATCAAGGGGGTTTACCTCTGGGCCCATTGCTGGCAAGGGTAGAGTTGTTTTTGCACTGACTCTCATGTAATCCACGACTGCATGCGAACGATGAGGCCTGTCATTGTCATACATGTACTGAGGTCGTGTAGCAAGAGGGTGGTTGTCAAAACGAGGAACGACGACTGGTCGCAAAACGTCCCGGATGTATTAATCTCCTGTTAAGTTGCTCCTTATGGTGACCAAATCCAAAATGCAATCATGAGAGATACACCCACAAACCATTACTGAGCCCACGCCGTATGCAACAGTCGGTTTAATGTTCCTGGGGCTGTAGGCCGTGTTCCGGTGCCTCCAAACTATTGTTTTCCTTCTTTGAGTGGCATTTAGAAGTTGGAATGGTAACTAAGACAAAATTGTTATGGCTGAGCAACTTCTTTATTACAATTGGGCGACGTTTCGGTGTAGATTCTAACACCGTTATCAAGCAAATGACGTACAAACTAGTAGTAGTATTATGGATTTTACGGAGTATTGGCCGTGCGCGTGGGAGCTGAGCTTGGGTTGGTGGCTGGTTAAACGGTCATGTTTATTATAGTATGGATATGAGCGAATTTGTCGCGCGGACGTCGGAGAAGTCGGTCCGCGCTGATAATTTGGATCCCGATCCCGATGTACAAACTAGGTATGAGCATGATATATATACATAACAATAGATAGATGTTTATATAACAGATAAGGTTGATGTACACTGATTGATAGGTGGTTATGATAAACAAGTTTATACAAGAGATAGGGTTGATGCAAGTGATTGATGGGTATGGGATTAACACAAGGATTACTAAGAAGGAATGTATGGGAAGCCAGTGGGAGATAATAGTTCAGTGTTGTTTTGGCGAACTGATGAGATCATGGTAAGCTGGAGGGATGTAGTATCCTTGGTCTCTGTTTATGGCTGGCTGAATAGAATTCCATTTGATCATTCTACTTTGTATGTGAAGGTATCTACCCTGACTACATTCCAAATAGCTGGCATTCCTAAAGAATTCCACATTTCTTCATGAAAGGGTGACATTCCGTTTGATGACGACATTTCTACTATGTATCTGAAGGAATCTACCCTGACTACATACCAAATAGCTGGCATTCCTCAGCTAAGACATTGTAACAAAGGCCGCATTCTTCACATTCTTAAAAATCCATGCATAGTGACTCTGTTCTCGGTGTGACGTCATGCAGACAGACAGACAATAGTTTATTAACGTCTCACTCCTGTACATACATAAAACAGCTTTATACAACCTGACATAGATAAAATGTACAGAACCATTCAATAGAATTATGAGAGACGAATTATCACAGAATTTATACATAAATGATATAAAGATGATATAGTAAAAAGTTATCCATATAAAAGATGTTTTCTACGATTAAGAATTAAAAAGCAGACTTTGGCAAGTATAAAACACCCACTGGAGTCACTGAAAATTAAACAAAGTTTGTCGATATCAGGTATATCTAAAACATTATAAGATTTAGCAATACATTCATTAAAAAGAGTTGCCCTGATATCATCATATAATACGCAGTGAAACAAAACATGGACCTCGTCTTCTACGCTGTCATTACAGTGAAAACATGTTCTGTTGTTGACAGGTACACCTTCGTATCGACCGGTTTCCACACGAATAGGAGCCACGCCACATCTAAACTTGGCTAGTGCCGATCTATAGTTTCTGGGCATCTTATTTGAAACATAGTATTCTGTCCCAAATACATTGTACTTGTTTGTAACATCGATACATTCTCAATTTATTAAGCCCATTTCGCCCCTCTTCCTTTCTTAACATATCACTCCAACGGGTAACATATTCATTTTTACACCATTGTTCCACCTGTGTACAAACATAAAATTTATCAATAAAACCTGTAGCGTTTAATAGATGTCCTAAATCCATATTAGTAAACTTCTTTCTTACCCTACCATTCCAATTTTTACAACCATTTACAGCGTATCTATCAGCCCAGTGAAACACGTGTTTGTTTAACTTACTAGACATATTCTTAAGGCGACACCATTGTCGTGCTACACTTTTCCACTGTCTGACAACAGGCGGTATCCATCCCATGTCCCCATTGATAGCGACGTTAGGGGCGTATTTGCCGAGTCCCAAATAAAATCTAATGGCTCTATAGTGTACAGCATTTATTGCTGACACATCATAATTACACCAGATAGCCGCCCCGTAGTCAAGAACAGACCACACCACACTATCGTACAATTTGGAATAGGTTTGGAAATGCATACCGCCTATTGTCTTAAATTTGGATATCAACAGGCCCAAGGCCCTATTAGCATAGCAGACTTCGCTGCTGCACGTGCCATTGCAGTAAAATCTAAGTGGTCTGTTAACAGTAGACCACGATAATAATACTTAGCAGCAATGTCATTTAAATCATATTTCCAACATTAAAAACATGTTTCGTCTGTATGACAGACGGATTTCTAAAATGGACAATTTTAGACTTTTCCTTATTGATCTCTATCTTATTTGTGCAACACCAAGTATGTAAAACATTTACAGTAGACTGAGATCAGCTTCATTTTCACTGCATTTAACGCCCTTGTATAATGATTGCAAGGCAGGTAACATTTTGCCTCCAATACCATGGTGAGAAAGTTTATCCCATAAAATGTTTCTATTAACACAGTCGTAAGCTTTCTTAAAACCTATGAATGCAACAAATGTAGATTTCTTTTTAACTTTTCTGTTTTCTATAATTGCTGTTAGCGTTTGGACGTGATCGATAGTAGATCTTTTTTGTCTGAATCCGTTCTGTGAATCGTGGAGTACGTCGTTAGCTTCTGTCCACAGTTGTAGTCTTCTGTTAAGGATACTACAATACAGTTTATAAATGGACGTAGTGATACCCCTGTATGAGAGGGGGTCCCTAGGGTCCAGGGTTGAGCACTTTGGAATGGGACTAATTATGCCTTTCGACCATATTTGAGGAATCTTTCCTGTATTAAAACAATTATTAAAAATATAGTGGAGCGTTTTAGCGATAGCATCAGACTTCAGCACCTCGTCGGGGATTTCGTCAATACCTGTTGCTTTTCCTGCATGAGCCTTATGGATAGCAGTCTTTACTTCAAATAGACTTATGCTGTCGTTGAAAAGAACATGGTCATTAGCGCTCTCACCGTCTCTCCTAGAAGCTAACTTCGTGTCACTGTCTCCATTTAGCAAACCGCTAAAGACATTTTTCCACCTTTCCAACATTATGTCCTTGCCCACACCCACATTCCCATCCTCCATAACTACTGCCATTGGTATTGTCTTGTGCCTCTCCGACCCTACACCTACACGTCCTATCTGTCTCCAGAACTCACTATCACGAGCCGTACATAATTCATCTAGACTGTTCACGGTCTCCTTTACATATGCACGTTTAGCCTGTTGTACACTTTTATCAAACTTCTTACGTAAAGTCACAAAGCAGTGTTTCAGAAACTGTTTATCTGACTTAGTCCTGCATTTACACCATTTCTTTTCGGCTTCACACATCTCGTTCCAAAAAGTCGTCAGTGAATCCGTCGTTTATTCGTTTACTCCATGCATGTCTATAGGCATAACACTAGGCTCAGTATTCGTGATAGGACGCCTTTCACGGAACGCTGAATATGTGCTGCAGAGAGGATCAGTTACTGAACATCAGCAGGTTGTTCAAGCAAGAGATCTCACGAAGCCCGGAGGACGCCACTTATTGCCTTGCCAGTAGTATCTGGTGAACATGTTGTGACAGCACAGTACAACGTAACGATCGATATATGTTTGCAGCAGTGTGGACACTGTACATTATCCGCTCTATTGTCTCCTCAGTGGCCTATCGTGTTTCGTGGAACATATTGTGTGTTTGTTGTATAACGACGCACTCAACACAAATTCTGTCAGTAATTAATCAATTCATCGACTTAATCATCGCATTAATCACTGCTCGATCTTCGCACTGAACACTGCATTAAATGCAGAGGAATTCAGAGGACTACACAGTCACAGATATATTGGATTATTAACGCAGGAAAAGGTGAGTCGTGCTTTGTCAGCTTGATCGATAGGATTCCACGATAACAAATTCTCGTTATATCTGGACCACACAACTGAGGTATGATGACACGTTATTAACAAAGTAACCTGGATGACCATCCGGTCAACTGGCAATATGTTAACATTGGTGGTATCTGTATAAACAGTACTATTTAACATCCGGGAGCAGTAAGTCAATAAAACATGTCTTTCTCAGTTTTGATTGATCGTGAAAATATCCACTTGCGTACAAATAAACAGAACACACGTCAAAACAAAAACAGGCAAAAATAAGTACGGTAAGAAAGGTAAAAAATATTTGTTTACCTAGCACGTTTTATACTTGTTGTTAAACCCATCATCTATGCCCCTGTATAAACAGTACTATTTAACATCCGGGAGCAGTAAGTCAATAAAAGAGAGAGAGAGAGAGAATATTGTTTATTAAAGTGTCACATGTTATATACACTTCGTAATACGATATATACAAAACAGTAAAATATAACATCCGGCCAAATATGACCTACGAGACACTATAAAACATATCAATCATAAAACTATTCAGTTGAAACAGAATAAAAAATACATACCTCGTGATGCAGGCGCGGAGCACGGCCGTGGGCGGTTTCAGTGAAGAGCGCACCAGTATGCCAGGATACAGGGCAACTGACTTCGAAAGTCCTTAGTTAAACAGTGCGCTCCCCCTTAACTCCCCCCACCGCGTTGCGCCGCCCACACACCACGTCATACATACATACATACATACATACATACATACATACATACATACATACATACATACATACATACATACATACATACATACATACATACATACAAGTCATACATACATACTTGGCTTAAAATGAAATTGCCTTCTTTTAACCATGTAAATTGATTTGGCTAAAATACATTGGAGCGATTCTTCGTTCATAATAAAAATAAACTTTTCTAAACTACTCATATAATGAAATGTTTTATCTACAGAAGTTGCTTCTTTAGCTAAGTTGTATCTTAAATCATCATAAAATGGACATTCTATTAAAAAGTGACATTCATCTTCAACATAATTTACATGATCATTAGTAGGATTGGCGTGACAATATTTACAAGTCCTATCCAACAGTGGGGTAGGTGGCTTGGCGTAGCGGCCGGTCTCAACATGTAAAGGTAAAATACCACATCGAAAGGATGCTAAAAGTCTTCGATGATCTCTAAAACGTACATGACATAAATAAGGCTCAGCAGTAGGTGATGAATAAAACATGTCTTTCTCAGTTTTCATTGATCGTGAAAATATCCACTTGCGTACAAATAAACAGAACACACGTCAAAACAAAAACAGGCAAAAATAAGTACGGGAAGAAAGGTAAAAAATATTTGTTTACCTAGCACGTTTTATACTTGTTGTTAAACCCATCATCTATGCCCCTCCCTACGCCTACCCCCCCCCCCCCCCCCACCCCCCCCCCCCCCACCCCCCACAGTTTCAGCTTTCGCCTCCTCTTTTGTTGAATGAGGTTTCACAATTGTAACAAGATCTCTCCTGTCTGTACCATCAACTTAACTGCCCCCACCCCCTGCAGTTTTCCGTCACAAGGAGGAATACGGCTGCCGTTAAGCAAGGGGAAGGGTTGCCAAACATGTTGTAACAACTTGGCAAACTTTGATATGTAAACAGCAAATATGATACAGTTTAATTTCATCTTAATATATTAGTTGAATCCCACTTGAACTGTGAAGATCCGGGTTAGAATAGGTCTTCAGCAACTGATGCGACTATGCTTGTCGAAAGAAGCGACTAAGGGGATCGGGTAGTCAGGCTCGCTGACATGGTTGATGCATGTCATCGTATCCCAATTGCGTGAATCGATGCTCGTGATATCAATCACTGGATTGTCTGGTCCAGACACTATTATTTACAGACCACCGTCATATTGCTGGAATATTGCTGCGTGCTGCGTGAGAGTAGCCTTGCAAATATCACTGTAGACTCACATTCCATAATGAAGTATTGACTGATAGACGTTTGACCGAATGATATCATTTGCTAATATAACTTCAACTTTTGATCTAATTTCCATTAATGTATGTTACATAGTTAATATGTTCATGGGCGTCTTCACTGAATACATAGTGTGAAGGACTGCTACGGTTGAGGATTAGTAACATAAATAATGATGATATTAGGATGAAATTATTGCCATTATTATTCCTTCAGATTATTCCCAAAAAGGTTATAATGTTTTCATATTGAACATAGAGAAAGCGGAATGGAGATTGTGGAGATTATTTCCTAGCATCGGCATTGTTAAGATATTATGTTCTGTTTGTTTGTTGTTTAATGCTGAACTCAGCAACATAAGGATATTACGGTTTACATATATTTAGGTTCTGTAATATTACATTTGTATTATTTTTCAAATTTTACAGAGACCAGATAAAGTGATAGAAAAATGTTAAATCGATATTTTTAAAAGTAAGCATATGATAGATTTGTCAACCAGAAATATTGCACACTAAAGGATAATCATTATATCATGACGCTATTCTACGTCGAGGTCAACGATATTGTCTATGATATTGCTACACGACTGGTTATTACACGGATACGTCATGATAAAGCGATTAGAAATTGCCATTTGAATATATAAAATAGCTACGCGATAAATCGCAAAGAACAAAGATGAAGAAAGCGTTATTTATTTCACGATAAAACATTGTTCTATCATGACGTCATTTCTGGAGATTCGAACATTCAGGTTCTATTCAGGGAGTCATCATTATTTAAGAACAGGTAAATAATATTAAAGCGTGTACCTTTAACTAATTGAACACCCTTAAAGAGGTTGTACGTTATGTTGATGTCTCATTTAATAAATAAACTAGTCGTGGTCGCTGTTTATCGTGCAACAAACAACTCTCCCACTCGCCATCTGTTTCTTAATTACATGAACATATACACTGACATTATCTCTTTTTATCAGTTAACAAAAGTGACATAAGCCTTTACATTATCATAAGAAACCCTTGACAAAAGTAGAGCCAACTGCACGATTCCGACAACACCAGGAGCATGTGTCATGATTCACCAACAAACAATGATGACACTGGGCGCTCGCAAAGAGACGTGCTCATCCCGATCCACTGGTGGCACCCGCCACAAACACATGCAAAGGCAAGCCAATGGTTCACACGAAAAGGCACGGGAACATGCGGTACATGTCAAAATAGAGCATTGCACCAGACATCATTTTGGTCATTGCTACGTCAAACCTGGAAATGCCGTCTACATGTCCAACGCAAAGCCCAAGCCAGTACCCAAATCCTTTAAGGCCGACCAAACAACCCCCTGAGCACGACGCTTGCCGAAATCCAAAGTTCTGGATAACATACATTTTCCCCTAACCTAAAGTAATCTGTACTAGTTCTGAAGTACATCGTATTTGCCCGTATGAATCGTCTTATGTCATTTATTGCTGATAAACAGAGTATGCACGTACCAAACCTATACTCTCGATATACATGTTGCTCTTACTTTAAAATTATTGGGTTAACAAGATATGTGTATTAAAGTGCCATGCTTTCCTGCTGTGCTATCATTCTAATTTGAAATAATGATATAAATAGTTACAACTCATCTTTTAATATTTTTTCAAGGTTGGGTTAATCAGAAATGTATTCAACAACTATACTTACTCATCTTTAATTTGATGACTTGATCATTTCTAAATAAAAGGCCCTGCTAATTTTTTTGAACTATTAACAAAGCTGACCCATCCCATGCATGTTTGAAAGGACATTTTTATAATTCAGCACACTTTGATCAGGACATTGTGTGAAAGATGGCTATCATTAGAAAATGTTATATGAAGAATGTGTTTCAACGAACTTTACTCAGTCATTCAACTTAAAGGCATCAGGTTTGTCTGGCATGCAGACCCAGAAACAAGAAGATCAGAGATTAGATGTTATTCTAGCATCAGATCTGTGGTACGTTCACTGCATCAGTGTTGATATTAAAATGATATTTACATATTTAAATACATACAGAGGAAATGCTTAGCATTCATCTTTAAGGGAGAGTGTAAGACTTGCTTAATACATATGTATGTGGACATATATGTATGGACATTTGGATAAATATAGATATACCTCCTTATAGATAGTGACCGTAGAAGATTGTAGAACGTGCATAAAGAAAATGGAATAATTATGAGAGCAATCGAGTCAAAACCACGTTTAGCAATATTCAGCCATATTGCGATATTGGTTTCCAACATACAAAACATAGCATGAAATCATGACTTGAATTTGGACCTGGCTTTCTAGTGTGATGTAACACCCCATAATCTCCTGTAGGAAAAGAGCTAAAAGCACAAATGAAGATCAGAAGATGAAACTGATGTATACATCTGGACATATATTTGTGTAGTATTACTACATTAATTCATCAGTATATGTGTATTTTGCGCAAAAGGATAGTGTAGCATCGACGCTGACATGCTCATATAACTATTCACCAGTGCTGTAAAACAAATAGGAGAAACTGTTGAAATTGATATTTTTAGCAAGCCGCTAGATTAACATAGACACTTTGAATTTATATTTTAAAAAAAGAGTTGTCTTTTGATTTATATCGATAGGAACATTGATATTCTGTCTGAAGAAATATAGATTGACTAAAACTAGAACTATATTTAAATTTGAAAGGAGTCCCACTGGGATGGAAATTTCAGCCTGAACCTGATGAACCTGTTTCATTTGGGGGTATAGCATTACAGTAAGGTCTTGGCGGAAGGGAAAATATTATGGTTCAGGGAATGTGAGACAAACTACTTCACGGTCTGAATCGCCGTCGTCATCTTAAGAGCTAAGAAATGTGAGCCATTTGAGACAGCGACTCGACGCCTGTTTGCACCCATCAGACACCAGCCGGTACTGTCACTACTTCTCTCTCCAAACGAAAAAAATACAATGTCGGAAGTGTATATTTTTAATCCTTCTAATGCACTATTTAGATACATGTTTTAACATGTAATCGCATTTATCTCATGTCGGAAGTGTATATTTTTAATCCTTCTAATGCACTATTTAGATACATGTTTTAACATGTAATCGCATTTATCTCATGTTCACAAATGTATCTGTGATGCTGGTACCGTTTTTGTCGCCATTGTGTAGCTTTTGTGAAGTAATTACGAAAATCAAATACATGTGTTGAAATATGGACTTGTAAAAGAGCTCACCATCGAGCCATATGCAATCTATAGCTAACCCATTTAATTGCCGTGAATGGAAATATTATCAATGTACTTATACACACTTATTCTGGACATAAATTCATTGTACCTTATTATTTAAAAAAATACCCGTGAAGATCCTTGTCAGAATAGGCCTTGAACAACCAATGCTTGTGCGGAGGCGACTTACATAATCAGGCTCGCTGACTTGGTTCATGCATGTCATCGTATCCGCATTGCGTAGATGCAACGTGTTATTGTATTGTCGTATGGTAATATAAGGTATTATTCTTTTTATATCGAAACTAGAATGATTTTGTTGCTATATTAGTATCAAAATAATTTAGATATAAGTATCAAAAATAATTTAAATGTAATGAAGACTCATTTAATCACAAATCTCCTGGTGTTTATAAATATAAGATAACTAACATAGGAAATCCTAAATGTGTCATATATACAATAAAGAATGTCACCAATTGTAAAATCATAATTAAAGTAAGCATCAGTTCTAAAAATTGGAAATAATATACATTCGAGCATAAAAAGTTTAGTATCTTCAAATGGGACTCCACATGGACAAGACGGATCGGGGAAGATTTGCCATTAGTATCGCCGTACCTTATTTCCCAATTGCAAGTCGTCTGTTAAGATACTTAAATTATATGAACTATATGATCGTTTATGATACTGTGTCATAGACTACATGAACACACAACAAATGTTAAGTAATTATATGAAGGTGATTTCATGAACATCATTTTATCCACAGCTTATTCTGTTCAGTTAGTTTAATTCCAACGGAAATGTTCATGCATCAATGTTTTATAAATATGTACAAACGTAGATTTGTACCCTTGGTAAATGCATATAGCTATCGTCCATATTTGCAAACAGACAAAACGATTACTTGTTACACCTGAAGCAGATGACATCTTTACTACCTTTGCGTTACAAAAGAAACTGAGCATATTCTTTCCCAGTAGATGGAGAAGAGGATAATCCCATTGTTGTTTGGTCAGTTAAGAGAACTGTTAAATGAGAATCATTTGCCAGACATTCTCATGCACAACAAACCAAACACGAATTTAAATATTATATTTACTTAATAATGCAGCCATTATATATGATAAATACACATAAACCACATAAAGGCATATTATTTTATTATGTCGGATACATTGCCACCAGCCTACTCTAATTGGCATTTAAAAGTCAGCCAAGCATCATCTACGTAGATTATAGTTTCATCGATCGCGACGTCGATGTTACGTTCATCTACGTAGATGATACATTTTCTTAGACCGTGGCCCTAATACGCTTCCTCAAGGTAGCAAACATGTATGAGATAAATATATCAAATCAATACCTTGCATACTTGATATGCGTGTTTTAGTGCTGACATTGATTTAATTTTGTTGATATGACTCATGTCATTTGAATTGTTAGTGCTGTAAATAAACATAGTAACAGTTTGTGGTGTTCTTTCCTTACTGGCTGACAAATGGGTGAAGAAAGGGCTGAGTCCACTTAAACCGTAGGTAACATTTTAGGCCTGTCATACAGTTCCTGAAACAAATATATCCAATACAGCCGATGCAAGTCAATCATATTTGGCAAGACTAGATTACTGCAGTTATATATTTTATTAATATAATCAAACAATTGTTTTTATTTTTGTAAAATATGTTCATTTCAGAAACTAGATGTTAGTCTAGCCAGCGGCCTAAACTGGCATTAATTTGGTTACACGTTTCATGATTTACAGTATTCGTGAAGAATATATAACAATTAGCCACAATTAGAGCCTTTGGTAGGAGTAGAGGGAATGATAAGCATAGACTTGCTAAGTATTTTATTATATTCATGCTAGCTCAAAAGAAACTTTGATTTATGTTTGTAGTACACCCCAAAAAGAGGTATTACACAAGTGATATATTAAGATGACATACAACTTATACATACTTACGTGTATAAACTACTATCAAACAGTGAGGATAACAGGTGTTTGCATAGAGGTGAGCGTATCCTGCACCACCGGTGGAACAAACACATGCAAAAGCAATTTAGTTTGTTAAACCCGAAAAACACGGAAACGTTTGGCACAAATCAAAACAGAGAATTTCATCGGACATAACTCCATTTGCTACTTCTGTGGTAGTCACCAGTCAACCCATTTTTACTTCCAAAAATAGCTTTAACCCTTTTAAAGCTTTTGAGAAATTCAACAGTATGGGTTTGGTCTGACAAAGCAAGAAGCACAAATGGGACATGTTTCGGCCAATGATTAGAGTATTCTTGCAAGTCTAAGGGTCCAACAGGAGTTATTTCTGCGACATGCTATTTCAAAACACAAAATTCAGAGTGATATTTATGAAAAGAAAAATTTAAATAATACAAATATAAATTCCTTCCAGGTGAAGGCTATCACTTGAAATCAAATTAACAAAGCAGATTTTAGTCAATGACACATCTCTTGGACTAGAAGTTCATCTCTGTCACCATTCTATGGTATTTCTGGAAAGGAAAGTTAACTTGCCAAGTTGTAATATACGTGAAAGGCTTAATGTTGCTGATTAAGCGCAAAGATATAAACTCTAACTGACTGCTCAGTAACATTCATGTAATATTAGTAATATTCAAATAAGTGTACTTGTTCTAGGTGTGTGTGTGTGACGTGGATACATATATATAAGCGTATAGAAGAAACGTCAACAAACTTGTAACTATGTATAAAATAATAAATAAGCAATGTCCTTCATATGGAACTGATCTTATACCACCAGCTGTGTCACAGAAGATCAATTATAATCTCAGAAACCGCCATGATTTTGTAGTTTCATTTGCACGGACATCTACGTTTAAAAGGTCTTATATTATAGATACATTAGGCCAATGGAATAATCTATCATCAGGAATCAGGGATAGTCCGTCAATATCTTATTTTAAAGCTGTCGCATCTGAGCAGCCTACATCACCACCTATGCACTATAATTCTACCGAGGCATATGTGAAATGAATGGCAAAAATATGATTTATGAAGGATCGACCAATTACTAATAAAATACATTGTGCTGTACAGACCTACGCAGCATGCTGTGACAGCGCACTGCATTATTGAAACGGCTGAAGAAATGCATATGTAGCCTAGTTTAGACTATGCACTTGTTTTGTGTAAATATACGACGGCGAGGTTGGGGCAACCTGACACACATGAGCATTAATAGCCATGTTTACCTGTACTACTTGAGTGCCAAGGTTCAAATCATTCATGTGTAAAAAATACTGTCGAGGCATCTGTACATCTTCTTTGTCGAATTGCATTATTAAAGTACATCAAGATGAGACATCATATACATTCATATATATTTGTTGAGCACGAAACCATGAATTGTAGCTAGGACATTTCCTCGAAACTATATGGGCGGCCATGTAGCTTCAATATCTTAATAAATTATATCACTGAACATTGGTCAAGGTGTATTCAGTAAACAAAGATCTGAAGGGCTGTATTTCCTTCATCGAACACACTATGCGTTCATCACAGATTGTGACGGATTACGGATAGGAACGAACTAGCACTTGTTTGGCAGGCAGGTTATGTTAAGATTTGTTATCTTGTTCTCTCTCTACCCTCTACTTCCTTAATTACAATTTAAATCCCAAATAGACTTTCGGGCCTAACACTGTGGCAATTTTAGACCCTCTGTTTCTCATCATCTCATAAGACTAAGTCATCAACGATGTCATAGCTGTCTGACATGTTTCTTATGAACAGTTTATGAAGTCCAAGTGACTTAAGCCAAAAATACGCGCTATCCATTTGATCGTCGTTTGTATGTGATTTTTGGGGAGAGGAGGTGCTAACTAGATTACTAATGAGATGGTGATAAGGCTCAGGTTATGAAACAATCTGAACTCACAGTCTTGAATTACTACACAATACACTGCCTGGGACCCCAGCTTCAATGGCTACAGTGTGCAAAGATTGTTTGTGAATGAGATAAGCTATATTGTTAGATTTAGTTCTCAGGATATAAGTTCTTGAAATGCATGACGTAGCAGTCCCCTTATGTACTCAATATATGCTATTTCAGTATCCAAGTATCTAAGTGGCAATAAGTATGGCACTTGTGCCCCATCCCTTTGTCTCCTTGGACAATAAAATATATTTGGAACAAATTAAAAAAATCACACACATCATACCATATTACATGTCTCTTATTCCTGTGTGTAGTATATTAGATACACTTAAAAAAACAGAACAAGTATGTGTGTAGACATATGGTCAAGTGCAGAGAGCGGATTAACAGTGACAGTGACAAGTGACAAATTCTTTATTTTTGTCTCATCGGAGATACAGGTAGTAGGCATATACATTTAAGTACACTATAAAGTATCTCTGCTTCCCACGATGTGGGTTATAAGAGACCAATGCATACATAATGCATAGTAAAACAAACTGAGTTAAAACATATAAAAAGCAGTATAAATATATATGGTGTTATTGGTAGTGAGATTTTCTTCGAACAGCCATTTTGTAGCACATACTACCTAGTGTTGAAATAATATTATAATCATTTAGAATATATACAAGCTCAATATTATCACTTAAGTTGCCATTTGTGGGGATAAATACTTGTGGAAGGTGGGTAACACGAATATCATCATAAAGTGAGCAGCGGAGAAGAAAGAGATTTGCATCTTCTACAAATCCAGGTCAATATTTACAAAAACGTTGGTTAACTGGCACAGGAGGATTAGAATAACGTCCCAATTCAATCTCGAGCTTCATAGAACCGACCTTTTATAACAGGGAAGGAGGACATAAGGCTCTGTATTAATAGCTGCTTTAAATGTTCTATAGGTTCTCATTTTCAGTCGGGGGTGATTGCATTGCATTCTTTATTATAATCACTTGAAAGTGTTGAAATCGATTTGTGCTGAGCTCAGATTGGTTTGTACGGGATGCCGCGAAGTGATTGGTAACATGCTCTCGTGCGCATAGCAGATTAGCCAACTGAGTGGATTGCACAGAGGATGAAAGCTATATCATTATTACTTAAAAGTGTTGAATTTGGTTTGTACGGTTTAATTGTACGGTATACATTGTTATAATGTAAAATCTCCGCGGAAAATCGCGTTTTTTAAAACAGTAGTCCTCGGAAAAATACATACATACATATATACATATATACATTCTGAATACCAATTATGCTCATCTAACGCTAATAACTTATATTTTAGACGGGTAAAATCGAATTGGGTTAAATGCAGACCGTCAGAGACAGTTAGATCTAAACTAATAAGCAAATCCAAATCATTGTTTACCCAGGGTTTACGGAATTTTGTAGACCATTTTCTAATCCAACAAAGAAGTCTATTTGGATCGACCGCTTGAATTCGCCGCCAAAAACGAAATATTTTAATATGCTGTTTTGTAAGTGGGCTTGTCCATCCTAATTCGCCACGGACTGATAGATTTGGAGTTTTGTTAATAACCGCAAGCAAGAAACAAGCAGCTCTGTTTTGAACAGAATTAATACAGCTGAATTGCTTGAGGCCCCTGATTGCCGAACCGTTCGAAAGTATAGGCTGAACATACAGTTTATCAAAAACTGAAGATAACATACCACCCGCTAATGTAAATTTACAGATAAGAACACCAAGAGCTCTATTTGCTGATGTTGCCAATTCCTTAACAGAATAAGTAATATCCAAATATTTTAGCCTGCACCTTGTTGCCTTTGAGAGAGTCTGTGTCTGTAGAGCTGGTTTTGTCCTTGTCTATTTGGTATTCACTCGCTGGAACACAAATATTGGATATTAGCATTGGATTGTGATTTTGAGCATCCGGGGGCATATATGACATGTAAATTTGTTTCCGATTATAGTACTTGTTGTTCATGCATATGTTCTAGCAATCATCAATTTCATAAATATTCGGTTTGCTTAATTTCTACTTTGAAAAGCTTCGTTGGTCTGTATAATTTAGCACGCGCATGGTTGGGTGCAAACCAAATTATATTTATTTCTCATAAATTAAACCACCAGCGGCGGTACTGGAGCATATATCTAATACAGAATAGTACATCAAGGATGCAATTTCCATTTGAAGATTATGTATTTCTGAAGCTTGAGTACATGAATTGGTTGAGTGGCGTATTTTACGTGATTTACATCATTAAAATATAAAAGAATCTACACATTGATACAGGTATAAATGGCGAGTTGTGATTTATTCAAGAACGAAGTCAGTAATTGGGGATTTAACTTGCGCTTTCCGACATTGTGCGTATTTCGCACACTGTTAAGAACGAATTGTAATTCATCTATTCATCTACCCGTGTCAAAGCAACATGAATACGTAATTCGTATTAAATCAAAAATTGACTTATAGGTTATAACATGAATATCATTGCGCTTTTTAGGATAAAAGTGCAACTTTTGTTTTGGGATGAAAGTACCCCAAAAATACCCTTAAAAAGACATGATTAAAGAATTTAAGAATCAACTGTATTTATGCACGACTTCAAACAAACTGAAAAAGTATACATATGTTTATAAAGCTATATTTACATGCATGGCACAAAGATTAACATGAAATAATAATGTTGGTCATGTTTGTTAATTTCTACATTTCATTGTTATTGGTATTCCTAGGATGTTGTAATTATACAAGGGTTCTGGTCTTCTTTGACGTAGAATACATGAACTGGTTGAGTGACTTCTGCCATCAACTTGAGAGGATTACCAACACATATAATCACAATCCTTTGACAAAGAGAAAAAAAGGGACATAAATCGTACAGATATCATATCTACCTGGTACTAAAAGTTCACTATCCATCTCCTCTGATAACAAACTGTTACATTTTATATCCCCAAGCACCAATACTCAGTATGCTCATGGAGTAATTGTCAAAATCAGAAACCTGAATGAAATCCTGTTTACATGGTCACACCCGGAGATAGTTAAGATCTACAGATCTACTCAGACAACATGGCAGTCTGTATTCATTCATCCCAAAAGTCCCCCACCAAACTTCCTCTTATTAATTCTTACAAAAACTAAAAAGAGGTATTTTGGGAGATGTCCTACTGTGAATGGGAAATTGTTCATGCTTTTAACATATTTTGTATTCAGTAAATGAATCGGGATTGCTAAAAACTGCCCCAGAAACAAAATTATATTTATCAAGTAATATTGATATGTGTTGGTTAATAATATATATACATACATATTATAAAACATAATACATATATACATTAAAACAGAACACAAACGAGTGGCCAACAGTTTGGTGCGGTTGATGGAAAAATATTCAATTATTAAGAAAAGCTATTTAAGTCTTTAATACTTAGTACATATCTTAAAATATGAATTAATTCTTAAGAACGTAGGACTGAATTCAAACTCTAACCTTTCGAATAGAAAGATGAATCGTTTCTTAAAATATTGTAGATAGGGCATGTGAAAAAATGCAGTATATGGGATAGCCACAAGAGCATGCATGATGCGTTATCTGAGATGTGTCTTTCAAGCCGATGGAAGTTTATCACTACAACCGAGTCCGGGGCGATAAATGATTATGTGACAAAATCTGGTATAACTGAATATAAGTAACATTGTCCAATTATAATAATAGTTTAATAATCCTCTATATCAGGTGACTATTCCAATTATTAATGGTATCAGGAAGGAATGACTTTGCATAGCATTCTGTTCAGCAACTTGTAGCCTGTAAATTGGTTCGATTTCTTTAAAAGTAATCACTTACAGAACAGATGTTTTAAATCTTGTGAAATAGTGTTTTCTTTTGGCTATGTTAGTTTCTCTGTAAAGTTCCTCATGACTTGTACCCCTTGTCGCCCCACAAATAGTCCGTAATGAATCTAAGTGTAAACTTTCTAGGATTGATTCTTCTTCTTTGGTACAATTATCCCAGATATGGGAGCAAACACATGGGCAATATATGCTTGTACATAACTTCTAACGACTTTAACTTGAAACTGAATAGTTTCTGTTTCCTTTGGATTAAATTTTACTTGCTTTAATCCAATTGGTAATTTTCTCCAAATTGGCATTACTATTTTACGCAGTAGTATTTTGAGTTGTCCATTTGGGGAATTGTCTGGACCCCATCGCAAACACAGTAAACATAAATTCTAAGGGTGAAAATATATACAATAGTTTGTTGGCTCGACATGCTAAGCTCCATCGTTTTAGTTATAATGTAAAAATAATAGTGATTTTGAATTATATTAAAACTTTTTAAACATTTATGTATTTGAGGTGAGAGGGATAGCGACACACATATATAAACATGCCCTATTTTATGATAATGATTGTACAATTTGGATTCCTTTTAATCTGTTTCGTCAAACAAATATAGGATTTGATGTTGTCATATCGTGAATCAATTTTTTTAATATTCACTTGATGACTTTGTTGTGTACTTGTCTTGTAAGTAAATTTCATTTCTTCCAAATGTTCTATTGCGAACACATATAGAGTCAGCGCTCATGATTGTCATATCTATTGCACGAATGAATGAACATATCATCATTAATAAACTTCACTGTGTGTTCTGAAGTCAAATCTCTGTAAGGCATCCTGCACTGCTTCGTTCATGTTTACCCTCAAATGTACGATAGAAAAATCTGTGTGTCTTTCGCGCGTCAATCTTCTGCTGTCACAATCGTTATATCAAACTTATGTTTGAGGTCTTGGTGAAATTAAATCAAAATGCAATTAAATCAAGCGTATCAGAAGAGAAATGTCGATCGTTTAGTGACACCATTAACGACTGTAAGTGATCAATCACATATACTTACTAGATAATATCGAAGTAAGGATAAGAATTTATGGATGAACAACTTCTTAATTACAATTAAGAGCGACGTTTCGATGTAGGTTCTAACACCGTTATCAAGCAAGTGATTTAAGAATGGATGTATTTGTTCTCAAGGTTGTTGAGTCGGTTGATGGTTGAGATTGCCACGTCTCCATGAAGACGACGAATAACTTCTTTGATAGGCATTTAGAAGTTGGAGTACTAAGTAAGGATAAGAATTTATGGATGAACAACTTTTTTATTACAATTAAGAGCGAATTTTCGGTGTAGGTTCTAACACCGTTATCAAGCAAGTGATTTAAGAATGGATGTATTTGTTCTCAAGGTTGTTGAGTCGGTTGATGGTTGAGATTGCCACGTCTCCATGAAGACGACGAATATCTTCTTTGCCTATCAAAGCAAGTGATTTAACCTATCGGTTAAATGTGAGCCATAATTCTTGGGAACAATCGACGCGAATAGCTAGACGATTGTTGGTGCGGCGTTAAACAACAATCACTCAATCACTCAAAAGAAATAGATATGTTTCATTTTGTAACACCCTAAACAATACAAATATAAACCATGTCATAATTACTTATAAGCACCGCGCCAGGAAAAGCACCAGACGCCTCAATCTCTTACCCGTCAATATCATTGCGAGGAGAGAAAGGACTCCCGCTAACAGTGAGGAGTACTAATTAAACATTCCAGTAATGTTACACGCCACTATATCAGTTTTATTTGTAACTTGCTAATAATTTTGATCGGCTTTTTGCACATACAAAACAATTAAAGAATAATACATAGCAATATCCCCCTTTACCAACATTTACAAAGCAACACAGTACTCAACTTAAAACTCTTCATTTTGCACATATACAATAATTATACACGAATACATAACAATTATCTCCCTTTACTGATGTATATACAAAGAAAAACAATTTTGGATACATCATATATACAAAATTGTATATTTTTGTATATCTCATCATTCCAAACTTGTATATGCTTTGGATATATCATCTTTCCAAAGCATATACAAGCTTGTATATGTGGATTTTTTTTGCAGTGATCGATGCTTTTGATGTCAATAACTGGATTGTCTGGTCCAGACTCGATTATTTACAAACCACCCTCATATAGCTGGTATATAGCTGCGTGCGACTTTTAATGACAAACAATCAAACAAAAACTATTATTAAACACCTTCCAACCATGAGAAATTAAACTTTTATTTTCTATCTATTTAGTTTTATTTATAAAATAATTGGATTAATAATTTAATCATTGTATTGCCTTCTTGTCTGTCATGCAATGCACATGTTCAAACCCCTAAACTTTGAATATTTGATTTTTCACAAATTTTATTGTTAGTGAGTTGCCTCGATCTCTGGTTACCTACTCACATGAACAGGTCATAAGGATTTGGTTGTACTATCATGCTATGATATTTCAGTTGATTTAATTCATAATAAAAAATAAATAATTCACTTATCACAGTAAGAATCATATATTCGTTTATATCACTATCTGATGTTAAGGTTTTATTTCAGAAATGATAATGAATTCAAAATGCAGAAAGATGCACAATTTGCCATTATTTTAAATGCAATATTTCTCAATTTTTATAATGTACATAGTATAATATAATGATTAGAATGCATGTAACGGGCAGTATTAAAGAAAGAAATATTTGTCAATTAGTCCTATTTTTCAGAAATGCGCTTCAGTAGTATTATTGTATCTCCAGAAAGATGTTTACATTAAAGATCTCATTATTTGTGGATAATTCAAAAAGCAACAAAAAAAATATATATTTAACCATGACGAAAGAAAACAGAGTATACAATAACTTGCAATTGTTCAAAAAAAGATTACAAATCACAATAACATATCTGATATAAACAGACTTGTGTGAGGTGGTAATGCTTTAATCTCAACATTGTACCCTTGTTCGTGAACCCTTGTTCTATTTACCAAACACCCCAAACCCGAAACTCCACAATATATCCTATTACACTGATCCAGGATGGCCCTAGCAGGATTCTCCGTACACGTCAGTTCGCCATGCGATCCTGACACCCTTCTATGTCTCCAAGACCATAGAGAACAAACTTGTCACCTCACTTCTATCCCTGAAAGTAAGCATCGTTCTGTGCTCCTTTACATTATAATTTGTAGCTACATAGTTTTAACTACGTAAATTTTACTGACAACAGTACTGCCCCTGTTGAAGCTATGTATAGCTGGAATAAGAATGTCGAATTGTCGTCCATTGTTCGATGTCAATACTTCGATGACAAGTGACGAGATCATATAGTATTCGTTGATGCCGTGCAACACTATAATATCAATTATAATATCAAGTTGACTAGTATGTACATTACTACAGTGAACATGTACATGATCATTCACTTCGTAATATCAAATACTTATATCATATTGTGTGATAAATTCAACTGGATCAGTTATTAATGTATTATTAATGTTCCATCAATTTCTTGCCTGGTTGGTCTATCCATGTATACAAAAAAAAAAAATTTTAAATTAAAAAGGAGCACAGACCAATTTATTAATTTCAGGCTAGAACTGTGGGAACCTAGACTTTCCCAAACATTGTAGACTTGAGTTGGTCTCCTTTGTTACTTCTCTTGGGTCTACGTCACAGCTCATACCACACAATAACAAGATCAGTTTGCCCCGCCGGAGCTCCTTGATTTTAGTTATGTCATCTAACATGGCCAACTCTGCTCTTAAGTAAACAAGAACCTAATAAAGTGAGGGGTCCTTAATCATCCCTATTTGACTGCTTATACAAATCTGATATCTCTCCTCCCAGCTAAATAATATATATTTCTGCTAAATATTCGAAACAGAGTGAGTGAGTTGGTACTACATTTGTATATGGTCCTATTTTAAATGATTGCAGCGCTCCAATATGAAAACAAATTGTGTGTGTTGTTTAACGCCATTCTCGGAAGTATTCCAGTGATATATGACGGTGGTCTGTTATATACGAAATAAATGCAACTTGAATCTTTCATCACATGCAGTACACGGTATATCAATTGCAATATACAGTACACAACATGCAGTTTACAGTGTGTCGCGAGCTCTCCGCTGAGCATGCAGGAGCACACGTTTCTACAACTACATGTTTGGAACTGTGAGTTGAACAGTATACAGAATATGGCACTATAAATGTACATTTCTTTTTCATAAGGAAAATTACATGGTATCATTCAAAGACTAAGTTAGGACCATCGCGTCAGTTCGAATAAAAAAAAAACATATTTGGTTCGCAAAAAGAATAGTGGTGTATGTGAAATTTTCTTGTTATGTGTTATGTTTTCGATATTTGTTTTAGTCGAAATTTAACTTTAGATCTCACCCCTTTTCTCAATGCTTTTGAGATTTGTGTTTGTTTTGGGATTCAGACAGGCAACGAGACTCGTGTCCCGGAGGGCGGAAGGTCTGGGGCTCGAGCCCCGGCCGTTTCATACCAACAGACGTTAAAATATGGTACTTGTTGTTACCCTGTCTGGCGCTCGGCATTAAGGGGCTAAAACAAGGACTGGTCGGCTGGGAGTCAGTATACTGTGTCTGAGTGGGGTATTCATGTTAAACTGTGGCATGCTGATATCTCGGTGAGCTAGCACTATGAATCGACATCAGTCCGGACTAGTACAAGCAGCCATACACACGACCACGTGCATGCACGTCGCTATGTAAGTGCAATAAAATTGCGACGTTAAACCCAATTTCACCTCACCTCACCTGTTGAAGTACGCATGTGTAGTGTGGGAGTATGTGCATGGTGTAGTAGAAGAGCGATATACCCTGTGTTTGTGCGTATGGAATGCGCCATTATATATCTGGCTTGTCTGCTTGTTATGTTTTCCTCAAGGCTTAAACTCATGTTCGATCACAGGTCCTATCCCTGATTGAAAGATCGGAAAAGACAGGTAACCAAGCGGGAAAAGTATGGAGTATTTCATGAGAAATAGGAACAAACAGATATTTGCGGGTAGGTCCTTCTCTTTTGGTTTCTAAATCATCTTACCTAACCTAAAAACTGATATTTTAACATTTGTCATTATATGCCCCCTGTCCTTCTCATTTTTTCATATATTTGAATACAACTCCTCATTTATTCAAAACTCTGTTTACAATATTTTTTCTTATCAAATAAGGCTCGGTTTAAACAGGGTCTGTTTATGCTGACGTATTATCATTAACCACATGGCTGAGGTTTCAACCCCTTTGTTACTGACACGACAGAACTTGTAAATATCGAAAATGCACCCAGCGTTGTTACGTTGTCAGGTATTGTCATGCAGTCCAACGATGTGTACACACAGCGATATTGGCATCATACTGGCTGTGCAACACTGAGACATGTTCAGTGTCGATGTACTGGGCTCCATCTCAGTCAGCTGAAAATCAAGCAATATACACGTTCCATCCTTAGTTTCCAAAATTCCTCAACGTGAGTGAGTGAGTATGGTTTTACGCCGCTTTTAGCAATATTCCAGCAATATCACGGCGGGGACACCAATATGGGTTTCACACATTGTACCCATTTCGGGAATCGAACCCGGGTCTTCGGCGTGACGAGCGAACGCTTTAACCACTAGTCAGGGCATTTTGAGCGGATGCCTTTGCAACAAAAATCATTCACATGTGAAATACTTAATGGACAACACATGTAAAAGTCCTCTACTTTTCAAAATCACAAAACTTGCTGCTAAAAATCACATTCATATTTTGTCCAGGATCATTTTTATGTTTCTTTGATCAGGTTATGATAAAACGTCGGATTGTCTTCACCATCAGAAATGTAAAACAGTTTGAGAAGAAAGGACAATTTTAAATGTGGATATATTTTTGCACCAATTCACATGAAAGCGGCATCACACGAACAGAATTTATCGTACGATTCCGACTATACCATACGGATGCGGTTATGGAACACTGTTGATGATACCAGGTGTTCATCGATAAATGGCTCATGAAGCAGCGTGTGTTTATGTAAAAGAAACACGTAAACTGTATCTTTATTGTAGATCCGTTTGGTACATAATCAAATATGTTTCAAAGGCAAACGACACTGTCTATGTATTGATGTATTGTTGACTGACATGGTCGTATGATGCCGCTTTCAGGTAAATTGGTGCAAAAATATATCCACATTTAAAATTGTTGTACATTTTTTATGATGAAGACAATCAGACGTTTCATCATAACCTACCCTAAGAAACATAAAAATGAGCCTAGACAAAATACTAATGTTATTGTTTATATATGTTTTGAATCTTTAAAAAAAACACGGGTTCCCTATTCAGCCCGAGGGGACATCAGGTGAAGGAGTAAGCATATACTCCGAAACATTGTGTTGTTTATCATAAAGAAGTTGACATCCATACATTCTCTTCCTTATGCGTTTCACTTCTAAATGCCTAATGTGCTTGCCGTTGAAAATAACACTATGTAACTAATACTTTGACAGCATATTGAAGGTACATACATATAAAACATTTTAATTACTTATATTAAAGCAACACAATTGTCTTCATTTTAGTCTACGGTCTACAGTGTTCAAGGAATCATCTAGGTCCTTTTTTTGGTAGCTTCACTGTTGTTTTTGAGAGAATGAACAGTAAAGGCAGTAATGTTGCAGGTGCCGTTATTTTAACGGTGTGTCTGATCCTGGGAGTTACAGTCAAATGGGGTTCACGTGAAGGAGTGCCAGAAAGTAAGTGATACTGTAATATGATTCTCTTACATCACTGTAATATACATGGCATCAGTGTAAAATAACTGACAGTGTCAAGTAACTGACATCAGTGTAAAGTAACTGACAGTGTAAAGTAACTGACAGTGTACAGTAACTGACATCGGTACAATTTAACTGACATCAGTGTAAAGTAACTGACAGTATAAAGTAACTGACATCGGTGTAAAGTAACTGACAGTGTGAAGTAACTGACATCAGTGTAAAGTAACTGACAGTGTAAAGTAAATGACAATGTACAGTAACTGACATCAGTGTAAAGCAGCTGACATCATTGTAAAGTAACTGACAGTGTAAAATAATTGACAGTGTAATGTAACTGACATCAGTGTAAAGTAACCGACAGTGTAAAGTAACTGACAGTTTACAATAACTGACAGTGTAAAGTAACTGACATCAGTGTAAAGTAACTGACATCGGTGTAAAGAAACTGACAGTATACAGTAACTCACAGTGTAAAGTAACTGACAGTGTGAAGTAACTGACATCAGTGTAAAGTAACTGATATCAGTGTAAAGTAACTGACATCAGTGTAAAGTAACCGACAATGTAAAGTAACTGACATCGGTGTAAAGTAACTGACAGTGTAAAGTAACTGACAGTGTAAAGTAACTGACAGTGTGGAGTAACTGACATCAGTGGAAAGTAGATGACATCGGTGTAATGTAACTGACAGTGTAAAGTAACTGACATCAGTGTAAAGTAACTTACATCGGTGTAAGGTAACTGACAGTATACAGTAACTCACAGTGTAAAGTAACTGACAGTGTGAAGTAACTGACATCATTGTAAAGTACCTGATATCAGTGTAAAGTAACTGACATCAGTGTAAAGTAACCGACAGCGTAAAGTAACTGACATCGGTGTAAAGTAACTGAGAGTGTAAAGTAACTGACATCAGTGTAAAGTAACTGATATCAGTGTAAAGTAACCGACAGTGTAAAGTAACTGACATCAGTGTAAAGTAACTGATATCAGTGTAAAGTAACCGACAGTGTAAAGTAACTGATATCAGTGTAAAGTAACTGACATCAATGTGAAGTAACTGACATCAGTATAAAGTAACTGACATCAGTGTAAAGTAACTGATATCAGTGTAAAGTAACCGACAGTGTAAAGTAACTGATATGAGTGTAAAGTAACTGACATCAATGTGAAGTAACTGACATCAGTATAAAGTAACTGACATCGGTGTAAAGTAACTGACAGTGTAAAGTAGCTGACATCAGTGTGAAGTAACTAACATCAGTGTTAAGAAAATGACATTAGTGTAAAGTAACTGACAGTGTACAGTAACTGACATCAGTGTGATGTAACTAACAGTGTACAGTAACTGACATCAGTGTGACGTAACTGACAGTGTTAAGTAACTGACATCAGTGTGACGTAACTTACATCAGTGGGAGGTAACTGACAGTGTACAGTAACTGACATCAGTGTAATGTAACTGATATGAGTGTAAAGTTACTGACATCAGTGTGACGTTACTTACATCAGTGGGAGGTAACTGACGGTGTAAAGTAACTGACATCAGTGTAAAGTAACTGACAGTGTGAAGTAACTGACATCAGTGTAAAGTAACTGACAGTGTAAAGTAGCTGACATCAGTGTAAAGTAACTGACAGTATAAAGTAACTGACATCAGTGTGAATTCACTGACAGTGTAAAGTAACTGACATCAGTGTGAAGTATCTGACATCGGTGTGAAGTAACTGAAACTAGTGTGAAGTATGTAGCATTGACGTTAAGTCACTGACGGTATAAAGTAACCTCAGTGTAGAGTAACCTCGGAGTAAAGTAACTGACATCGGTGTTCAGTAAGTAACATCGGTGTAATGTAAGCAACACCAGTTTGATGTAAATGACATCAGTGTACAGTAACTGATACCAATGTATGGCTAGTGATGCATGTAGGCATATTAAAAGATATATTGCAAGAACTACTGTAATTTTGACTATCTATATTTGTGTCTATGTTGAAACCAGATCATACCCATTTGCAGACACATTCCTTATTACCAAGAATCATACCGCACTCTATGCAGCAGATAGTCTTGGTTGTCCTCAACGGTGTATTGAAATGATCGTACTGTGGATGTGGGTAAGAGAACCGGTTAGGCAGCTTCGCGTCAAGATCAATGAAAAAAGGGACCTTGGTCCCTGAGAATACATGTGATATTCATCAAACAAGTGCAATTATTTTCTCTGCACTCAGATTTCCCACGATCCCCTTAGTCGCCTCTTACGGCAAGCATAGGTAGGTAGCTGAAGACCTATTTTACCCGGGATCTTCACGTGTCTAATGTAGCAATGAGGCACACACTATTAACACTATGGGAACACTACAATCTTCATGATATCATACTTGCGATCAATGACACTACTGACACTATGGAAACACTACATTATATAAAGTGCTCTTTTTATAAACACCTCTGATCGTTGACACTATTGGAAAACTACATTCTGCAAAATGTTTCATGTGTAAACACCTGTGACCGGGAACATTTCTGACACTATGGAAACACTACATTGTACACAATGTCCTCTGTGTAAACACCTGTGACCGGTGACATTACTGACACTATGGAAACACTGCATTGTACACAATGTCCTCTGTATAAACACCTGTGACCGGTGACATTACTGACACTATGGAAACACTGCATTGTACACAATGTCCTCTGTGTAAACACCTGTAACCGGTGACATTACTGACACTATGGAAACACTGCATTGTACACAATGTCCTCTGTGTAAACACCTGTAACCGGTGACATTACTGACACTATGGAAACACTACTTTCTCTACAACATCATGTGTGACCACTGTTGGACCAGTGGTGCATATACGTTTCAGTTACACAGTACTGACAACAGAAACTAAACATTTAAAACAGATGAACAATGACAATATCAGAAGTCCTTAGAGATTATTAATAAACACTATTATCGTGTTAACATACACGGGTGGCCATGTCGTCTAAGGCACCGCGATTCGCTGTGCAGAGTGGCGTCCCTTGGAACGCCAGAAACCTATGATTGTGGGTTCGAATCCCGGTTCGCCCCCGATTATGTTTCTAGGTTTGTCAGCACCATACCCGTGCTCGTGGGTTTCACCGAAGTGATAAACGTCTGAGACCTGCATCACTTCGGGCTTTCGTCCCACACTAAACTGACATGTCGTGATATAACTGGAATACTGTTAAAAGTGGCCTTAAACCCAACTCACTCACTCACGTTAATATACACTATTATACCAATAATTAAATTACCATCTCTAGCTAACTCAGATTACAAACGTCAGTGGGATAGAACTAAGTAATCTAAATAATCTACAAAGGCCAAGAATGACTTGCTGGTCAACTCAACTTGAGATGTATTCGCAGGGGCAGGTGGTGACTTCGGAACCCATTTCTATCAGAAGAGGACTATTTCAGGACGATTCTTTCAGTCCTTTGCTTTTCTGTTTGTCATTAAATCCTTTAAGCTTTTTGCTAGGCAAAGAGGAAGGTTATCATCCTGGACCTCCTCAGGAGAGATCCCCAACACCCTTCACCTCGTTTACATTGATGACCTTGAACTTTTTGCCAATGGAGGATCCACACTCAGAAAACAGATTCTCCTTGTCGAGTCCTTTTCTAATGATATCGGCATGTCCTTTAGACTCTACAAATGCAACATTCTTCATCTGAAACGTGGCAGGGTAGAAGAGGGAGGATCAGTCAGTTTACTTGGAGGAGGAATTATTGACCATCTCGTGGAAGGTCAGGCCTATACGTACTTAGGGATGCAGATAAGGGGACAACTCCAGAATGCCCATATCAAGGAAAACCTTCGAGCAGAGTACAAATGCAGCCTTAAGAAAATCTGGAGTTTAGATCTGAACGCTCGCCAACGAGGAAAAAGCCACAAATAGTTATGCTGTACCCGTCCTTTCATATTCTTTTGGTGTTGTTGATTGGACGAAACAAGAAATTCAGGGTATTGACACCCTCACACGAAGAATGATGTCAGACAAGAGATATCACCACCCTCGCTCTTCCCTCAATCGCTTATATTTACCAATTATGATGGGAGGGCGTGGTTTGATTAATCTGGAGGCTCTCCATGATAGAATTGTTTTGTTCACTTCTGCACACTTTTATTTGTCTGATGATCCTCTTGTGAAGCATGTCAACACTCATGATGAAAACAAGGCATTCCACAGTTTTCTAAAACGAGGTAAGGATGTGGGACATAATCCCAATGTCAGTATTGATTTTGTTGATGGTTCTGCAATGCTGGACGGTACAGAAATAAGTGTCAACCAAGCGAAGTGCCATATGAAGTCGGCCCAGACTCAGTTTTTCAAGAAGAGGCTTTCTGAACGACCACTGCATCGAGTTTATGTGCAGTGTGTTGAGAACATCAGCAGTTCTGCAGAGTCGTCTGGCCTGAAAAGTGAAACAGAAGGCATTCTGTTCGCTGCCCAGGACCAGTCATTTCCCACTCGAAACCGTCAATGTGTGATTTTGCATCAAAATGTAAATATGAAATGTAGATTATGTAATGAATTTAATGAGACTGTTCAACACATTGTCAGTGGATGCTCAGCTTTAGAACAAACACTGTATCTTAAGCGACATAAGGGAGTGGGTCGATCATTTTATTACCGTCTTCGCCATTCTTGTGGTTTTGACACACATGTCGATCGATGGTACGACCCAGAATATGTAGAGGGCGTCATGGAAAATTATAAATACAAAATTCTTTGGAACAGGCCCGTATTCAGCCTCATTCGTATCCAGCCCAACAAACCTGATCGTGTCCTATTTGATAAATCCAATGAAATCTTTTAAATTATTGAATTTTTTGTCCCTTTTGACACAAACGTGATTGACAAGCTTCAGCAAACATGGCAAATATGCAGATCCCGCTTTCGAAATGTCACGCTTGCATCCCAGGTGCCAAGTTGTCCGACTCCCCATTGTTCTTAGTGCCTTAATTAGGTTTGGTACCTCCCAATCTGTTGACTGAGATTGGGAGAGTACCCGGATTTGCTACCAAGATTACAGCCCTTCTGACAATCTGGGTAATGCAGAAGACATTGGGGAGTCTTCACATTCTCCGAAAAGTTCTGGGTGGGTTTGACCAGGCAGCGCTTCCTGGGAGAAGTCCCATTTGCCGTCTGGGCTGCGTGTAGAGGTGGCAAGGGGCCTTAGCTGATGATGAGCCTTACCAGCCTGACTGTGCCTAACTGATCAACCAAACTCTTGCTGCATTGTTTATTTTTAATCTGTACATAACAATAATAACAATAATGATACTAGGTGAGGAGAAATGGTGTTTAACTATTGCATTTATACAGTGACGTACATGCACGTGTGTGTGTATGTATGTGTGTGGCTGCTTTTTGTTAATGCCGATTTCATACTGCTGGCCCATTGAGATACCATGCCACTGTTGAAAATGTATACTGACTCCGAGCCGACCAATTCTTATTTTTACCCCTTAAGGACGAGCGCCAGGCAGGATAACAAGTACCATCTGTGAACGTCTTTTGGTATGACGTGGCCGGGGATCACGGGCGCTCTATCACTGGACCACTGAGGCAGTGTAATAATAATAATGACAGTAATAATGACTGCTCTCATACATTTACAATTAATTTTGAACTTTGCATACACGTTTCCAGCGCAAGAGACGGGTCCCAAGGTTACGCTGCTACAAGACTTCAAGGCGAAAATAAAAGGTACATTTTCAAACTCCATATACTTGATAAACGTAGAGTTATACACTTGGCAGAGTGGTGTTCGACAAAACAGGTTTACTGTTATTGCGAGCTGCAGTGTTTGTTGACAAGTGATGGTTCCTATGACCATGTTTTGAATATAAATCACCGAGAAAAAAAATATCGAGAGTGCTTACAAATACAACGAAATGATTTGTATTCGGATCCAGACCTGTTTCGTCACTGCTTAACTTTACGATGGGCCTTACGCCATAACAATGTTTCTATAATCCGGACCTTAAGTATCCGGACGATTTGACTGTGAAAGGAGGTGAAACGAGGCTGCACTGTTTTCCTACATTACAGACAAATTAACTGAAAATGAACGCGTATATTGTCTTTATCAGTCAAATAATTTGTGTTAATGATTCTACTAATGATAATGATAACGACGACGACGAAGACGATCACGACGATGCTGCTGCTGACGATGATGACACCTGCCCCTCATATATTTACAATTTATTTTGAACTTTGCATACATGTTTCCAGCACAAGAGACGGGTCCCAAGGTTACGCTGCTACAAGACTTCAAGGCGAAAATAAAAGGTACATTTTCAAACTCCATATGTTTGATATACGTTGGGTTATACACTTGGCAGAGAGGTTTTCGACAAAACAAGATTACTGTTATTGCGAGCTGCAGTGTTTATTGACAAGTGATGATTCCTATGACCATGTCTTGAATATAAATCACCGAGAAAAAAAATATCGAGAGTGCTTACAAATACAACGAAATGATTTGTATTCGGATCCGGACCTGTTTCGTCACTGCTTAATTTTACGATGGGCCTTACGCCATAACAATGTTTCTATAATCCGGACCTTAAGTATCCGGACGATTTGACTGTGAAAGGAGGTGAAACGAGGCTGCACTGTTTTCCTACATTACAGACAAATTAACTGAAAATGAACGCGTATATTGTCTTTATCAGTCAAATGATTTGTGTTAATGATTCTACTAATGATAATGATAACGACGACGACGAAGACGATCACGACGATGCTGCTGCTGACGATGATGACACCTGCCCCTCATATATTTACAATTTATTTTGAACTTTGCATACATGTTTCCAGCACAAGAGACGGGTCCCAAGGTTACGCTGCTACAAGACTTCAAGGCGAAAATAAAAGGTACATTTTCAAACTCCATATGTTTGATAAACGTAGGGTGATACACTTGGCAGAGAGGTTTTCGACAAAACAAGATTACTGTTATTGCGAGCTGCAGTGTTTATTGACAATTGATGGTTCCTATGACCATGTCTTGAATATAAATCACCGAGAAAAAAAATATCGAGAGTGCTTACAAATACAACGAAATGATTTGTATTCGGATCCGGACCTGTTTCGTCACTGCTTAATTTTACGATGGGCCTTACGCTATAACAATGTTTCTATAATCCGGACCTTAAGTATCCGGACGATTTGACTGTGAAAGGAGGTGAAACGAGGCTGCACTGTTTTCCTACATTACAGACAAGTTAACCGAAAATGAACACGTATATTGTCTTTATCAGTCAAACAATTTGTGTGTAGTGTATGTTTAAATGTGTTGCTCTAGAATTGGTTTCTAGAGTGAGTGAGTGAGTGAGTTAAAATTTAACGTCATATTGACAATATTACAGCCATATCGTGGTATTTAGATCATTGATGATGCATACATTGTGCTTGCATCAGAATGAAACGTTAATTTAGATATCATGTTCGTGAGTTATCAATGCACTTTTATAAGAATTAAAGTCAATTCTGTTTTGTTAATTGTGTCCTAAAACTGATGATTAAATATTGTATTGATTAGTTTCATTACTGATGGCCTAACTGACTGACTAGCAATTGCCTGGTGTACAATATAGCCAAACGCCTCATCGTTACTATTCCTAATTAGAGTCTTGACAAGTGTTTCGAGTGTCAGCTGCAACAAGTAGAGCAGACACCCGGTGTCGTGTTCATTGATCCATTTCATGGCTTGTCCGCCTTTTACGGCCAATGGAATCTGTTTTGACGAATAATTGAGATTGGTTATTCACTGTTGTTTACCTTTGGTATATATTGTGTAGTACAAGTAACGTACATAGAAGTAGTACATGAGGCATCTGGGGTGTCTTGTCCATTGTGGCATGCATTATTAAAAGTATTGAAGATTCATGGTTACAGTTTTGCCTTTCAGAATATGTCACATATTTAGGTATCGAGGAGAGGATTAAGGACACATATAGCTAGGAAATATTTACACAGTGTCTATGGTGTCATACTCAATGCGCTTAATCGATAAACCCCAGTGACATGTTGATGTCAGCAGTGTGTCATCATTGCCAGGCAACGTCGAAACTTCCTTCAACATAAATCATTAACACATCAAGGAAACGTGTGCTTTATTAGATATTGTTGAGTTTACATTACATGTCACAGTCATACTAATGTCATTGAAAAAGCTATCTTTTAACATCCAAAGTCAGGTATTTAAGTGCTTTTGTCCATAATTGTAAAACATAAAGCAATATTTTCCTGATTTATTCAGCTTTTCAAACTGCAGGGTTTTGGAAACCCAACCCGCCTCTGAAGTCCTGCAGCGAGACACCAGGATGTAAGTTAATCATTTCTACTTTTCTGTTGCTGCTGTGTTCCACGTATTCTCTTGCTGTTCAAAATTCATCTTGTCAACGTGACATTTTTTTATGTGGATACATCGTTTTGTTGACGCAAATTGGTTGCTTCGCTCGAATCATTATCGTACTAGCGTCTGATACAGGCACTCCGATTGTCTTGAACTTTGGAAACGCCTTCGGGGTGATGCCAGGTATGGCTAGTTATCTAGGTATGGCTATACTTTCGTATGGCAAGAATACTGCTGCTCGGTGTGATTCAACTAAGAAATACTTACTTCTTGTGTGCAGTTATAACGTTATGTTAAGTGTTTTCTGTTTGTGTGGCGGGTGTAACCAGTTGGCAGAACAAGCATCCCCTTTTAGCTAACACCTGGTGTCATTACTGTCTGTGTGTGATCCATTCATAATATTCCACCACTATTTTGCTTTTTACGCCCAATGCAATCTGTTATGGCAGATAACCGAGACTATGTGATCTCTGGCCTTGGCGTTAATCACTCGGATCTTGCGTCCCTCTAAATTAGGTTCAAACAATGTTTCCCATTTTATTTTTTCTCGTATTGCAGCCACTCCATGCTACGACACAAAGTGCAGCAACAGGACTGCTCAGGGATTTGAGGAAAGATTACAGAGTGTCATGCAGCTTACAGAAACTGTCAATACAACTCTGAGGGATCACATCATGGAGGTGATGAAAGTCCGGCATTCTGGCACGCGGGTTCTTATAGTAACAGGCGCGTCGTCCGATCACTTCCTTGAATCCCAGGGCTTGGTTCAGAGCCTTCACCAGAACGTGTTCCCTGAGCTGGATAACTACACCTTTGTTTACTACGATCTTGGGCTGGATTCAAAGCAGAGAGAACAGGTAAATAAGTAAATTTATCTTTCTTAACACATGTCGGATTCTAATTGTCGGAGACCAATTATACTTTTTTTCAATGTATCTCGCTAAAATGTAAGGTATATTTCTTACGTCCCCCTCTCGTATTGCCGAACTGTTGGCGTTACATTTGAAACATATTAATCGGAATTTAGCATCACGAATAAATGATGTAAGACGCCATTCCCCGCATATTCACGTTGTTTCCGAATAAAAGAGATCTAAGAGTAATAACTCGAAATTTGTATTCTATCATCTGCCATTGGATGAATGTGAAAACGATCGAAGTTGATAAATGCCTAACTGTGGTATTCTTACCGAATCGGAACATAGCATGCATGATGACTAAGATAACTGCAATATAATTAGGTGTTCATTAAGATACATCCGTAGTCCCACTCGGGAACGGTGGACAACTTGTACGATCTCATTCTGAAAACGTAGCCCCATGCGTCCCTAGGGCTTGGATGTTTGACAGAGTCACGGAGAGCTTTCCTCAAAATGTGAGATGACACGACCATCAATAGAAACACTGCTCAAAGGGCTAAAGGTGACATATTCTTTGTTTCTGCAAGACTGAGGACACGGACTGACATCTTTAATTTATGACCAAATAATATCACCAAACCAGACAATGTGTCCGATCACAATTCCACATAATTCATTATAGAATGTCAACGCAAGAGAATATCCAGTCCCGATTATCCGCTTGAAAAGGTTCTAGCTATAGTGCGCGTCAAATGCGAAATATTGGTGACTACTGCAGAAATGGATCACTGAAATCGGTGACCACACGGACAAGCATGGCTTGCCCTACCGGTAGCACTCGTCACTCGCACAATTTGCATAACAGGTGTTTGTTTGTTGCCTGGCCCCTCACAGCAGTACCCCTGGCCTGCCACGGTGGCCTGTAAACAAACAAGACATTCCTGATTTAGAGAGAATGCTCTCGCGTAAAGTAAAATGACGGTTATAAGACATGATTTGTCATCCAACACTGAAATCCAAACTATCTCAGAGACCCATTCTCCGCCTCAAAGTTTCACAATACAATGGATAAAGATAAAATCAGTAATTCATCATTGACAGTCCATCAGAACCTACGGCAAAGGCAGTATCCAAATCTTCCATATGTTCATGTTATCGGGACAATTGAAGGTCCTAGCAAACTTAAAGTCAAGTCTCTTCACTTTTAATATCTGTTATCTCTTACCACATGCAGTTTATCAATATAGCTCTGACGTGATTACTAAGAAAATCTATCCTAGTTTTATACATCCTAGCCATGGAGTGGAATAGAATCCACCACAGATGACAGTAAGCTGGTCTGAGTTTGTGTTCAGCGAGCAGCTTGCACTGCCGAGTATTGGGGGTCCCTTCACGACATATTTTTGTTCAAAAAATTTAAAATACCTTTTTTACAGAAAAGTCACATTATGTGAATACAGATGCAACGGACATTTTTTAGGAACGTCTTGTCCGCCGTGTGTTTAATTCCTAGCAGCCTGAGGGAACTGTCCACATTTTGACGGAAAAAAGCACGGTTCATACGTGCCATAAATTCATGGATACAAATCTACTGGATATGTTGAACAACACATGCGCACATACACCTGCACATCGAATAGAATCATGCGAGACCAATTGTCATGAACAAAGCACATTCCTGTTTTAAGTATGGACACTCAAGACAAATGTATATCCACAGTACATATTGACCTGTCATGACTGTGAATACTACATTGTGTAAACTCTGCTCTCTACATACAGCCCACAGCCTACAGTATTAAATATCATTAACATGCAAAATAATTGTTATTCGTATGTATGATAATTACGATACGGACGCAGAATGATAAAAATTGGTGATAATATATGTCTATCGTATTATGCCATTCTAAAAACAATCGAAGTTTCTAGATTTATTTCCATTCACGAACGCTGAGGTGGTACATATATCTACCCCAGGTACGTTTTTGTATTTACAAATATTCAAACTCGTGTTGTCCGCGGGAATTTCCTTTCTAAATGATCGCGACCTCGCCCTCGATAATATTTACGATGTTTCAACACAAACTAAATTTTGAGATATCAAAGTAAATTTGTTTGTGAGCCCTACAAGCGAAAAAGAGAGACCACATGACATAGAACTGTATACTGACTGTATGATGACTATATACACAACATTCTTGGCTTTACTGGAAAGGAATCGATGCTTAAAAGGCTTAAAGAATAAACAAACTTTATATTTACATTTTGACATAAATATAACTTACATAAATTGACCATCAGTGAACCTGAATCAAGTAATCAAGTAAAAGAAGTAGTCAATAGTGAAATCAATTAGGTCAGTCAGGTAATAGTTGCTTACATAAGTTGACCTTCAGTGAACCTGGATCAAGTAATCAAGTAAAAGTAGTGGTCAACAGTGAAATCAATTAGGTCAGTCAGGTAAATGCTGCTTACATAAGTTAACCTTCAGTGAACCTGAATTAGGTTATCAAGTAAAAGTAGTGGTCAACAGTGAAATCAATTAGGTCAGTCAGGTAAAGCTGCTTACATAAGTTGACCTTCAGTGAACCTGAATCAAGTAATCAAGTAAAAGTAGTGGTCAACAGTGAAATCAATTAGGTCAGTCAGGTAATAGTTGCTTACATAAGTTGACCTTCAGTGAACCTGGATCAAGTAATCAAGTAAAAGTAGTGGTCAACAGTGAAATCAATATGGTCAGTCAGGTAAATGCTGCTTACATAAGTTAACCTTCAGTGACCCTGAATTAGGTTATCAAGTAAAAGTAGTGGTCAACAGTGAAATCAATTAGGTCAGTCAGGTAAAGCTGCTTACATAAGTTGACCTTCAGTGAACCTGAATCAAGTAATCAAGTAAAAGTAGTGGTCAACAGTGAAATCAATTAGGTCAGTCAGGTAATAGTTGCTTACATAAGTTGACCTTCAGTGAACCTGGATCAAGTAATCAAGTTAAAGTAGTGGTCAACAGTGAAATCAATTAGGTCAGTCAGGTAATAGTTGCTTACATAAGTTGACCTTTAGTGAACCTTAATCAAGTAATCAAGTAAAAGTAGTGGTCAACAGTGAAATCAATTAGGTCAGTCAGGTAATAGTTGCTTACATAAGTTGACCTTCAGTGAACCTGGATCAAGTAATCAAGTTAAAGTAGTGGTCAACAGTGAAATCAATTAGGTCAGTCAGGTAATAGTTGCTTACATAAGTTGACCTTCAGTGAACCTTAATCAAGTAATCAAGTAAAAGTAGTGGTCAACAGTGAAATCAATTAGGTCAGTCAGGTAATAGTTGCTTAGATAAGTTGACCTTCAGTGAACCTGAATCAAGTAATCAAGTTAAAGTAGTGGTCAACAGTGAAATCAGTTAGGTCAGGCAGGTAATAGTTGCTTAAATAAGTGATAAGTTATACATTTATGATAACTTTTCCTGGTAACCGTGACAATAAGAATACATCAACGATATTTGGACTTGAATGAGTTCGAGATGAGATATTTTTGCTGTAGACATTGGGACAACCAGATCTCCATATTAGACGCGTCTTGCGACAAACACAATTGTGAAAGCAACGATAATAACGACACATTCATGATCATATTTCAGTTGAAGAAACATTGCCGGTGCGAGGTACGACGGTATCCTGTTGAGAAAATGCCACACATGCACCAAAAACTAAGATGTTACACGTGGAAACCATTCATTATTGAGGTAACATTTTTTATGGTTAAATCCGTACTATGATTAATTGTATCTAGTCGGTGATGCCGATAATGAGTAAGTAAGTGGGTTTGACGCATCTTTGAACAGTATTCCAGTTTAATGTGGGAGGTAAGCCCGAAATAAATGCAGGTTTCAGACGTTTTCCTCTTTGGTGAAACCAACAAGCACGGGTAATGGAAACATGGAAACAAGATCGGGGCGAACCGGTTTTGTGATGTATAACATGATATACTTTGTATTATATTACTTTCAGGCAAACATTCGCTCCACGGACATTTTGATTTGGGCCGATGCATCCGTAAGATTCCAAAAGTCCACAATTGGACCACTCATCAAAGAAGCCAACACGAAAGGCGTCATCATGCCAGTGGACCCTCCACAATATGCAATCTCAGATCACGTACAAAAAATAACATTTGATTATTTCAGTGAACAGACATGTCATTTTGCTCAGGTGGGCGAGATGGCAGCGACTTTTCTAGTTTTTAAGAATGAGCGTTTCATCAGGGAGGCGATACTCAAGCCCTGGATCGCATGTGCATTGGATTCCAGATGCATGTGCCCTTCCGGCCCAGAGAAGCTTATAGTGTGTTATACACACGTCAGAAAATATAACAAATGTCACAGGTTTGACCAAGCAGCTCTGAATGTACTTCTAGCCAAATTGTTCTGGGGCAATGAGCAATCATTTACTCCGTCTAGAAAATACATTAACATACAGAAAGAGGATAAAGTACACTATTTTGATCACTTAGGAATATGATGTTCACTGAAATGCCCTTGCACTTGTTAAGCTTTAAGTTTTTTTCTGAAATTGTGCCTAGAGTGAGTGAGTGAGATTATGCTATACGTCACATCGGCAATATTTGAGCCATATCGTGACGAATGCCTAAAGCAGTAATGGTAGAAGTAACAGTAATAACCTGATGACATTGGTCACACTGGGGTTTAATTAGGAGGTTATTGAAAACAATCACATATTGATAGCCTTGACGTTATACAAGTAAAGTGAAATGTGGTTTAATGTTGCGCTTAAGATTATTGCATTCATGTTGTGACGTGCATGCGCAAAGTGTGTGTGTGTGTGTGTGTGTGTGTGTGTGTGTGTGTTTGTGTGTGTGTGTGTCTTTTGCTATGGCACGGCTAGGGGAACGAATATCGAATCTTCTGCTTTCCTGGCAGATGCTCTATCCACCTCACCACAGAGGTGGTTCAGATCTAATACCGTATTCGACGTAATAAGCGCCCACGGCGATATTTGCTAATATATTGGCTAGTGAACAATCTCAATTAGCACCCCTTCCGATTGATCAATGTACACAAGACGTATTTTTTCGCGTATAATAAGCACTCGTGTGTTATATGCACCTTTAATTATGGGCAATTAAATTCTGGAGAAAATATATCTGTCGTATATAAACGTTTCAGGCTGTCAGCATAAACCACGAAATTTATCCTTTAACTCTGTTTTTTTTCAACCAAATTCCCCCTATTTCTAATCTTGAGAGGGCCCCTGGCGCGTATTACGTCGAATACGGTATATAGATTCGATACTCGTTAAAGAGGAAGTTGGCTGCTCCTTTGCACAGATATTCCCGCTAATGTTTACACATAGCCAGCAATGAATATGAACTCTAATTAAACCCTTTGTCTTTCTAACTCAAGCCTATTGAATGAAATATTATGTTGAAGTCGTCAGACGATGTTTGGAGTTTTAATGAGTTCTATGATTGAAAACTGTATCTGCCTGAAAATCAGACTGAAATATCAGAGCACCGCCAACGTTTAGAACTGGAAAACATTACTTTTTCTTCGTAAACTTCCGGTGGATGTCAATCATACTTACATAAACTTGTAACAGTTTGGTTTTCTTCTGATTGGGTGAGCAAGTGAGTGAATATGTTTTGTACGCCGCCTTTAGCAATATACCATCAAAGTCACGGCGGGGGAACCACTAGGCTTCCCCACCGCCCCAATTTTCCTCTGAAACATTACTAACCGGTTAAAAAGTCCAACTGCACACCACACACAACATGTCAAGGAAAGACATCGTGACTGGTGTGTTAAATCATAAATGAAATCCAAACCATTCATATAAATTCGAAGTTTTATGTTACCTTGTTTCTCACACCACATCATATTCAACAGAGCACCACAGAGCTGTGTTAAATGCTCCGGCTACAACCAAGCCGTTGTGACTGTGTGACAATGAAGGTCATACTGATGTTCTTTTGTAGATATATAATGTACGGGACTGGTGATCCGCAACAATCTGGCAGATGCACACCAGGGCCCATAGCCTCAAACATATATTGAGGACTGTTGCAATGTAGTTCTTCCAATGGTGTTATGGTGAGCTCCGCCAGATACATTATGAGGCAACATGCAGACACTATCCCTTCAGTAGACATATTTATACATGGATAGTTCTTTTGTACTCTGTTGTAATACCTTTTCAGTATTTGGTACGTATTTAGTACACAATTCGCCTGGTTAAATACTTGACTGTAGACAAATTGCCTTCGACTACACACACGTATGGATATGTGAAATGCATATTTAGCTTGACACTGAAATATTTGTGAGGGTAGACTATTCTATTGATGCGTTTTGACAACAAAATATATACAGCCCATAAACAATAAGGGAAATAAAGAGTTGAATGTAGCTATCGTTGACTTGTATTTTTACATACCGTGTAATTTCTCGACTGTGGGACAAGTACCGTCAAACGGGTGGGGTTGCAATGAGACCTGGTTGTGGCAGGCCCAACGAAACGACACAAAGACAAGATCGTCTGATTACATTAATTGCACTACGAAGTAAATTCAAATCTGCTCCTGTTATCAGTAGAAGGCACATTTCAACATTTATGCAGTCCGTTTTAATGCAATGCGTCCTATGACGGATGTGACGCAATGGGCAGTTGCACAGATTGGGTGCAGCAAATATATAATATCTTGTCCATAAACATGACATTGGACACTGGCTTATTTTTAGATACTATGTTAGCCATAAGGGTTTATTTTAGAAAACACAATCCTCACAGTCAGAAAATGTCTGTGTTTGCCATATTTCTGAAAATTTGCCTTTTCACATCACCTTACTGTTTTTTTGCTTTACATGAACCTTATTTGAGTGATCACTAATATAATATCCCGTGAGTTATGCGGGCTTTGGATTTGACGCCAATTTTACCTATATGTCGGTCATACTACTATCAAGACAGGACACCGGATATACTCTTCAAAAAGCTCACCCATTTCCGGAATTGAACGTGTGTCTTCAGTGTGAGTAGCCCGCTAGGCTTACCAAACCACCCTCACATGATGTAGACACCACCTGCGTATATTTTGTAACCTCGACATGAATTGTCTCCTGTGTGCATCGTGTTTTCCTTGCGATGTACCTTCCACAGTAAATGTATTTAGACAAGGCTCATTGTGACGGCATACCTTCACCTCACCTCACCTCACCTCACCTCACCTCACCTCACCTCACCTCACCTCACCACACCACAGACCCTCAACCCTTGACAGTCCATTGGTGCAACAATCGGCAAACAACTAGACCCAAACAAAAGATCAACCTCCAAAATAGTGAGTGTAGTCTCACTCGAAGGCTAGGGTTAGATCCCCACATGGGCACAATGTGTGAAGCCCATTTCTGATGTCCCCTGCCGTGATATTGCTGTAATATTGCTAAAATCAGCGAAAAACCACACTTACTCACTCACTCCAGTACACTGATTGGTCATATTATGAATTTTTAGGGGCGGTGGGGTAGCCTGGTGGCTAAAGCGTTCGCTCGTCACGCCGAAGACCCGGTTTCGATTTCCCACATCAGTACAATGTGTTAACCTCATTTCTGGTGTCCCCTGCCGTGATATTGCGGGAATATTGATGAAAGCGGCGTAAAACTCACTCACTCACTTTTGTGAATCTTGGCCACTGAAATATGAATTGTCAATGCAAGAGAACAACCAGTCTAGGTTATCCGCCGAAACATAAAAAATTAGCGTTAAGGTCAAAATATCTGTTAAAATTTTATGAATGGACCACTGAAATTCATTAACACAGACATGTGCCAGTTATATTTGGAATGAACTGCGTGTGAAATGTATTATTACAGCTTAAACGAAAATTATGAACGTAATAAATCTTAGTGTGAAGGTTATTGTCAAAGTGGAACAATGAAAGTACAAACTAAATATTCTTGCCTCCAATTTTTTAAATGTCAATGAATCATGTAACGTGCTTCAATTTGCCTTCTGCATTGACAGTTAGTCTGTTCTGTGCAACGATATTCAAAGACAACACACGAAGTCCAGTATTGCTAATGGTAGCGGACGGTATATGTCTTATTACCTCTACACTAAGCTAGTATACAAACTGAATGTGTTATGGGAATGTAGGATTTTCAGGAGTATTGTGCTCCTGTCTACGTTTTTAAAGATGTTAATTGGCTAGTTCGAACATAACATTAGATATCAAGTTCAACCTGCAGCAGGGAGAGACATGTGAAATGAATAAGAAATATTTGCATTATATAAGGTCGGGATTATTATCAGCTATTGGTAGGGGAAGGGATATATAGTATACCCCATTACCTCTACAGTGAGTGAGTGAGTATGGTTTTACGCCGCTTTTAGCAATATTCCAGCAATATCATGGCGGGCGAACACCAGAAATGGGCTTCACCCATTGTACCCATGTGGGGAATCGAACCCAGGTCTTCGGTGTGACGAGCGAACGCTTTAACCTCTAGACTACCCCACCGCCCCACCCGTACCTCTACAGTGCGGGTATAGTAACGCTGTATGCGAGAAGCGCATGTCTGGTTATTTGGTTACATCAGTCACGTCATCTTGACACCGCACGTATTGTTTACACTTGTTGTGTTCGCGTCTACGTTTTTGTAAGCCCGATTCTCAACTATTTCTGTTTTTTGTTGGCTTGAATGGTTTTGATTGCATTGTTTTACTATGCATAGCTGCCTTTATTGTGAAGTCGTCTTGTCACATGCTCAAGCAATGTAACTCTACCTTCACAAGGGGGTCCGTATTGAAATGTAGATAAAGGGAACAGTTTCATGATTGTCCAATGGGTGTTTTGTTTCTATGTAGCATAGGACAAAAAGGGCAATAAGTGTCTTTCTGGAATATAGAGTTCTGTATTCATCACACGATCACAGGATGGTAAATACATGTATAGCATGGCGCCACACAACACTACTCCTTTCATTCGACGATTGCCTGTTGACGAACCAGACAATCAAGTGGACAATGAACCGGAAAAGCCAGTGACACGTTAACATATCCACTGACTCCTTTCAAAGCGATGAAAAAGATATGTTAATTTAGACTTTCGTCTGCTGTGAACACATGCAGAGATGTTGGTGCTTTTAGGTAATATGAACTCTATTTATCTATCATCGTCAGTTTGTTCCTATCCCATTAGCCTCATCAATCAAATACTAGTATCCAATGATATTTACAATCACGTTGTCGCCCATAGAGACTACAGCAGGTTTGTGACAAGTAAAATCTGAACTGACGACCTTGTAAAAGAACATAGGAAACCCGGAACGGATATCAAATTTTAATCATTAAATTTTCGTTGTGTTCGTTGAAATTCCTGCATTCTAATCAGCTGAATTGGTCATGTGATATTGCATTCATTTCCCAATGAATGTAAAAAATTAAGCCACGCCCACCGAGGCGCACTACTTTTATTACTGCGGAATGTCGGGGAATCTCAATATTACAGTCGAGGGAATTCCCTTTCTGCTCACGTGTATCGTCATGCACAGGACATTCAGCGACATTCATCAATATTCATTGTCCAAACTACCCTTTGAAGACCGCCTCCGTGGTCTAGTGGTAGAGCGTCCGCCCGGAGAACGGAAGGTCCGGGGTTCGATCCCCGGCCGCGTCATACCAAAAGACGTTAAAAGTTGGTACTTGTTGTTACCCTGTCTGGCGCTCGGCATAAAGGGGCTAAAACAAGGACTGGTCGGCTCGGAGTCAGTATACTGTGTCTGAGTGGGGTATTCATGTTAAACTGCGGCATGGTATCTCAGTGGGCTAGCACTATAAATCGGCATCAGTCCGGACTAGTACAAGCAGCCACACAAACACACACACGTACATGCACGTCGCTATATAAGTGCAATAATCTTGGACGCGACGTTAAACCCCATTTCACCTCACCTCACCTACCCTTTGAAACTGAAGGCCGAGAATGAATGAAACAGCAAACGTGCAGGCTCGATCGCCTGTTTTTTTTCTCGTTCGCCTCGGTTTACCTCGGCCATTTCTAAAAGCATTTTTCCAACTGTGTTTTCCCGTTTTCAGGGAAGTAATGTTTGAATCTGGCGGTAATTGACCATGTCATTTGAAACAGCCGCCTTCTCCCGGACATATTTCCTCCGGTTCGTTACTGTCTGACTGTTGCAGTTCTTCTCGCCTCTTGCCTTAATTGACAAGTCCTATGAGCATTGTTTTGATCCTATGCTCCGTTGATTGGCTAATGACTGTGTAGTCGTGCCAAGTTATGTGCATAAATTAAACGATCAACTGATTCATGCCACGCCACTGTATGTATTCATACACGTGGAATGTTAATCAATCTCATCATTATTGTCTGCTTTGATATATACAACTGTTTTGGGTTACACTATTGCAGATAAAACATGTTTTACGTTGTCAAATTCAATTATAAGCATTGACTGTGTATTGTTTTCGCTTCATTGAGGTATGAATCGAAAAACCGATGTGTAAACTGTATAAATCCGCGTACCTCAATGAACCGAAAAAAAATACACAGTCAATGCTCATAAATAAACTTTACCCATCATTCCTTCTTATTTTTTCGGGCAGTATAGCAGGTATTATGTTGACTGAGAAGATACAACCTAATGGACCTATTTTACAATTACATGTTGTCGCCTTATGTTTTGGCAGTCACCCATTAATCTATTCAACTTTCGGATGAGACAGAAATGTATATTTCTACTTTTTCGTCTGCAAGGAACTGAAAAATGTCTACATTGTTTGATTGACATGGAGACGGTTACTGTTGCCATGGCTCCCCGTAGAGCCTCTTCACGTTCTCATCCAGACTGATTTGGTCTGTCTTCATATCTTCCGAATGCATCTATCACACTGCCCTTTGTCCTGACTGTAGACACTTTCTGGTCATGGTCTGTGGCATCCGTCACAGAGTGCTTATGCAGGTGGACCTGACTAGATTGTAAGTTGTGCATGTCAGGTTGATTGGTATGTTAAACCTTCTGGAGTTATCTCCCTTGTACCAAAGCAGATGTTTTGAGTGAGACATAGTAAAGGGTATTTGATGGAGACCTGTCGGAGTCATTGATGCATCATGACCCTCATGATCCTTCTTCGAGCCCCACTCACAAATGGTTTGCCTGGTGAGGTACATTTGTACTTCCCACGCAAGGTACAAGTGTCAAATCTACCTGGGAGCTCGAGGGAGAACTGGTCAAGCTGCGCGACTTGGTTTCTCATTCTGTTTACTCAAGCCCTCTGAGAGGCGGAGCTTTGTTTTGGTTATAGCGCTGGGCTTTGCGAGACATTGCATTACAACCTGTATAAGATCCGCGAGTTATCTGTTAGCGTGACGTCATGAAGGCTTTATCCGACGCGGTTTAAATGAGTAGGTTCCCACCAATAATTGGGTTAATTTGATGTTAAATATCCATTTTTTTCTTCATCCCCTAATGATTCTAGAACCATATGGTTGAACTGTATGTGAATTATTACAACACTAACATATACATAGAAAACTACACAAAGGAGCATACTGGTATTCCTTGTGACCTCACTATTCTTGGCATATGTATGTTCATGTTCTACATTTCTACCTTGCACAGTGTTCCTTGATTGTTTTCCTGTTTTGACACATACAGCGATGCCAAAAACGAGAATTATCAGAATGAGTGGGACAACGTCCTCTGAAATAATAATGGGTGTTTGATTCATCCGCTCGTTCCATTGCCACTTGTGTCTGCTTTTCCATTGACATTGACTGAAGTGTATGATAAGGCGTCACAATTGGGGTGATTCGAGCCGCGATGTCTTTGAATCACACTCAATCCCCACAGGTAGATAATGGACGATGCGAATGTGTTAATGATGACGCTGGCTCAAAACAGAGGGGCCAAATGAATCAAATTCCAACAAAGAAACTGTACCCGGAATTGATGTTGCAGGGTATGCCCATATTGCTGGCGACATGTCCAGGTTAGGTTCAGTTGACACAAGGAATGGACCAAAAGGAGAATCGATGTCTTCTGATCACAAACATGCCACACAGGTAGACGACGGATGTTATGCATGTATTAAGGATGACACTGGCTCACAAAAGAGGGGCCAAAATGAATCAAATTCCCATAATGAAATCGTACCCAGAATAGATGCGGCAGGGTAACCTTATATCGGGGGTGTTAGGAACAGGTCAGGTTCAATGGATAAAGGATGGATCTTAACAGAATATCATTGCACTTTATGCCAGTGTGAATAAGAATGGAAAGAGGCAGACGGTGAGTGTGGCAAGATAGACAGTATGTTATAACCATGTCATGTATGGAATATACTGTACACACAATCTGTACACATTTTATACAAAAACAGAAATGCCACATATTGATATTCCTTGTAATTGTCTAACTTGTGTGCATTATGTTGTTTCTTTGTTGTTTAACGCCAAATTCAGCAATATTCCAGCTACACGTATATGTCCCCTGATGGCGGAACCCTGGGGAACCCTATCCTAATTATTGTTCAATTGTCATTACCAAACACCCTAGCACCTCATAACCCAGGGTAACCATCAATGAGCAACTCCCCTCCCTGCCTCTGTCTGTAAGCTGTCGAATACCACCCGGCAAGCCGGTAAATAAAGTATTAATAATTGTGATAACTATATTTTCAAATTATGTCAGGGGGCACGGGTGGCCCAGTCGTCTAAGGCGCCGCGATTCGCTGTGCAGAGTTGCGTCCCTTGGGCACGCCAGAAACCTATGATTGTGGGTTCGAATCCCGGTTCGCCCCGATTATGTTTCTAGGTTTGTCAGCACCATACCCGTGCTCGTGGGTTTTACCGAAGAGGTAAACGTCTGAGACCTGCATCACTTCGGGCTTTCCTCCCACATTAAGCTGACACGCCGCGATATAACTGGAATACTGTTAAAAGCGGCGTTAAACCCAACTCACTCACTCACTTAAATTATGTCAGGCCCAACAGACATTGCGTCAAACTGAGCACTCCATACATGCACACATCCTGGTGGGAATATTAAATATCTCCCGCTGTCCGCCCATATCTCCCAGCGATAATTTTACTTTCCTATGTTTAACAGCTGCAAACACGGACATTCTTTCAGGCTTCTATTGTGCCCAAACCTTTTATTGGTGGTTATGTATTGACCAGGGTTGAATGGATTGATATGACAACTGCACGAAAGCAATGAACAGATCACAAACATTTGACAGGAAAACTATATAAAAAACAAGTACAAATGAACAGATGAGTGGGTATTTCGAAACACTGAGCTTACATTCAGACAAGATTAGCTGCAACATTTATGTTATTAGACGTACAGGTGTCACAAGCTGTCGTGTGACGAGTGCTGGTGCCGGGGTCAAGTTGAAAGCTATCAACAAGTATAAAACGCATCCTAAGTACAATCATATGAAATCTATCAAATGCTAGTGGTAAATGTAAAGCTAATTTCAATGGAACGATGAACACATTAATTATTGCAATTACACATCTTTGAAGCAAGTAATAACCATACATCATAATGTATTTTATAACTGTAGACGTAGATTTAGATCGTAAGGTATATCGTCTGTGTTCTACATCTTTGAGACACATAGTCCTTTTGAAAGTTGCTAATGCGTTACATTTCGTAACTTAAACGGCAAAGGTGAGACCAGTACAAGCATCCAACTTTATTCATCAACAGCACGTTTGCCTTTACTCACATTTCGTTACTGGTGGACGTATCTCGACAGAACTCCAGATTAACGCTTCCAAAAGTATACTCATGTCGGGACTCGAACATATATATTCACAGTTTGACACTTAACCCGCTAGCTTACCAAACGCATTATGTTTCGTTCGTTTGTTTGTTTAATTTGTTTGTTGTTGAACGCCGCACTCCGCAATATCTTAGCTATGTGAGGCGGTCTGTAAATAATCGACTCTGGGCCAGACAATCGAGTGATTGACATCATGAGCATCGATCCACGCAACTGGGACACGATCAACCAAATCAGCGAGGCCGACTACCCTATCCCGTTACTCGCCTATAATTCTACCCCACTTACATGACTTAGGCACCACCTGCGTGCTATGGTGTAACCTCGACATGCCAATGACCTCGACATGAATTGCCGTTTCGGATGTATCTTGAATTGCCGTTTCGGATGCATCTCGAATTGCCGTTTCGGATATCTTCCACAGTAAATGTATTTAAACAAGCTCGACTGGCATACCTTCACCTCATCTCACCACACACCCTCAACTCTTAACGCTCCACTGGCGCAAACGTCGGTAAACAACCAGAACAGAAGGAAAGAGTTGTTCTTTAGACATTTCATGATAACACAAGACCTATTTAGGAGCTTTGATTTAGAATGGATTGGACTCAACCAATAGAGAGAAAAGACTGCACGTCATTCAAGTTCTCGATGTTTTCCACCTTATCGCCTGTGTCCATTGTCAATACACTATCGTGCCCAATGTAATGTGTTATTGAACTGATTCAATGTATTTTTCATAAATACGGTCAACATTGATATCGTTTTGAATACTAATACATGCAAACACAAAAGGTTTAAATATACATCACACGTCAGAGAGTCACACGAGGAAATATGTGCATATGATTCATTGTGATTCAAATTATCCTTCCCTAAAGGCCCGTTCTCGAGAAATTGTTCATTTGGCCATTACATTAATGTTCGGTAGTATTCACTACTTGTCGTTATTTCCAGCAAATGTACCACGAAAACTTTGATTCTTAAGATTGAGCATATTCCTTCAAGTCCAATTCTGTACAAGCATTTGATTTCTCTACTTTTTTTATACGTTATCCCACATTTCAAATTAACAGAAAACCCTAATTACCTCACCCATTGGCATTGGTCCCGTGGTGACCACAGATAAAGTTACATCTTTCAAGACAATTTGTTGAAAATGAAGCAAATATTTAATTATGTTTACTAGAAAACAAAATGTGAAATGCTGGACCTACATCCAGAATAGTAGATGGTAGACATGTGGGTGAAATTTTCAAATGTGATGCATCAGTGGCACAAAGTTATGTCTGATGCATTTCTTTACTTCAGACGGAGATGTAAAATGGACTCTTACAAATTTCTTATGAAAATTGTTAGGCTTTTCGTTGTACATTTTAGCTAACCTTCTGCCAATTGATGGTGGGTCTAATGGGTCTCATTTCTTCTCGGAATGGTCGGATGGATGGACATGTATAGTTCCATTTGATATAAGGGTATCGATTAAAGCGTTTCCCGAATGCAAAGAACTTGTGAAAAACATTGTGAAAAAGTGAAATATGTTATGATGGACATTACATGATGTGTAACAAGCAGCGTTCAACGTGCAGGACTGTGACAGTGAAAACATTCTGGGCATTCGTAATAGGTGTTGTGTTTGATAATATCTATACTGCTGCATGTAGGATTAGGTGTGCATTTCTCCACACAGGTAAAATGTGCAATGTGCAATGAGAATGCTATTATCAACGTGTTCCTGTGTTTTCATGGAAAGATCCCATGTGAATTCAACCGTGAACACTAAAACTACATTGATACATACATTATCTATTATGCAGGTCCGTCAATGCATCCTGTGAGAGGTCGGTGTTGGTGTCGATTATTAATAGAACTCCGTCAGGACAAAGTTGGAAATTACGCCATTAAGATCAATACAATGTTATACAACCATGCGAGGTACAAAAGAGTATCACGACCTGAATAAGTGATAATATTAATTCCGTCTCATGTATTATGGCTGGGTATATAGTCAGCTTGTGGCAGCTACTGTAACGACAGTAGGAATACCAGTTAGAGTTTGTATATTCACTGGTGGGCAGGAAAGAAAATATTATTTAACAAAAGAAACCGTGTTTACGTTTAGATCCTGACCCTGATCATTTTCATATAAATTGCCGACGCAAGATCAGGGTAGTGTCGCCCATGGCCTGATTGTTCAGTGAATGTACATTTGAGACTCGCTGTTACATTACAAATAGTTATAGAATGTATTTTCTAAAGCGTCTGTTGTCAAATACATGAATAGCTTCTAACATTCCATCATTGTGAAGACTGTCAGTCAGATCGAGACGCACTGTCCTGTTCGAGTTTACTTTTGTGAATGTGGTAAGGCTTATTTTGTTTGAGCTATAATTTTTATCATGATTTTCTCACCATCTTCTTACTGGTAAATGTTAGCAAGTATCTGTAGTTGATGTCCTCATTTGGGACAGTGGTAGAACATTCCATTCATTCAAATTCAGGCGAAATGATTGATTGGTGGAATATAGATTGAATTTGCCTTTACGAATAAAACACGGACGGGCTAACCATTTAAAAATATCATTTCTTAATCAACAACAATTACGATGATAAACTGAGATAATAGTTTATGCTACAGTCAACAGTCTTCAAGGTCAGACCATAGTTGAATCGAAATCTGTCAAACAGTGGTTGTTCTTAATGATATTGGACCCCTTGTTAGGCATTGTTATGATAGGAAGGCCCGACTTCCTGTTAGTGTTGTTATTGAAATAATAGAAGCTTAATAGGAAGGACCAAACGACCAAGCAGTTGAACACAATGTTCAATAATCGAACCCAAACTGTTTTGCCTGTTTTGATTCTCTCTCAACTGTTCTACTTTATTTTATGAATATTAATTCTCAACGTACTAGGGCTTAGTACTTGGAGAAAATATGTGAGAACGAGTGAAACCAGGGTCTTGTTTGAAATGTTTCGTGAAAGTCAGTATATGTGTTTGTGTTAGTTAGGTGTAATCAAATGATGATAATCAAGGAATGATCGGTTGAAACTGTAACCAGTCCGTACAACACAGTCGTATCCTTCACATTACTGTTATAAATAATGAACTAATTATGTACGTATGTATATATGAGCGCAGTGGTGTTTCGTCACAATGTTTCAGTAAGGCTATAAACGTAGAGTGTGCACTTTGGCATACGGAAAAGTGTGGACACACAGTTTAACGTACGCTTGTTTTTTTCCAGATGCACGTAGTTTCACACACAAGTGGAAGTACATGATGTTTTCCTGACTTTAATGTATATGATCAGTTATATTTAAAAAGATGGTTCTGAACAGAGACATATATAAACTTCATACTGTGTAAGGGGGTGGGGGAGATTGGAACTCAGTATCAGTTTCGGTAAACATGTGGCACTAATCTATTATCGATATTGTTTTCCTTTTCAGTCCTTTTTATTGAAAATCACGTCGAGACAGGATCAACATGAGTGAATGAGTGAGTATGACGCTTTTAGCAATATTCCAGCAATATCACAGCGGGGCACACCAGAAATGGGCTTCACACATTGTACCCATGTCGGGAATCGAACCCGGGTCTTCGGCGTGACGAGCGAACGCTTTAACCACTAGGCTACCCAACCGACCCTGATCAACATGACGTAAACAGATATACTTTGTGATGTCATTGATTAATTTTATGATGTTACTAAATAATTCGTCAACATTGTACATAATACCAAGCACTGTTTTGTCTGGTGCAGTGCGGCTGCAAACAAACAAGATGCTATAAATCTTGAGGTTTGAAAAAGTTTGACTTTCTTTTCTTAAACCACATGAAAAGGAAAACAGTTATATTTCAACTCATTATCTTGCTTACCTTGACCCATATGCATAACCAAGATTACCCTCATTCTACAGATGGAGTTCACTGGAAGAAGAAACAGTCTCGGAGTACGCATCCTCCTTGGTATACTTTTGAATCAAGTTTCGAAAAGTACGTAGAAAAGAAAAACAATTATATTTCGACTCATTGCATCAAATACCTGTTCGGAATAAACATTGTTTTGTGTGATAGGTAGTTTACGTGCAGTAAGCGATATTCCAGCTATAGCACGGCGACCTGTGTACAATCATTGTTGTCATGGGCAAGTCTAACGCTGTCGGGGTAAGATCACACACAATCAGCAAGGTCGCCGATATTCCCCCAAGGTCGCCCCTTTCAACAGAATGACTCTTAATGTTAATGTTCCAGGTGCTACAGAGCTTGTGTGTCCACAGATAGGATTTTTGGACTCGCCGGTAAACCTGAGCTGTATTGGCAATGGAAGTACACACTCCTACATCCAGCCATCAGGGGGCGTTGTGACCTTATGTAACATGACCACTGCCAAATGCCTACCTGAGGCGATGGTGACTGTACCGAACTCTTCCTAGGGTAAACCAGTCACACGCAGGAAACTGGACTTTCTCAATTGGGGATTCTGTGTCAAGTTGTCTAATGGCAGTTGCAAGTAAGTATGTTTTGGATAAACAAAAATGTTGAATGTCAGTCTCCGACTTTGCAATATTGTTTTGAACTTGATCCACAACTTTATAAATCATCTAGCTTTAGCTGCGGAAAGATTTAATTATATATCGCGTATCTAATGACGAAACGTACCTTTGGAAACGTTTCTGATAATTATCAAGGATATATCATACTCGACATAATAAGCGCCCAGGGCGCTCTCAAAGTATGAAATAGGGGGCTCTTATTAAAATATTATTTTGGTGAAAAACAACAGGGTTGAAAGATCGTAATATCTTTGGTTTATGCTGACAGCCTGAAATGTTTAAATACGACAGATATATATTTTCCTGAATCTAATTTCCTATAATTAAGGATACATATAACACACGTATTATACACGAATAAATAAGTCTTGTGTACATTGATCAATCGGAAGGGGTGCTAATTGGGATTGTTCATTAGCCAATACATTAGCAAATATCGACGTGGGCGCTTATTACGTCGAATACGGTAATGACTGTTAAAATATATATATTGCAAATGGAAATGATAGTATTGCAAAGCTGGAAAGAAAATGGCGCTCACGGTTTTCACCAGCGCACAGACACAAAACCTCTATGTGAACTAAAAATAGAAACTGTTGCAGGGAAATGAAAAACGAAAAGAAAAACAAGATGTTACTGTTGCTTGAACATGACACCGTTAGTGAAAGTGAAACATTTTGGGTTGTACAATACTTTGCATGGCAGCGTATAATCTAGACAAAATATTTCTGAATTATTGGTATGACATGGTATCATGTATTTTAGGAATGTACATGTATACATATACATGTATGTATGTATGTAAACGGCAGTTGTTTTGTGTGTGTGTTTTGGGACAAAATAATACTCTTGTTGAATGATGTATTTCAGAACTTCCGTCTTGTACTATTTTGAGTAAACGGACTGCAGAGGAAGTGACAATACGTGTACAAGACTACCATTGTCCTGATTCCATTAAACTTTATATGGACACTGGAAATTTGACAAGAAGACTATTGAATACATCATCTACTAGCATTACTGGCGGCATGTTTGAAACCACAGTCAATGAAACAACATCGTTTGAACAGACAAAGAAGTTGGTCTATGTCTGTGGAGACAAGAGTTCGGAAATTGCTTGCGAAGGTACTAAGCATGCATTCATGCATGTACAATACATTGGGTTGAGGATGATGAGTGCATGGGTGATGTAAAGACACATTAACGTTATAATACCTTTTTCAACAAATTCATCGAACAAAATTTGTTTTGTTTGTAATTATACTCACTGAGAGAGAAGTAAACGCACCAGTCTCTTTGGATGACGACGGTGTTCGCAATGCCAATTCTCGTCTCTAGATATATAAAAATCCGGTTATCACTGGCTTGGTTTGTCCTTTTTTCACAATCAAGCTGACACGCCATGACATAACTGAAATAAGCCTAATTTACTATGTCACTTTTATTATAGTTAGTAGTTACCACAAGTAAGGCGATCTTGTATACCATCACACACATGTAAGGGTTGAAACCTACATCGTATCGATCAGACAAACATCATCCCAAATGTAATTATCTCGGTCAATTGAAGCATTCGGTGCACCACAATTTCTTTCTTTAAATTCAATTTAGAACGAAAATCAGATATGAGTATTTAAGGTTGTCCATGTTGCTAATAACGATATAGTGTTCACGTGTATCTGTGGCTTCCTATGTGTTTTTTCTCAGTGTCTTATTTTTTCTTTATCTTGTAGTAATAGTCAATGTAAAATAGAAATATGCTTCACTACAGTAACAAGGGGGAAGGCATGAAAGTATGTTGACTTGTAGACATGTACAAAATATCAACTGAAATTCAAAAGCATGTGATTTATTAATATATAACAGAGTCCAGTGTTTTAACGATCACCGCATATGTGTCAACAGAGCCCCACATTTCAAAAGAAAATGATAGATCGGCGACTGGTCGATTTCTTAATAAGTATTGAATTATACTGAAAATAAATATTTCTTTATAGATAGAGCACCACCGATACAGAAGGTCCCCAATAGTAATATCGTCATCCCAGTAGTTGTGCAAGTTGTGTTCCTTATCGTCATATACGTCATCGCCATCATCATCTTCATCCTCCGAAAAAGGAAGAACAAGAATCAAAAGGCTAAAAATCCCGACCCGCAACTACCTTTGTATTATGCCGACGCCTGTGTGCACTATGCAACTGTTGATGACTTGAGTGTCCCAGAAACAAAGACAATGAAACAGGTCTTAAATTTAGAAATGGTCGGGGGGGTATATTCACTTGTTGCTGACAGACGTGCTGCCGACAAAGGCACACAGGGAGATGACACAGCTACAACCCAAGACACAGGCTACTCTGAAACTGTTGAGGACCAACAAGTGCAACAACACCTAGGGTAATGCAGGGAGACCTCCCTCTCCAAATTGATGCTGCAGGATATTCAACTGTTGCTGACAGACAAGCTGCAGAAACTAGAGAGAAGACACAGCTAAACCTTTGGACACGGGCTACTCGGAAACTGTTGAGGACCAAAATGGAGCCGAACCTAGTATAAGACAAGGAGACATATATGCAACTGTTAACAGGAAGAAAGTCACGCATCTACCACCAGCATAGTGCAAACCTTACATGACAACCGGGTGGAATCGTATTAGAATTTAGAATTTGAAGATTTTGATTACTTGGTGTCATTATCAGGAACTCAATTTAACTGTTATTGGTATGTGTAAGCAATGCATAAATGCCATTGCTCGAAAAAGCAATGATACTGTTTGTATAATATTTGCTGGACGTGATAATATGTGTAATGCAAATATTATTACATCTATCTCTTTTTTTATCTTAACCCTAATAGCTTTGTTTTGTTAATCTATATCATAGTATCTCGCATTTGTACTTTATTTTATCTTCCAGCAGTGGAATTGTGTCCTGACAATATGTAAAATGTATACAATTCAAAACATGACAAGTGATTGTATTATACTTATATAGCATATAAATAATCAACAGATGACAATCGATTGTTTATTTGCACACATCATTCTCATTGATCCAGGTTCTATTTGGTGCACATGGAACAGTAGATTTTCAAGATGAAGGTCATTGGTGCTCAATATCTTGTATGTCCACCATTAGAGTTCAAACCCGACTGGTATCGTCGTCCCATGGAAGCAATAGGATTCCGATTTGTGGCCTGGGAGATGTTCACACACTCTTCTGGAGAGCTGTGTGGTTGTTGTTGACGTGTTTGCAGTGATTGATTCCGTGCATCACATAAATGTTCGATTGTGTCTAAATCTGGAGACCTGGATTGCCATGGTTGTTGTGAGTCTTGCCTTGTAAAGTCGGGCGTTGTTGGAAAATGACGTTCGTTTGCACCAAGTCTCTTCTACCAGTGTTGGAGATGACAGCCCACATCGTCACACTGCCACCACTAATATGTGTGCAGGTTCGGGCATAACTTTCCTTGCGCCGTCACCCATCGGCACGTTATCATTGGATCCAAAAACACTATCTTCACGATTGCCTGATAACAGTTCCATATTCACAGCAGAAGCAAACGTCATTTTAACAGCACTAAAATGTATCAATAACCAATCTGAACAAAAACAATTTATTCTTTATCACTTTCATGCCTCCAGGATATTAAAAATATGTCATGTAAACATCAATTTTTAATCCAAATTGTTGAATTATTAAATGATATCGCAACTGGCCAATATGACATAGTCTTTTGTTGGTTACCCAGCCACGTTGGTATCATAGGTAACACAATGGCCGATGCTGCTACAAAAGCAGCTTTAAACAAATCTGTGACACCACTTCTTATCTCATACATTGATTATAAACCTGAAATTAGATGTTACATCCGAGATCTTATGCAAAGGAGGTGGAACACCCAAGTAGGTATAAATAAATTACGTGAAATGAAACCAAATATCGGCTACACCTACGTGGGGTGTTTGGGCATGGCTGGGCCATATTTGAAGAGGTCATTTTACGACGATGTCATATTGTCCATTCGAGATATACCCATGAATATTTATTAAAAAGGTGAGGATCCACTATTTTGTATCCCTTGTGATGAAAGAATCACAGTCAAGCATGGCCTGCTTGACTGTATTGATATTTCCATTATTAAATATTGTAGACTCATTTCTCTTCAGATGTAATCTGATATTATCATGAGAAAATATGATGACATGACTGGAAAGGAGAGATAACAAAATTGAATGGTTTGAACTGTGCAAAGATACAATAATGCTCTGATTGTGGCAAGCTGTACTCAATAAGTATTATTACATTTGGATGATTAGGGTACAGGTAAACACACACATACATACATACACACATACATACATACGTACATATCCAATGCAAACTACATCGAATTGATGTCAGTCATTGGCCATATAATGATTACATAATGTTTGAATTTCAGATTTTGCACCTTGTAATCCCGAATTTAAATCATACCCTGTCAGTATAAAGGATATTTGTAGGTTGTCAAATGTGCACAGGAAACTCCATACACATATTCACAGTCAAAATGTGACGCACACAAGGAAATATATTATCTGCTGATACGATTGTCAAACTGGGGTCAATAAAGTTTGAACTACCTGTGTATAATTCAAACAACAATAAAAAATAGAAGCATTGACAAATGTCAATGAACCATGCATTCGTTCCAATCACCCTGGTAATAACAAAACAATGCAAGGTAGGACTTGTATAATGGAAGAATGGATGCAGTATAGTTGAGGAACACAACATACACCAGATGGAACATATATACCTGTGTGTTGGAAGGGGTGGTAACGGTGAACACGGAACGGTTATGTTTGAGAGGTAGAACCTGATTCCAAATAAATCCTAGGCTGTGTTTATTGTTATATACATTAACCCCCTACACACACACACACACACACCCTCCGCTCTCTCTCTCTCTCTCTCTCTCTCTCTCTCTCTCTCTCTCTCTCTCTCTCTCTCTCTCTCTCTCTCTCTCTCTCTCTCTCTCAAACGACGATATTAAGTATTTGTAAGCAGGATGACATTTGTGGCCAGTTAAAATCATTCCTGTTCACTGTCATCTACCTAGAAGGGCATTGTATGTGTATACATACAGAAACATACACACAGACATACACACACACACATACACTAAACACATACATAAACCTACACTCACGCAGACACACAGAAACACAAATATACTCACACACACACATACACTAACACACATACGCAAACATACACACAGACACACATACACCAACAAACATGCATAAACATACATTGGGAATCTGGTTTTCCTTGTGAAAAACCTTCCACACTAAATGTATTTAGATAAGCTCGATTGTGACGGCATACCTTCACCTCATCTCACCACACACCTCAATCCTAACGCTCCACTGGCGCAGCCGTCGGCAAACAACTAGGACAGGGTGTTGTTCTATATACAGTTTATGATAATAGCAAACTTATTTAGGAGCTTTGATCTAGAATGGATTGGACTCAACCAACTGAGAGAAAACGCTTCACGTCATTCAAGCTCTTGGTGCTTTTCACCTTATCGTCTGTGCCCGTTGTCCATACATTATGGTACCCAATGTAATGTGTTATTGAACTGATTTAATGCATTTTTCATAAATACGTTCCACATTGATATCGTTTTGAATACTCATACATGCAAACACAAAAGGTTTAAATATACACCACCGTCAGAGAGTCACATGAGGAAATATGTGCATATGATTCATTGTGATTCACGTACAGTATGTTTTATGACAATTTGAATCAGGGTAGATGAGATAAGAAATAGCACGTTCCTTCCCTATGTGGGCACATGCACCCGATTGTAAAACTCGATCGTCCAACGGCTTTAGAAATTAAACTTCCCTAAAGCCGCTTTCCTGGACATTCTCGAGAATTGTCGGTAGTATTCACTGCTTGTCGTTATTTCCAGCAAATGTACCACGAAAACCTTGATTCCAACATTTAGCATAATCCTAACCACATTCATGGAAATCAAGGAAGAACGTTCTTCGTATTCACAAAAGGGATTTGAGACAAGTGGGAATAATAATACTATTTATTAAAGGATTTGCTTTAATGTTTCAATCTTTAAAGGGAACAAAGTTTAATATTGTATAAACATTTGATTTTTTCTCCTTTTTATACACCTTATCCCACATTTCAAATTAAAAGGAAAAACGTAATTACTTCATTTGTCACGTGGTGACCACATATACAGTTACATCTCAATCAGATAAGTAGAATGTAACACCAGTTAGGCTTTGTATATTCACTGTTAGACAGGAAGAAAATATTATCTAACAAAAGAAACCCGATCATTTTCATATAAAGCGTTGACGCAAGATCAGGGTAGTATCGCCCATGGAGTGATCGTTCAGTGAATGAACATTTGACATTCGCTGTTTTGTACATTACACACAGTTAGAGAACGTATTTTCTAAAGCGTCTGTTGCCAAATACATGAATAGTCTATAACATTCCATCATTGTGAAGACTGTCAGCAAGATCGGGACGCACTGTCCTGTATGAGTTTACTTTTGTGAATGTGGTAGATTTTGTTTTGTTTTAGCTACTTAAAATCGTCATTATTGTCTCAGCATGTTCGTAATGGTAAATGTAAGCAAGAATGTGCAGTTCATGTCTTCATTTGGGACAGTAGTAGTAGTAGTAGTAGTAGTAACATTCCATTCATTTCTTAATCAACAACAATTACGATGAACAACTGAGATTGGCTACTGTGGGCGTGTGCATAAATTAAAAAATTACATGATCCATGTCACGTCACAGTATGTATTCCTACACCTGGAATGTTCATCAATATCGTCATTTTTGTCTGCTTTGTTATAAACAAGTGTTTTAGATTACACTATTGTATGTTTTCGCTGTCGAAGTTAATTAGAAGCATTGACTGTGTATTTTTTCGGTTCATTGAGGTATGTATCCTTACATACATAAATATATGTAATGTAAATATAAATAAGTGTGTTTGGGTATGCATATACACACAATTATATAATATTTAGAAAAGAAATGTGTAGGACACTCAGCATGGATACATACCGACACTATTCTTATTGTCGCGTTTGTGTAACCACAGATGGCTTCTTGGACTCGCCAGCAAATCTGACCTGCATTGGCACAGGAAGCACACACTCTTACAGGCAGCCATCGGGGGGCGTTGTGACTACATGTAACTTGACCACTCCAAAATGTCTACCTGACGTGATGGTGACTTTACTTAACTCTTCCTACAGTGTTCTGACACTACCAAGGGTAAAACTAAAATTAGGTGTAGTGAAACATTTAGGGTTGCACAATAGTTTGCATGGAATGCGTATTGAGACAAAATATTTCTGACTTATAGGTATGACATGATATCATGTGTTTTGGAAATGTACATGTATACACAGATATACACGTATATATGTAAGCGGCAGTCATTTCTGTACTACTTTGTTTTTTTAACAAAATATTACTCTAGTTGTATGTTCATTATTTTAAGTAAAAGGACTGCAGAGGAAGTGAAAATACGTGTACAAGGCTATCATTGTTCTGATTCCATTGAGCTGTATTTGAAACTTGAACTGTACTTGGAATTTGAACTACTGGAAACTACAAGAAGACAATTGAAAACATCACGTATTAATATTAATGTTGGCATGTTAGATACCACAGTAAATGCAACAACATCCCTCGAAGAGACAAAGAAATTGGTCTTTGTCTGTGGTAATATGAGTTGGGAAATTGCTTGCAAAGGTACTAAGCATGCATTTATGAATGTACATCACATTGAGTTGAGGATGATGAGTGCATGGATGATGTGAAAACATTAACGTTATAATGCGCTTTTTCACAACATTCACCGACCAAAATGTGAGAGAACTGAATGTATCATTCTCTTTGGATGGCCCAAGAGTCGAAGGCGCCGGTGTTCACAAGGCCAATTTGCAAATATAAGGCATGTATAAGACCGATCATCATTGACTTGGTTTGTTTTGCCTTCCACATCAAGCTGACACGCCATGACATAACTAAAATAAACAAAACTAACTATGTCACTATTATTATTGTTAATACTTTTCCTGTACAATGTTACCACAAGTAAGGCGATCGTGTTTACTAACACACACATGTAAGGATGGGAACCTACAAAGTATCGATCAGACAAACATCAGCCCAAATGTAATTATCTCGGTTAATAGAAGCATTTAGTACACCACAATTTATTTCTTTGAATTCAATTGAGAACGAAAATCAAAGACACATAGGCGTAATTTAATGACGATATAGTGTTGTGGCTTTCCAGTCTGTTCTTCTCGGTACTTTACTGTAGTAACAAGGAGGAAGGCATGATATCTGACAACATCTATGCTTGTTGACTTGGAGACATGTGATAATAACTGGAATTTAAATGCATGTATGTATAAGTCACAAAGTTGGATTTGAATTCAATATCATTTATGAAAATAGAACGCGTTTTGAATTTTCTTTTACGAAAAGTAATAATGAATACAGTTGGGTTCAAAAGAAAACTGTTTTTCAACTCTACTGAACTTTTTGTTTATTCTTTTAAGAATAAAACTTGCCTATTCATTGAATTGGGTAGTGTTCGTGATTTCCCGAAGAACCACCCAGGGACTGCAATCTTAACCATTCGTCGCAGTAGTCCCGTCTGCAAGATAGTAGAGACACCTTTACTATATATTGGTCTGAACAAATTTTAATTTGCCTGGACAAGTAATGGAAATTTGCTTGTTTCTACACTATACACTTTTTCAGTGACGGTGGACAAAGATGCAAGCATCAGCACAAGCATTACCACCGTGGCTATCGTTGCCGGAAGCGTGGCTGTCACAATCATAGTTGTGCTGGTGATCTTTCTGGTGAGGATTAAACAGTCAAAACGGACACAGCAGCCACAAAAACACAGTGAGGAAAATGTGTACGATTCCCCTTATGACGTTGTTGGACAAACGGATGAAACATCTGGACATGAGTACAACACTTTGTACCTGATTCCTGTTCAGGGAGACAAATCCTTCTGTGATGTCATATCCAGTTAACTACACTGTGTAAATACACACGTATATTAATACCGTGACGGTATTATGCTGTTGTCTCAAAAGTTCAGGTGATAATAAGCTGGTCGGGTAGCTTTTTAAGCATTCGCACGGGGTTCGTTTTCCTAAAACGAAGCACATTGTGAGAAGCCCATTTTTTGTACTCATTCTAAGTACCCACAATACGTATTAAAATATGTCTGATTAATTTCAAAATAATTTTTCAACATTCCGGGATTAGGCTTTGGCCGGTCAGTCAACAGTCCCTGCAATTTGATTAATTAATTCCGCCAACTCTCTTTGCAAATCAGGCATAATTCATTGCACAAAGAGACTACCTTAGTTTGGCAAATGTCATAACACAGTATCATCCTGGAGTGATAGTAGGCATCCGTTTGTGGAACATGTATATAACCACCTACCCTGATGCTTTGGGGAACTTGTAACAATGCAATCAACTCTATCAATAAAACGAATGGCATTAAGCATTAAAGCATACATGAAATTCTTAACATTTACTTCAGTAAACAACATCAATTGTGTATCATAATCTTCCTGTTGGTATTTGTTAAAAGGTATGTTGATCAGTATGCCAATTCATAATATGTGGTAAAAAATGTACTTGTTCTACTGAACATGAAACAAACAGTTTCGTTAGTTAGTTTTCGTTAGTTGATCCAACAAGTTCCCAATTGTGCTAAGATCTGGATTTCGTGTGTTGGCATGTTGTGAACGTCATCAGATGAGGCGATGCTCACATCACCATTGACACTGACTAAAAAGTACTGGTCAGCTAATAAATGTTTTATTGAGGTGTACGTGGAAATGAATATTACATGTTACATACTAAAACTGTTTATAAATTATATATTTAAACATGGTTATTTAATATTTAAGTATGGGTCAATCTTTCCTGGGTGTAGGGTTAATAGAAGTGTAGGGGTATTGGATGTAGAGGTAATAGAAGTATGGGGGTATTGGGTGTAGGGTTAATAGACGTGTAGGGGTATTCGGTGTAGGGGTAATAGCAGTGTGGGGGTATTGGGTGTAGGGGTAATCGAAGTCTGGGGGTATTGGTTGTAGAGGTAATAGCAGTGTGGGGGTATTGGTTGTAGAGGTAATATCAGTGTGGGGGTATTGTTTGTAGGGGTAATAGCAGTGTGAGGGTATTGGTTGTAGAGGTAATAGCAGTGTGGGGGTATTGGTTGTAGAGGTAATAGCAGTGTGGGGGTATTGGTTGTAGAGGTAATAACAGTGTGGGGGTATTGGGTGTAGGGGTAATAGCAGTGTGGGGGTATTGGTTTTAGAGGTAATAGCAGTGTGGGGGTATTCGTTGTAGGGGTAATAGCAGTGTGGGGGTATAGGTTGTAGGGGTAATAGCAGTGTGGGGGTATTGGTTGTAGACGTAATAGCAGTGTAGGGTATTGGTTGTAGAGGTAATAACAGTGTGGGGGTATTAGGTGTTGGGGTAACAGCAGTGTGGGGGTATTGGTTGTAGAGGTAATAGCAGTCAGGGGGTATTGGGCGTAGGGGTAATAACAGTGTGGTGGTATTGGTTTTAGGGGTAGTAGCAGTGTGGGAGTATTGGGTGCAGAGGTAGTCGAAGTCTGGGGGTATTGGGTGTAGGGGTAATAGCAGTGTGGGGGTATTGGGTGTAGGGGTTATAGCAGAGTGGGGGTATTGGGTGTAGAGGTAAAAGAGAGTGTAGGGGTATTGGGTTCAAGATTAGTGAGAGTGAAGGAGTCTTGTCGTCGAAATATACTCTTCAAAGAAAGATATGCAACACAAATATTTTTAGCCATAAAAGCTAATATAGAGGATCAAGAGGTGTAAAATGAAGAGGTTCACTGTGTTAAAGTGTCAATGACAATTTTCCGGGATCAAAATGATCACAACAAGGACATGCAAACAATTAGTCAGGAAAAACGTACGATCAGGAAAAACGCACCCAGTGCATAAACAAAAGGGTCATGGAGCTGCACAAACTGTACCTGTAGCAGCACTTTGAACGATATTAAAGTGCAGGGTTTGTCATTGCTTGGCATCTGCGTCAATCGAACAGTGACAGTTCAACAATAAGCCAATATTAACAGAAGTGCAAAGGAACAACGTCGATGGCCAATGCAGGCGGGGGAATCCCGATCAGCTGTAGCCAGGGTTTTCAATGTAGCGCCCAGCGGCAAATGGCAATGGTGTTTTCCAGCAGGACAACGCTCGACCGCAATCAGCACGGATCTACTGTCTACACAGCAACAACGTTGGCCCTCCAGATTTGAACCCAATAGAACACCTGTGGGATGAATTGGATAGACGGCTACGCCGACGTCAACCACAAACCCAGACGTTGCAGCAGTTGGCTTTTGCACTGCAGGCCTAGCATACTCGTGTCTTCCAAGTGCAGGAGATGTCAGTCTGCTATGGATTCCAACAGGGGGCATACGCGTTATAGATGGTAGCTGACCTTCACCTTTGACTTTTCCTATGTACCGTTAACTGAGAAGACCAAGTCTTTTCTCAACAACATTTTGGCTTCATACCTTCAATACCTTCCTCGTACAAATGTTGTTTTCTTACCTCACACAAATCTGGCTTTGCGTTTCTTTTTTACAATAACTGTTCAGGTCAAAACTATACTTCATTAAACTACACCTGTTGGTTCAGAAAACTATATCTTTGACATGAATACCATTTCTCAACTCTTTGATGCAATGCTGTATTACTGATGTGATATGTTTAAGAGGGCGTCAACTTGAGAATTCAAAAGAATTAAGAACAGATCAACACACATGTTCTATAGATAAAATCTTATCAAATAAATAAGGGTGTAGGTATCCAAATCTACACAACAGGTAGGTAATGGAGGGAATGTGGGCGGTGGGGTAGCCTACAGGTTAAGGTATTCGCTCGTCACGCCGAACGGCTGGTTTCTCTTACCCATGGGAACAAAGTGTGAAGCACATTTCTGATGTCCCCCACCGTGATATTGTTTGAATGTTGCGAAGAGCAGTGTAAAATCTAACTCACTTCCTACTGTGACGTTCTAACCTGAGATATTCACTCCAAAATATTGATGCAGTGGTGGTCAGCTTTTGAAACTCGGCCACTGAAAACACGTTCAAGTTATATTCGGAATCAACTGCGCGTTAAAATGTTTTATTACAGATTTGATGACAGAAAATAAGTTATAAATCGTATTGTTAACGCTATTGTCTTAAACATGCACAGTGTTTTCTATGCAGTGATCGTCATAGACATCTTGATTGGGGAAGGTATATATGGTGCACCCCATTACCTCTACACTAAGCTGGTATAGAAACTGCAGGGTTCTGATAATGTAAGGCTATGAGGTGACATCAGTCGTGACAGCTTCACAACGCGCAGTTTGTTTACACGTGTTGTGTTCGTATCTAAGTTTCTGTAAGCCCTATGTTTACATCTCAGCTGTGTCTGTGCACAGCGCCAGATATCATGTCCCTCTTGAAGCAGGGAGACACCATCAAACTGCAGGAGGCATATATCCCTTAGGTAAGGATACTTCAGTTAATGCTGTCTTGCATACCCACTGGATTGACAAAGTACTCCATTGTGGTAGATTAAACTATGATCTGCCTCTTTAGGATTAACGTGAATATACTTATGCTGCAATGACTCGCTACATACTTACTAGACTATTTACCAGGGTAACCTAGTATCCCCGTAAAAGACCCGGAGCAGAACTGGTCTTAAGTAACCCAGACTTGTAAAATGCGATTAACGGGATAGGGTCGTTAGGCTCACTCTCGTGGTTGATACATGTCATCTTCCCCCAACAAAGTAGATCGATGTCAATGGTGGACGTGCGACTGTCCAGGCTCGATTATTTACAGACTGATTGCATTGTTACCATGCACAGCAGCATTCATTATCTAGTCGTTGCGTTACATGCTCAAGTAATGTAACTCTACCTTCACAAAGGGGTCCCTATTGAAATGTTGGCAAAGTATCAAAGGAACATAGACTCAAGAACGTTCGGTCGATTTTTTTTCTCTGCAGCACAGGGCCCCAATGCGCAAATAATCCAAGGCGTGCCTTTCCAGGATTCAAGTTCTGTATTCATCACACGACATATTCCTAAGGCTTCAACATAATAGTGTTTCAAATACTATTTCAAATAGCAGATTGTATGCTTGACATTTCATGAGCGATCTTAATGTTTGGTAAGTTAACGTGATTCAGCCTGTTCCAGAATCATAAGAGTCTATGGTACGATTCCGCCTATATCACAGGCGTATGTTAATGAATCGCATTCAGACAGTGAGGCTACCAGGTCTTTTCCCTACATTTTACCAAAGAATCGAAATTAATAACTAACCAGGGCAGGTTGGCACTAATCAAGATTGGCATACATCAGAATGATATTTTCAGTCATATTTTTAACACGCAGTTAATGCCAAATAAAACTGGAACGTGTTTTCAGCGGCAGACCTTCACCAGCTGACCCACTGCAACAATATTTTGGAGTGAATGTATCGGTTTGAAACATCACGACCTCTTTGCAATTAGGATACGATGACGCGCCTCAACCAAGTCAGTCAGAGGGCCTGACTACTGAACTACTTAGAAAGCTTAAGCATATTCAGAATGCAGCAGCGAGATTTATTGATGGATGTACCACAGGGAATAAAAACTGTCCTCATCTTTCCAAGCTTTCAAGTCAAACGTCAAGACGCATCTATTCAAACCAATGTATTGTGAATACACTCACAAATGGACTATTATTATTGTTATATGGAAGTGAAATCTATTGTAAAACAATGATTTAATTGTGTCACATTGGTTCTGTTAAGATTCAGTAGACGTCCATTGTATTTTGTTTTGACAATGATTATTTATCAGGAATGTAAGCACTGGTGTGGACGTTACAATATTTAAGATGCTTTAGGAGACAAGTATGTTCTAGAATATTCTTGGACAAATAGACTTATCCAGCACTGTATGGTATTTAGACTATAAAAGTGGGCAAGTGATTTCACAGGGTCACAAATCAGGAAAGGATAATTCATTCTCTCCTAGATCTAGTTCTAACACGTCTGGTTCTGAGTTTGTTGTCAAAAGGTTAAGTTCTACTTGTTTATAAATATACTTCTGGATCTTCGTTGGCGCCAACTAGTGGATATTAGGGTAAACCAGGGTCTATAATTTCTGAGTGAAGAAAGCTCACTTCTGCTTCTGCGTTTTGTGAATGTCAGGTCACAGCCTTTTTGTGATTCGGCTAAAAAGGACTAAAGCTTTTGAAGACTAGTCGTCAAAGGCCATTGGTGTAACAGAGGAGTACTTACCTTTTGTTATATATACAGGTGTGGGGGTTATATGGGTAGAAGGGTATCACTTTATCACATTCTCTAGTGGTTAAAGCGTTCGCTCGTCACGCCGAAGACCCGGGATCGATTCCCGACATGGGTACAATGTGTGAAGCCCATTTCTGGTGTCCCCCGCCGTGATATTGCTGGAATATTGACTAAAAGCGGCGTAAAACCACACTCCCTCACTCACTCAATCGCCTTATCACATACACGGGTGTGTAGGTTATATGGATAGGAGGGTATCACTTGAACACATACACGGGTGTGGAGGTTATATCAGTAGGAGGCTATCACTTTATCAGAAACACGGGTGTGGAGGTTATATGGGTAGGAGGTTATGACTTTATCACATACACAAATGTCGGGGTTATATGGGTTGGAGGGTATCACTTTATCACATACACGGGTTTGGAGGTTATATGGGTAGGAGGGTATCACTTTATCACATACACAGGTGTAGGGGTTATATGGGTAGGAGGGTATCACTTTATCGCATACACGGGTGTGGAGGTTATATTTGTGGGAGGGTATGACTTTATCACGTGCACGGGTGTGGAGGTTATATGGGTAGGAGGGTATCACTTTATCACATACACAGGTGTGGAGGTTATATGGGTTTTAGCGTATCACTTTATCGCATACACGGGTGTGGAGGTTATATGGGTAGGAGCGTATCACTTTATCACATACATGGGTGTGGAGGTTATATGGGTAGGAGGGTATCACTTTATCACATACACAGGTGTGGAGGTTATATGGGTTTTAGCGTATCACTTTATCACATACACGGGTGTGGAGGTTATATGGGTAGGAGGGTATCACTTTATCACATACACAGGTGTCGGGGTTATATGGGTAGGAGGGTATCACTTTATCGCATACACGGGTGTGGAGGTTATATTTGTGGGAGGGTATCACATTATCACGTGCACGGGTGTGGAGGTTATATGGGTAGGAGGGTATCACTTTATCACATACACGGGTGTGGGGGTTATATGGGTAGGAGGGTATCACTTTATCATATACACGGGTGTGGAGGTTATATGGGTAGGAGGGTATCACGTTATCACATACACAGGTGTGGGAGTTATATTGGTAGGAGGGTATCACTTTATCACATACACGGGAGTGGAGGTTGTGTGGGTAGGAGGGTATCACTTTATCACATACACAGGTGTAGGGGTTATATGGGTAGGAGGATATCACTTTATCAGATAAACGGGTGTGGAGGTCATATGAGTAGGAGGGTATCACCTTATCACATACACGGGTGCGGAGGTTATATGGGTAGGAGGGTATCACTTTATCAGATAAACGGGTGTGGAGGTTATATGGGTAGGAGCGTATCACTTTATCACGTGCACGGGTGTGGAGGTTATATGGGTAGGAGGGTATCACTTTATCACATACACGGACGTGGAGGTTATATGGGTAGGAGGGTATCACTTTATCACATACACAGGTGCGGGGGTTATATGGGTAGGAGGGTATCACTTTATCACATACACAGGTGTGGAGTTTATATGGGTAGGAGGGTATCACTTTATCACATACACAGGTGTGGGGGTTATATGGGTAGGAGGGTATCACTTTATAACATTCACGGGTTTGGAGGTTGTATGGGTAGGAGGGTATCACTTTATCACATACACGGGTGTGGAGGTTTTAAGGGAAGGAGGGTATCACCTTATCACATACACAGATGTGGAGGTTATATGGGTAGGAGGGTATCACTTTAACACATACACGGGTGTGGAGGTTATATGGGTAGGAGGGTATCACTTTATCACATACACAGGTGTGGAGGTTATATGGGTTTTAGCGTATCACTTTATCACATACACGGGTGTGGAGGTTATATGGGTAGGAGGGTATCACTTTATCACATACACAGGTATCGGGGTTATATGGGTAGGAGGGTATCACTTTATCAGATAAACGGGTGTGGAGGTCATATGAGTAGGAGGGTATCACCTTATCACATACACGGGTGCGGAGGTTATATGGGTAGGAGGGTATCACTTTATCAGATAAACGGGTGTGGAGGTTATATGGGTAGGAGCGTATCACTTTATCACGTGCACGGGTGTGGAGGTTATATGGGTAGGAGGGTATCACTTTATCACATACACGGGTGTGGAGGTTATATGGGTAGGAGGGTATCACTTTATCACATACACAGGTGCGGGGGTTATATGGGTAGGAGGGTATCACTTTATCACATACACAGGTGTGGAGTTTATATGGGTAGGAGGGTATCACTTTATCACATACACAGGTGTGGGGGTTATATGGGTAGGAGGGTATCACTTTATAACATTCACGGGTTTGGAGGTTGTATGGGTAGGAGGGTATCACTTTATCACATACACGGGTGTGGAGGTTTTAAGGGAAGGAGGGTATCACCTTATCACATACACAGATGTGGAGGTTATATGGGTAGGAGGGTATCACTTTAACACATACACGGGTGTGGAGGTTATATGGGTAGGAGGGTATCACTTTATCACGTACACGGGTTTGGAGGTTATATGGATAGGATGGTATCACTTTATCAAATACAACGGTGTCGAGGTTATATGGGTAGGAGGGTATCACCTTATCGAATACAAATGTGTGGAGGTTATATTGGTAGGAGGGTATCACTTTATCACATACACAGGTGTTGGGGTTATATGTTTAGAAGGGTATCACTTTATCACATACACAGGTGTGGGGGTTATATGGGTAGGGGGTGTGACTTTATCACATGCACAATTAGAAAAGGTTTTGTGTCAGTTAAGGTGACAGGTCCAAGAGCAAGCCAATTACCGCTTTGTGTGATGGGCTTCAAATTCTGCTTTTGGTAATTTGCCACTTTCTGAGATTTGGTGTCTAGGTTGGTTTAGGTGGGGAATGTAGAAACTCTCCCGGTATATGTGTAGACTTGTTTATTGGGAATGACTTGGCCGGGGAAAGATGTTTGGCTGATCCTGTTGTTTGCCATGAGCCTAGCACTTTAGAAAATATTGAAAATGTTGAAAAAGAAATTCAAGGTATTTTTCCTTCTTGTGTTGCTACTCAGCAAATTTGTACCTGAGGGTGATTCCAGTTACCTTTTGGCTGACACTTTTATTGATCATTCTCTTGACCTGTCTAAGAGAGAGTGCTCTTGGCTGTTGAGGAACCGGTTCTGGGAAGGGAGGAGCTCAAGAAATTATCAAGGCGTTGGTAAAGTTCGTCACTATAGTTGGTTTGCAGAGGACTATTCAGTCAGATCAGGATCAGTCAGATTTCATGCCAGGTGTTTTCCAACAGTCTATGCACCAGTTAGGCATAACTAAGGTTAAGTCTGGGGCATATCATCCTGCATCTCAGGGAGCTGTAGAGAGGTTTCACCAAGGCTGTTATGAGACTGAAATGATTGGGATGAAAGCATTAATTTCTTGTTGTCTGCTGCGGGGGAGTCATTTTAGGACTCTTTAGATTTTAATCCTTTTGACCTTGCCTTAGACGAAACTGTTCATGAACCTTTAAAGCAGTTGAATGAGAGTTGGCTTAATGATGTGAAATGAGTTTGTTGGAATATGTTTTAACATTTGGGGCTAGGTTTTCTAAAGTTTGTGAAGTTACAAGGGATATTTTTAATGATTTTCAGGAAAAAATGAAAGTACGCTATGACCAAATGTCTCAAGAGAAAATGTCGGTCCAGCAGTAATGTGTTTTGATTTAAAACCCCAGTTATTTATAAGATACAATTCCTACATGTATACCATTTTCTTGTTGTTTGAGAGTTTTACAATATATTATTTTGTGTACAGATTTCTGAGTTAACTTATTTTAACAACTTGGAAGTCATCACGTAACATTATAACAGTTGTATAATTAATACCCAATTCCTTTAGCATGGGTTTCTAAATATCAAATTCTAAGCTGGATATTGTGGTTTCTTTTAAAGTTTAAATTTAAGTTTAAGTTAAACTTAATATGAATACAAGACATGATCAGATAATCAGATCTCTTAAAGTGATACATGTATATCAATAATAGAACCATATGACAATACACATTAAACATTGATCCCGTTTGCTCTGTTTGCAGTGACCCACATTGATGTGGATGTACACACTACCTATATGTCTTTATATTGACAGATGATGCAGTCAATCAACAGAACAACCTTCATTATCATAGTCTCCCTTGCACAGACAGCGCTCAGTAAGTGTCTAAGAGTTGACGCATAGACAACAATGAACAATTTGAAGGAACCAATTACAATTGAACTGGCATTCTATCATATATATGGTAAACTACATACATAAAATACTATTGCTAAGAGACCTATATTAGTCGGTATTTGTTTGTGTATGTGAATCACTGGTTTATGTACTTGCATTTGTTGTATTCCTGAAAGGTACACCTCAACTATCTTGCCCTGACATATCTTACCCTGGTGTGTTTGCTCGACTGACATGCTACACGACTACCCACTACTCCATTCTCCAATACTCTGGGCCAGACGGAATAATTGCCCCACAGTGTGTAGCAAACTGGTCTTCATGTACCAACGTGGAAGGATATAATGCAAGCATTATCAACACGACCCATACTGAGCTGGGAATATTGAGTATAAATCCAACACATACAGGGCTTTGGACATGTGCTGCTCCTGGAGATGACGGCAATTCATCTTGCGAACTTCATGTCAAAAGTAGGTTGAATCTTAACATGATAAGGTCAGGGATCATATCTTTGTATAACGCGAAAATCTATATCAAACAGATCAGAATACACATAATTTAACTTAACACGTGCAAGCACACAGTGATAAAAAAAGTTATAAACTTGGAACATATACTATTGAAGACATACTTAAAATTAGAATGATCTGTCTGTTTTGTTTGCAAACCTTCAAAGTAGAAAGCCTTTCATGATCATTTCATTAAACTTGCCTTGCGAGCCAATTTCAAGTTTGTCACGTTTGACGTATCTGGAGGTCCCATACTTGATATTCGATGGAACTGTTTATCATATAACAGTTACATGATTACTATTTTGTTACACTTCAGTCAATGGAAACAGACGCAAATGGGAATGGAACTACCTGGATTATTATTTAAGGAGTTGTTGCCCTTTGATGATCGTCCTTGTTGTCATTGTTTTCTATGTCCTTAAAATAAAACGGCAGAAGAACACCTTACACACGCCAAACCAGTATTATAATGACGAACCTACAGCTACTTATGATGAGATTGTGGGCACATTGTGCCTACAAAAGGGAGCCCCGCTGTCTCCGAATCGCAACCGAGCCAGAGTAGACGAAGGAGGGTATGCATGTATTCATAAAGTCGGAAACGAAGTATCAATTTCCAACCATGTAGACATACCTGGAATAGATCATGCCATAAAGAAGCCAGGTGCGATGGAGAAAGATGAATCGGAAAAGAAAGTTGTTGATATTTAATGTTGTAATGTGAAGTTGCTTGTTTCTACACTATACACTTTTTCAGTGACGGCGGACAAAGATGCAAGCATCAGCACAAGCATTACCACCGTGGCTATCGTTGCCGGAAGCGTGGCTGTCGCAATCATTGTTGTGCTGGTGATCTTTCTGGTGAGGATGAAACAGTCAAAACGGACAGAGCAGCCAGAAAAACACAGTGATGAAAATGTGTACGATTCCCCTTATGACGTTGTTGGACAAACGGATGAAACATCTGGACATGAGAACAACACTTTGTACCTGACACCTGTTCAGGGAGACAAATCCTTCTGTGATGTCATATCCAGTTAATTACACTGTGTAAATACACACGTATTTTGATACCGTGACGGTATTATGCTGTTGCCTCAAAAGTCCAGGTGATAATAAGCTGGTCGGGTAGCTTTTTAAGCATTCGCACGGGGTTCGTTTTCCTAAACGAAGCACATTGTTAGAAGCCTATTGTTTGTACTCATTCTAAGTACCCACAATATGTATTAAAATATGTCTGATTAATTTCAGATTTAAAAAAAAAAAATAACTCTGGAGCAACAACATTCGGGGACTAGGCTTGGGCCGGTCAGTCAACAGTCCCTGCAATTTGATTAATTAATTCCGCCAACTCTCTTTGCAAATCAGGCATAATTCATTGCACAAAGAGACTACCTTAGTTTGGCAAATGTCATAACACAGTATCAACCTGGACTAATAGTAGGCATCCGTTTGTGGAACATGTATATAACCACCTACCCTGATGCTTTGGGGAACTTGTACCAATGCAATAAACTCTATCAATAAAACGAATGGCATTAACAATTAAAGCATACATGAAATTCTTAACATTTAATTCAGTAAACAACATCAATTGTGTATCATAATCTTCCTGTTGGTATTTGTTAAAAGGTATGTTGAATAATCATGCCAATTCATTATATGTGGTAAAAAATGTACATGTTCTACTAAACTTGAAACAAACAGTTTCGTTACTCAGGATCTCACACGATGATCCAGTTGATCCAACAAGTTCTCAATTGTGTTAAGATCTGGATTTCGTGGGTAGGCATGTTGTTAACGTCATCAGATGAGGAGATGCTTACATCAACATTGACAATGACGCAGAGTGTGTTGTCAAAAGGAGCGGCATCATGTTTGCGATGACTGACAGCAAATTGGATCCAACAAATTATGCATGGGACAATATATAAATTAGGTTAAATATAATAGAAAATGGAACGTTGTTTGAAGGGTTAATGAACTCAAAAGTACTGGTCACCTAATAAATGTTTTATTGAGGTGTACGTGGAAATGAATATCACATGTTACATACCAAAATTGTTTATAAATTATATACCCCCACACTGCTATTACCCCTACACCCAATAATAGCAATGTGGGGGTAAAAGCAGTCTGGGGGTATTGGGTGTAGAGGTAATAGCAGTCTGGGGGTATAGGGTGTAGGGGTAATAGCAGTGTGGGGGTATTGGATGTTGGGGTAATAGCAGTGTGGGGGTATTGGGTGTAGAGGTAAAAGAGAGTGTAGGGGTATTGGGTTCAAGATTTATGAGAGTGAAGGAGTCTTGTCGTCGAAATATGCTCTTCAAAGAATAATATGGAACGCGAATATTTTTGGCCATAAAAGCAAATATAGAGGATCCAGAGGTGTAAATTGAAGAGGTTTACTGTGTTATAGTGTCAATGACAATTTTCCGGGATCAAAATGATCACAACAAGGACATGCAAACAATTAGTCAGGAAAAACGTACGATCAGGAAAAACGCACCCAGTGCATAAACAAAATGGTCATGGAGCTGCACAAACTGTACCTGTAGCAGCACTTTGAACGATATTAAAGTGAAGGGTTTTTCATTGCTTGGCATCTGCGTCAATCGAACAGTGACAGTTCAACAATAAGCCAATATTAACAGAAGTGCAAAGGAACAACGTCGATGGCTGATGCAGGCGGGGGAGATCCCGATCAGCTATAGCCGGGGTTTCAATGTAGCGCCCAGCAGCCAATGGCAACGGTGTTTCCTAGCAGGACGACGCTCGACCGCAATCAGCACGGATCTACTGTCTACACAACAACAACGTTGATGTTCTCCCATGGCCCTCCAGATTCCCGGATTTGAACCCAATAGAACACCTGTGGGATGAATTGGATAGACGGCTACGCCGACGTCAACCACAAACCCAGACGTTGCAAGCAGTTGGCTTTTGCACTGCAGGCCTAGCATACTCGTCTCTTCCATGTGCAGGAGATGTCAGTCTGCTGAGGATTTCAACAGGGGACATACGCGTTATAATGGTAGCTGACCTTCACCTTTGTTTTTTCCTATGTACCGTTAACTGAGAAGACAAATTGTTTTCTCAACAGCATTTTGGCTCAATACCTTGAATACCTTCCTCGTACAAATGTTTTTGTCTTACCTCACACAAATCAGGCTTTGCGTTTCGTTTTTTGAAGAGTATTTTACAATAATTGTTCTGGTCAAAACTATACTTCATTAAACTATACCTGGTAGTTCAGAAAACTATATCTTTGACATGAATACCATTTCTTAACTCTTGGATGCAGTGCTGTATTACCGATGTGATATGTTTACGAGGGCATCATCTGGAGTATTCAAAATAAGTAAAACACATCAACATACATGTTCTATAGATAAAATCTTATCAAATAAATAAGTGTTTGGGTATCCAAATCTACACAACAGATAGGTAATGGAGGGAATGTGGGCGGTGGTGTAGCCTTCAGGTTAAGGTATTCGCTCGTCACGCAGAACGGCTGGTTTCTTTTACCTATGGGAACAAAGTGTGAAGCACATTTCTGATGTCCCCCACCGTGATATTGTTTGAATGTTGCGAAGAGCAGTGTAAAATCTAACTCACTTACTACTGTGACGTTTTAACATGAGATATTCACTCCAAAATATTGTTGCAGTGGTGGTCAGCTTTTGAAACTCGGCCACTGAAAACACGTTCCAGTTATATTCGGAAACAACTGCGCGTTAAAATGTTTTATTACAGCTTTGATGACAGAAAATAAGTTATAAATCGTATTGTGAACGCTATTGTCTTAAACATGCACAGTGTTTTCTGTGCAGTGATCGTCATGGACAAGTTGATTGGGGAAGGTATATATGGTGTACCCCATTACCTCAAGACTAAGCTGGTATAAAAACTGTATGGTTCTGATAATGTAGGGCCATGAGGTGACATCAGTCGTGACAGCTTCACAACGCGCAGTTTGTTTACACATGTTGTGTTCGTATCTACGTTTATGTTAGCCCTATGTTTAGATCTTAGCTGTGTCTGTGCACAGAGCCAGATATCATGTCCATCTTGATGCAGGGAGACACTGCAAACTGCAGGAGGAATATATCCCTTAGGTAAGAATACTTCAGTTAATGATGTCTTGCGTACACACAAGATCGACAAAGTACTCTGTTGTGGTCGATTAAACTATGATTTGCCTTTTTAGGATTAACGTGAATAGACTTGTGCTGCAATGACTCGCAACATACTTACAACAATATTTACCGCGGTAACCTAGTATACGGAGCAGAACTGGTCTTCAGGTACCCACACTTGTCGTAAAAGGCCACAAACGGCAACAAACGGCAACAAACGGCAACAAACAATGACTGCCGTCATGTAGTTGGAATATAGCTTAAGCAACAACACAATCCAAATTGCTATACACAATTAATGACTATCATTCAGGTGTATTGAGGTATCAAAGATATATATTGCTTTATAGGTTGTTTACATGAATTCACATATCAGTGTAAGTGCTGTTTTGATGTGGGTTTTTTTAACCTGTTTGTTATAAAAGAAACACAAAGCGAAATAATTTATATCTCAGCTTAAAGTAAATTGCACATTTGGTTTTATGTGCCTTTACGAATTAGTGAACAGATTCGAGTGTTCACGCCTTCACATCAATCAAGGATGTTACATAGTTCTTCATTATTATGTCCGTATACTTCAGAACAAGGTTTTCTTAAGAAACACCGGCACAGTTCACTTTAGGCAATAAACATAACGCATGCCAAGCTCGTTTCAATAAACACCTGTGGAGGCCTGTAATCTTTGACTCGAACACTGTTTGGATTTCTATTCCTCTTATCTGACATACAGCTGTAAGACGCAAAGTGATTTTGCTATCTGCTTGACTGGTTTTGATGGTGATTGCATTGTTACCATGGACAGCAGCATTCATTATCTAGTCGTTGCGTTACATGCTCAAGTAATGTAACTCTACCTTCACAAAGGGGTCCCTATTGAAATGTTGGCAAAGTATCAAAGGAACATAGACTCAGGAATGTTCGGTCGATTTTTTTTCTCTGCAGCACAGGGCCCCTGTGCACAAATAATCCAAGGCGTGCCTTTCCAGGATTCAAGTTCTGTATTCATCACACGACATATTCCTAAGGCTTCAACATAATAGTGTTTCAAATACTATTTCAAATAGCAGATTGTATGCTTGACATTTCATGAGCGATCTTAACATTTGGTAAGTTAACGTGACTCAACCTGTTCCAGAATCATAAGAGTCTATGGTACGATTCCGCCTATAGCACAGGCATATGTTAATGAATCGCTATCAGACAGTGAGGCTACCAGGTCTTTTCCCTACATTTTACCAAAGAATCGGAATTAATAGCTAACCAGGGCAGGTTGACACTAGTCAAGATTGGCATACATCAAAATGATATTTTCAGTCATAATTTTAACACGCAGTTAATGCCAAATAAAACTGGAACGTGTTTTCAGCGGCAGACCTGCACCAGCTGACCCACTGCAACAATATTTTGGAGTGAATGTACCGGGTTGAAACGTCACGACCTCTATGCAATTAGGATACGATGACGCACCTCAACCAAGTCAGAGGGCTTGGCAACTGAACTACTAGAAAGCTTAGCATTTTCAGAATTCAGCAGCGAGATTTATTGATGGATGTACCATAGGAAATAAAAACTGTCCTCATCTTTCAAATCAAACGTCAAGACGCATCTATTCAAACCAATGTATTGTGAATACACTCACAAATGGACTATAATTATTGTTATATGGAAGTGAAATCTATTGTTAAACAATGATTAAATTGTGTTACATTGGTTCTCTTAAGATTCAGTAGACGTCCATAGTATTTTGTTTTGACAATGATTATTTATCAGGAATGTAAGCACTGGTGTGGACGTTTCAATATTTAAGATGTTTTTTGAGACAAGTGTGTACTAGAATATTCTGGGACAGCTAGACTAATCCAGCACTGTATGGTATTTTGACTATAAAAGTGGGCAAGTGATTTCACAGGGTCACAAATCAGGAAAGGATAATTCATTCTCTCCTAGATCTAGTTCTAACACGTCAGGTTCTGAGTTTGTTGTCAAAAGGTTAAGTTCTACTTGTTTATAAATATACTTCGGGATCTTCGTCGGGGCCAACTTGTAGATCTTGGGGTAAACCAGGGTCTATAATATTTGAGTGAAGAGAGCTCACTTCTGCTTCTGCGTTTTGTGAATGTCAGGTCACAGCTTTTTTGTGATTCGGCTAAAAAGGACTAAAGCTTTTGAAGACTAGTCGTCAAAGTCTATTGTTGTGAAAGAGGAGTACTTACCTGTTGTTATATGTACAGGTGTGGGAGTTATATGGGCAGAAGGGTATCACTTTGTCACATACAGTGTTGGAGGTTATACACGTAGAAGGGTATCTCTTTATCACATACACGGGTTTGGGGGTTATATGGGTAGGAGGGTATCACTTTATCACATACACGGGTTTGGGGGTTATATGGGTAGGAGGGTATCACTTTATCATAGACACAGGTGTGGGGTTATATGGGTAAGAGGGTATCACTTTATCACATGCACAATAAGAAAAGGTTTTGTGTCAGTTAAGGTGACAGATCCATTACCGCTTTGAGGGATCGGCTTCAAATTCTGCTTTTGAGTGGTAATTTGCCACTTTCTGAAATTTGGTGTCTAGGTTGGTTGGGGTGGGGAATGTAGAAGCCCTCCCTGATAATGGTGTAGACTTGTTTATTGGGAATGATTTGGCAGGGGGAAATTGTTTGACTTATCCTGTTGATTGCCTAGCACTTTAGAAAATATTGAAATTCTGAAAAAGAAATTCAAGGTATGTTTCCTTCTTGTGTTGCTTCTCAGCAAATTTGTACCTGAGGGTGATTCCAGTTACCATTTGGCTGACACTTTTATTGCTCATTCTCTTGACCTGTCTAAGAGAGAGTGCTCTTGGCTGTTGAGGAACCAGTTCTGGGAAGGGAGGAGCTCAAGTAATTATCAAGGCGTTGGTAAAGTTCGTCACTATAGTTGGTTTGCAGAGGACTATTCAGTCAGATCAGGATCAGTCAGATTTCATGCCAGGTGTTTTCCAACAGGCTATGCACCAGTTAGGCATAACTAAGCTTAAGTCTTGGGGATATCATCCTGCATCTCAGGGAGCTGTAGAGAGGTTAACCAAGGCTGTTATGAAACTGAAATGATTGGGATGAAAGCATTAATTTCTTGTTGTCTGCTGCGGGGGAGTCATTTTAGGACTCTTTAGGTTTTAATCCTTTTGACCTTGCCTTTGACCAAACTGTTCATGAACCTTTAAAGCAGTTGAATGAGTGTTGGCTTAATGATGTGAAATGAGTTTGTTGGAATATGTTTTAACATTTGGGGCTAGGTTTTCTAAAGCTTGTGAAGTTGCAACGGATATTTTTAATGAATTTCAGGAATAAAGGAAAGTACGCTATGACGAAAAGTCTCAAGAGAAAATGTCAGTCCAGCAGTAATGTGTTTTGGTTTAATTATATGATACAATTCCTACTTTTATACCATGTACTTGTTGTTTGGGGGTTTTACAATGATTTTTTTTGGCACAAATTTCTGGGTTAACATATTGTTTCAATTTGGAAGTCATCACATAACAATATAACAGTTGTATTATTAATACCCAATTCCATTAGCATGGGTTTCTGAATATCAAATTATAAGCTGGATATTCTGGGGGTTTTTAACGTATAAATGTAAGTTAAAGTTTAACGTTATATGACTGCAAGACATGATCAGATAATCCCCGTCTCAATAATCGAAGCATATGACAATACACATTATAATTAAACATTGATCCCGTTTGTTCTGTTGACACTGGTCCCAGAATGATGTGGATGTACACACTACCTATATGTCTTTATCTTGACAGATGATGCAGTCAATCAACAGAACAACCTTCATTATCATAGTCTCCCTTGCACAGACAGCGCTCAGTAAGTGTCTTAGAGTTGACGCATAGACAACAATAAACAATTTGATTGAACTAATTACAATTGAACTGGCATTCGATCATATATATGGTAAACTACATACATATAATAATATTGCTAAGAGAACTATATTAGTCGGTATTTGTTTATGTATGTGAATCACTGGTTAATGTACTTGCATTTGTTGTATTCCTGAAAGGTACACCTCAACTATCATGCCCTGATATATCTTACCCTGGTGTGTTTGCTCGACTGACATGCTACACGACTTCCCCCTTCTCCATTCTCCAATACGCTGGGCCAGACGGAATAATTGCCCCACAGTGTATTGCAAACTGGTCTATTTGTATGCCTGTTAAAGGATATAATACAAGCATTATCAACACGACCCATACTGAGCTGAGAATATTGAGTATAAATCCAACACATGCAGGGCTTTGGACATGTGCTGCTCCTGGAGATGACGGCAATTCATCTTGCGAACTTCATGTCAAAAGTAGGTTGAATCTAAACGTCAAACACATTGATATCAGTACTGTAATGGTAAGACAGGTCTCCGAATCGCAACCAAGCCAGAGTAGACGAAGGAGGGTATGCATGTATTTATGAAGTCGGAAACGAAGTATCAATTTCCAACCATGTAGACATACCTGGAATAGATCATGCCATAAAGAAGCCAGGTGCGATGGAGAAAGATGAATCGGAAAAGAAAGTCGTTGATATTTAATGTTGTAATGTGAATTTGCTTGTTTCTACACTATACACTTTTTCAGTGACGGCGGACAAAGATGCAAGCATCAGCACAAGCATTACCACCGTGGCTATCGTTGCCGGAAGCGTGGGTGTCACAATCATAGTTGTGCTGGTGATCTTTCTGGTGAGGATGAAACTGGTGAGGATGAAACAGTCAAAACGGACACAGCAGGCTGAAAAATATGTGTACGATTCCCCTTGGGCATGAGTACAACACTTTGTACCTGACTCCTGTTCAGGGAGAAAAATCCTTCTGTGATGTCATATCCAGTTAATTACACTGTATAAATACACACGTATATGTATACCGTGACGGTATTATGCTGTTGCCTCAAAAGTCCAGGTGATAATAAGTTAGTCGGGTAGTTTTTTAAGCATTCGCACAGAGTTCGTTTTCCTAAAACGAAGCACATTGCTGAAGCCCATTTTTTGTACTCAGTCTAAGGTGATACCTTGAATATTGCTAAAAGCCTTACCCACAATATGTATTAAAATATGCCTGATTAATTTCAGAATAAATTGTGTGTTTTTTTTAACTCTGGCGCAACAACAGTGGGGGACTAGGCTTGGGCCGGTCAGTCAACAGTCCCTGCAATTTGATTAATTAATTCCGCCAACTCTCTTTGCAAATCAGGCATAATGCATTGCACAAAGAGACTACCTTAGTTTGGCAAATGTCATAACACAGTATCAACCTGGACTGATAGTAGACATCCGTTTGTGGAACATGTATATAACTACCTACCCTGATGCTTTGGGAAACTTGTAACAATGCAATAAACTCTATCAATAAAACGAATGGCATTAAGCATTAAAGCATACATGAATTTCTTAACATTTAATTCAGTAAACAACATCAATTGTGTATCATAATCTTCCTGTTGGTATTTGTTGAAAGGTATGTTGATAATCATGCCAATTCATAATATCTGGTAAAACAATGTACATGTTCTACTGAGCATGAAACAAACAGTTTCGTTACTCAGGATCTCACACGACGATCCAGTTGATCCAACAAGTTCTCAATTGTGTTAAGATCTGGATTTCGTGGGTAGGTATGTTGCTAACGTCATCAGATGAGGCGATGCTTACATCACCACTGACACTGACGCAGAGTGTGTTGTCAAAAGGATCGGCATCATGTTTGCGATGACTGACAGCAAATTGGATCCAACACATTACGCATGGGACCAAATATAAATTAGGTTAAATATAATAGAAAATGGAACGTTTTTTGAAGGGTTAATGAACTCAAAAGTACTGGTCAGCTGATAAATGTTTTATTAAGGTGTACGTAGAAATGAATATCACATGTTACATACTTGAATTGTTTATAAATTATATATTTATGGTTATTTAATAAAAGTATGGGTCATTCTTTCCTGGGTGTAGGGGTATGGGATGTAGAGGTAATAGAAGTGTGGGGGTATTGGGTGTAGGGTTAATAGACATGTAGGGGTATGGGGTGTTGGGGTAATAGAAGTGTTCGGTTATTGGGTGTAGGGGAAATAGAACTGACAGGGTATTGGGTGTAGAGGTAATAGAAGTGTGGGGGTATTGGGTGTAGGGGTAATAGAAGTGTGGGGGTATTGGGTGTATGAGTAATAAAAGTGTGGGGTTATTGGGTGAAGGGGTAACAGAAGGGTAGGAATATTGGGTGTAGGGGTAACAGAAGTGTAGGGGTGTTGGGTGTAGGGGTAACAGAAGTGTAGGAATATTGGGTGTAGGGGTAACAGAAGTGTAGGGGTGTTGGGATAATAGAAGTGTGGGGGTATTGGGTGTATGAGTAACAGAAGTGTTGGGATATTGGGTGAAGGGGTAACAGAAGTGTAGGGATATTGGGTGTAGGGGTAACAGAAGTGTAGGGATATCTGGTGTAGGGGTAATGGAAGTGATGGGGTATTTGGTGTAGATGTAATAGAAGTGTTGGGGTATTGGGTTTAGGGGTAATTGAAGTGTGGGGGTATTTGGTGAAGGGGTAATAGAAGTGTTGGGTTATTGGGTGAAGGGGTAATAGAAGTGTTGGGTTATTGGGTGTAGGGGTCATAGAAGTGTGGGGGTATTGGGTGAAGGGGTAACGGAAGTGTGGGGGTATTGGGTGAAGGGGTAATAGAAGTGTTGGGTTATCGGGTGAAGGGGTAATAGAAGTGTGGGGGTATTGGGTGTAGAGGTAATAGAAGTGTTGGGTTATTGGGTGTAGGGGTCATAGAAGTGTGGGGGCATTGGGTGAAGGGGTAACAGAAGTGTGGGGGTATTGGGTGAAGGGGTAATAGAAGTGTTGGGTTATTGGGTGAAGGGGTAACAGAAGTGTTTGGGGTATTGGTTGAAGGGGTAACAGAAGTGTAGAGATATTGGGTGTAGGGGTAATGGAAGTGATGGGGTATTGGGTGTAGAGGTAATAGAAGTGTTGGGGTATTGGGTTTAGGGGTCATTGAAGTGTGGGGGTATTTGGTGAAGGGGTAATAGAAGTGTAGGGTTATTGGGTGAAGGGGTAATAGAACTGACCAGGTATTGGGTGTAGAGGTAATAGAAGTGTGGGGGTATTGGGTGTAGGGGTCATAGAAGTGTGGGAGTATTTGGTGAAGGGGTAATAGAAGTGTTGGGTTATTGGGTGAAGGGGTAATAGAAGTGTTGGGTTATTGGGTGTAGGGGTCATAAAAGTGTAGGGGTATTGAGTGAAGGGGTAACAGAAGTGTGGGGGTATTGGGTGAAGGGGTAATAGAAGTGTTGGGTTATTGGGTGAAGGGGTAATAGAAGTGTGGGGGTATTGGGTGTAGAGGTAATAGAAGTGTTGGGTTATTGGGTGTAGGGGTCATAGAAGTGTGGGGGTATTGGGTGAAGGGGTAACAGAAGTGTGGGGGTATTGGGTGAAGGGGTAATAGAAGTGTTGGGTTATTGGGTGAAGGGGTAACAGAAGTGTTGGGGTATTGGTTGAAGGGATAAACGAAGTGTAGAGATATTGGGTGTAGGGGTAATGGAAGTGATGGGGTATTGGGTGTAGAGGTAATAGAAGTGTTGGGGTATTGGGTTTAGGGGTCATTGAAGTGTGGGGGTATTTGGTGAAGGGGTAATAGAAGTGTTGGGTTATTGGGTGAAGGGGTAATAGAACTGACCAGGTATTGGGTGTAGAGGTAATAGAAGTGTGGGGGTATTGGGTGTAGGGGTCATAGAAGTGTGGGAGTATTTGGTGAAGGGGTAATAGAAGTGTTGGGTTATTGGGTGAAGGGGTAAGAGAACTGACCAGGTATTGGGTGTAGTGGTAATAGAAGTGTGGGGGTATTGGGTGAAGGGGTAACAGAAGTGTGCGGGTATTGGGTGTAGGGGAAATTGAAGTGATGGGGTATTGGGTGTAGAGGTAATAGAAGTGTTGGGGTATTGGGTTTAGGGGTAATTGAAGTGTGGTGGTATTGGGTGAAGGGGTAACAGAAGTGTAGGGATATTGGGTGTAGGGGTAATGGAAGTGATGGGGTATTGGATGTAGAGGTAATAGAAGTGTTGGGGTATTGGGTTTAGGGGTAATTGAAGTGTGGTGGTATTGGGTGAAGGGGTAACAGAAGTGTAGGGATATTGGGTGTAGGGGTAATGGAAGTGATGGGGTATTGGGTGTAGGGGTAATAGCAGTGTGGGGTATTAGATGCAGGGGTAATAGCAGTGTGCGGGTATTGGGTGTAGAGGTAATAGAAGTGATGGGGTATTGGGTGTAGGGGTAATAGAAGTCTGGGGGTTTTGGGTGTAGGGGTATTGGGTGTAGGGGTATTGGATGTAGGGGTAATAGCAGTTTAGGGTATTGGGTGTAGGGGTAATAGAAGTGTTGGGATATTGGGTGTAGAGGTAATAGAAGTGTGGGGGTATTGGGTGTAGGGGTAACAGAAGTGTTGGGATATTGTTTGAAGGGGTAACAGAAGTGTACAGATATTGGGTGTAGGGGTAATGGAAGTGATGGGGTATTGGATGTAGAGGTAATAGAAGTGTTGGGGTATTGGGTTTAGGGGTAATTCAAGTGTGGTGGTATTCGATGAAGGGGTAACAGAAGTGTAGGGATATTGGGTGTAGGGGTAATGGAAGTGATGGGGTATTGGGTGTAGGGGTAATAGCAGTGTGGGGTATTGGGTGTAGGGGTAATAGAAGTCTGGGGTATTGGATGCAGGGGTAATAGCAGTGTGCGGGTATTGGGTGTATTGGTAGTAGAAGTGATGGGGTATTGGGTGTAGGGGTAATAGAAGTCTGGGGGTATTGGGTGTAAGGGTATTGGGTGTAGGGGTATTGGATGTAGGGGTAATAGCAGTTTAGAGTATTGGGTGTAGGGGTAATAGAAGTGTTGGGATATTGGGTGTAGAGGTAATAGAAGTGTGGGGGTATTGGGTGTAGGGGTAACAGAAGTGCTGGGATATTGCTTGAAGGGGTAAAAGAAGTGTACAGATATTGGGTGTAGGGGTAATGGAAGTGATGGGGTATTGGGTGTAGAGGTAATAGAAGTGTTGGGGTGTTGGGTTTAGGGGTAATTGAAGTGTGGGGGTATTTGGTGAAGGAGTAATAAAAGTGTTGGGTTATTGGGTGAAGGGGTAATAGAACTGACCAGGTATTGGGTGTAGAGGTAATAGAAGTGTGGGGGTATTGGGTGTAGGGGTAATAGAAGTGTGGGGGTATTGGGTGTATGAGTAATAGAAGTGTAGGGGTATTGGGTGAAGGGGTAACAGAAGTGTTGGGGTATTGGGTGAAGGGGTAACAGAAGTGTAGGGATATTGGGTGTAGGGGTAATGGAAGTGATGGGGTATTCGGTGTAGAGGTAATAGAAGTGTTGGGGGTATATGGTTTAGGGGTAATTGAAGTGTGGTGGTAGTGGGTGAAGGGGTAACAGAAGTGTAGGGATATTGGGTGTAGGGGTAATGGAACTGATGGGGTATTGGGTGTAGAGGTAATAGAAGTGTTGGGGTATTGGGTTTAGGGGTAATTGAAGTGTGGTGGTAGTTGGTGAAGGGGTAACAGAAGAGTAGGGATATTGGGTGTAGGGGTAATGGAAGTGATGGGGTATTGGGTGTAGGGGTAATATAAGTCTGGGGTATTGGATGTAGGGGTAATGGCAGTGTGCGGGTATTGGGTGTAGAGGTAATAGAAGTGTTGGGGTGTTGGGTTTAGGGGTAATTGAAGTGTGGGGGTATTTGGTGAAGGAGTAATAGAAGTGTTGGGTTATTGGGTGAAGGGGTAATAGAACTGACCAGGTATTGGGTGTAGAGGTAATAGAAGTGTGGGGGTATTGGGTGTAGGGGTAATAGAAGTGTGGGGGTATTGGGTGTATGAGTAATAGAAGTGTAGGGGTATTGGGTGAAGGGGTAACAGAAGTGTTGGGGTATTGGGTGAAGGGGTAACAGAAGTGTAGGGATATTGGGTGTAGGGGTAATGGAAGTGATGGGGTATTCGGTGTAGAGGTAATAGAAGTGTTGGGGGTATATGGTTTAGGGGTAATTGAAGTGTGGTGGTAGTGGGTGAAGGGGTAACAGAAGTGTAGGGATATTGGGTGTAGGGGTAATGGAACTGATGGGGTATTGGGTGTAGAGGTAATAGAAGTGTTGGGGTATTGGGTTTAGGGGTAATTGAAGTGTGGTGGTAGTGGGTGAAGGGGTAACAGAAGAGTAGGGATATTGGGTGTAGGGGTAATGGAAGTGATGGGGTATTCGGTGTAGAGGTAATAGAAGTGTTGGGGGTATATGGTTTAGGGGTAATTGAAGTGTGGTGGTAGTGGGTGAAGGGGTAACAGAAGTGTAGGGATATTGGGTGTAGGGGTAATGGAACTGATGGGGTATTGGGTGTAGAGGTAATAGAAGTGTTGGGGTATTGGGTTTAGGGGTAATTGAAGTGTGGTGGTAGTGGGTGAAGGGGTAACAGAAGAGTAGGGATATTGGGTGTAGGGGTAATGGAAGTGATGGGGTATTGGGTGTAGGGGTAATATAAGTCTGGGGTATTGGATGTAGGGTTAATGGCAGTGTGCGGGTATTGGGTGTAGGGGTAATAGAAGTGATGGGGTATTGGGTGTAGGGGTAATAGCAGTCTGGGGGTATTGGGTGTAGGGGTATTGGGTGTAGGGGCATTGGATGTAGGGGTAATAGCAGTGTGGGGTATTGGGTGTAGGGGTAATAGAAGTCTGGGGGTATTGGATGTAGGGTTAATAGCAGTGTGCGGGTATTGGGTGTAGGGGTAATAGAAGTGATGGGGTATTGGGTGTAGGGGTATTGGGTGTAGGGGTAATAGAAGTCTGGGGGTATTGGGTGTAGGGGTAATGGCAGTGTGGGGTATTGGGTGTAGGGGTAATATAAGTCTGGGGGTATTGGGTGTAGGGGTAACAGAAGTGTAGGGGTATTGGATATAGAAGTTATAGAAGTGTGGGGGTATTGGGTGTAGGGGTAACAGAAGTGTAGGGGTATTGGATATAGGAGTTATAGAAGTGTTGGGGTATCGGGTGTAGGGGTATTGGGTGTAGGGGTAATAGAAGTCTGGGGGTATTGGATGTAGGAGTAATAGCAGTGTGGGGTATTGGGTGTAGGGGTAATAGAAGTCTGGGAGTATTGGGTGTAGGGGTAACAGAAGTGTAGGGGTATTGCATATAGGAGTTATAGAAGTGTGGGGGTATTGGATTTAGGGGTAATAGAAGTTTGGGGGTATTTGGTGTAGGGGTAATAGCAGTGTGGGGTATTGGGTGTAGGGGTCATAGAAGTGTAGGGGTATTGGATATAGGAGTTATAGAAGTGTGGGGGTATTGGATGTAGGGATAATAGAAGTTTGGGGGTATTGAGTGTAGGGGTAATAGCAGTGTTGGGTATTGGGTGTAGGGGTCAGAGAAGTGTAGGGGTATTGGATATAGGAGTTATAGAAGTGTGGGGGTATTGGATGTAGGGAAAATAGAAGTTTGGGGGTATTGGGTGTAGGGGTAATTGCAGTGTGGGGTATCGGGTGTAGGGGTAACAGAAGTGTAGGGGTATTGGATATGGGAGTAATAGAAGTGTGGGGGTATTGGATGTAGGAGTAATAGAAGTCTGGGGGTATCGGGTGTAGGGGTAACAGAAGTGTAGGGGTAACATAAGTGTAGGAGTAATAGAAGTGTAGGGGTATTGGGTGTAGGGGTAACAGAAGTGTAGGGGTAACAGAAGTGTAGGGGTATTGGGTAAAGAGGTAAAAGAGAGTGTAGGGGTTTTGGGTTCAGGATTAATGAGAGCGCAGGAGTCTTGTCGTCGAAATATACTCTTGAAAGAAAGATATGCAACACGGATATGTTTGGCCATAAACGCAAATATAGAGGATCAAGAAGTGTAAAATGAAGAGGTTTACTGTGTTATAGTGTCAATGACAAATTTCCGGGATCAAAATGATCACAACAAGGACATGCAAACCATTAGTCGGGAAACACGTTCGATTTGGTAAAAAGCACCCAGTGCATAACCAAAAGGGTCATGGAGCTGCACATGCTATACCTGCAGCAGCACTATGAACGGTAATAAAGTGCAGGGTTTTTCATTGCTTGGCATCTGCGTCAATTGAACAGTGACAGTTCAACAATAAGCCAATATTAACAGAAATGCAAAGGAACAACGTCGTTGGCCGATGCAGGCAGGTGGATCCCGATCAGCTATAGCCAGGGTTTTCAATGTAGCGCCCAGCAGCCAATGACAACGCTCGACCGCATACAGCACGGATCACAAAAAACTGTGTACACAACAACAACGTTGATGTTCTCCCTTGGCACTCCAGATTCCCGGATTTGAACCCAATAGAACACCTGTAGGATGAATTGGATAGACGGCTACGCCGACGTCAACCACAAACCCAGACGTTGCAGCAGTTGGCTTTTGCACTGCAGGCCTAGCATACTCTTATCAACAACATTTTGGCTCAATACCTTGAATACCTTCCTCGTACAAATGTGTTTTCTTTCCTCACACAAATCTGGCTTTTCGTTTCGTTTTTTGAAGAGTATTTTACAATAATTGTTCACGTCAAAACTATACTTAATTAAACTACATATGGTGGTTAAGGAAGCTGTATCTTTGACATGAATATTATGTCTCATCACATGGATGCAATACAGTATTACCGATGTGATATGCTTAAGATGGCATCATCTGGAGAATTCAAAAGAATTAAGAACACATCAACATACATGTACTATAGATCAAATCTTATCAAATAAATAAGGGTTTGGGTATCCAAATCTACACAACAGATAGGTAATGGAGGGAATTTGGGCGTTGGGGTAGCCTTCAGGTTAAGGCATTCGCTCCTCACGCCGAAAGGCTGGTTTCTTTTACCCATGGGAACAAAGTGTGAGGCACATTTCTGATGTACCCCACCGTGATATTGCTTGAATGTTGCGAAGAGCAGTGTAAAATCTAACTCACTTACTACTGTGACATATAACCTGAGATATTCACTCCAAAATATTGTTTTAGTGGTGGTCAGCTTGTGAAACTCGGCCACTGAAAACACGTTCCAGTTATATACGGAATCAACTGCGCGTTAAAATGTTTTTATTACAGCTTTGGTGACAGAAAATAAGTTATGAATCGTATTGTGAACGCTATTGTCTTAAACATGCACAGTGGGGAAGATTTAAATGGAGCACCCCATTACCTCTACACTAAGCTGGTATAAAAACTGTATGGTTCTGATAATGTAGGGCTATGAGATGACATCAGTCGTGCAGCTTCACAACGCGCAGTTTGTTTACACGTGTTGTGTTCGTATCTACGTTTTTGCAAGCTCTTTGTTTAGATTTTAGCTGTGTCTGTGCACAGCGCCAGATATCATGTCCATCTTGAAGGAAGGAGACACCATCAAACTGCAGGAGGAATATATCCCTTAGGTAAGGATACTTCAGTTAATGCTGTCTTGCATACACACTGTATCGACAAAGTACTCCAATGTGGTAGATTTAACTATGATCTGCCTCTTTAGGATTAACGTGAATATACTTATCCTGCAATGACTTGCTACATACTTACTATACTATTCCCGTAAAAGACCCGGAGCAGAACTGGTCTTCAGTAACCCCTACTTGGAAAACGCGACTAACGGGATAGAATCGTTAGGCTCACTCACGTGGTTGATGCAAGTCATCTTCTCCCAACAAAGTAGATCGATGTTCATGGTGGAAGTGCGACTGTCCAGACTGCCGACATGTTGTTGGAATAAAGCTTAAGCAACAACACAATCAAAATTGCTATATACAATTAATGACTATCATTCAGGTGTATTTAAGTATCAAAGATTGTGCTCGTTCTTGTGACTATATTGCTTTATAGGTTGTTTACCTGAATTCACATATCAGAGTAAGTGCTGTTTTGATGGGGTTTTTAACCTGTGTCTTATAAAAGAAACACAAAGCGAAATATTGTATATCTCAGCTTAAAATAAACTGCACATTTGGTTTCATGTGCCCATACGTTTTAGTCAACAGATTCGAGTATTCACGCCTTCACATCAATCAAGGCTGTTACATAGATTTCATTGTCATGTCCGTGTACTTTAGAACAAGGTTTTCTTAAGAAACACCGGCACAGTTCATTTTAGGCAATAAACATAACGCATGTCAAGCTCGTTTCAATAAACACCTGTGGAGGCCTGTAATCTTTGACTCGAACACTGTTTGGATTTCTATTCCTCTTATCTGACATAAAGCTGCAAGACGCAAAGTGATTTTGCTATTTGCTTGACTGGTTTTGATGGTGATTGCATTGTTACCATGCACATCAGCATTCATTATTTAGTCGTTGCGTTACATACTCAAGTAGAAGAAGAAGAGAGAGGAGAAGAACTTTTATTTACATGAAGGCCTCGAGCCAATATGCAATTACAGTTCACAATATACCAATTGTTCACAGATGCAATGGTAAAGTAACGTGACACATGACTTATGTCATAATTTAATTGTACTACTTGTTCGTTTTGCATAAGCGTAATATAGGAAACGTGATAAACTGTATAAGACTGCTTCATTCTTATTACACATAATAGATTTGAAATTGTTCAAGCTAGGATATCGGCACAGTTTTTCCGGTAAGTATTCCTTTCTGAGATCATTTTAACATGAACAAATGAGTAAAAAATTAAATTCATCATCTATACCATTGTTACAGACTGGACATATTCGAAAAGACTTTTCTTTCAACAGATACCTGCCTTCATTATTCTTCAATTTTAAAAGACCTGCTCTAAATCTTACAATTATGTTTCTAAATTTTCTTTCATACAAAACTGAAAGATATTTTTCAGGTTCTAAAAGACTTTTAAACTCTGTAGATAAATGATATCTTGAACCAGAGTTTAAAACTGATCTCCAGTTTTGGTAAAACATGTTTATACAAGTATCCTTAAAAAGTCATAGAAATGAAAGCTGGTTCCCAACTGTTTGCGATATCCATACAAAACCAAAGCCATGAGAAAAAAGAAGTAAACGAATGTTAGAAGCCCATGTATGGCGTCCACAGTTATCTAAATACAATAACATATCATAAGACTTTTTTAGCCATCTGTCTTCATTCATATGATTTAATTTAAGACAAAACTTAAGTGTCCTAACATAGGTGTTGATGTACAGTGGAAAGCGACCCGTTTCCCGTAGATTATAGCATTTGGGGTTTGTTGTCCTACTTGCAGGAATTTCTTACAGGCTAATAGATGAACTTTTTCCAATTTGTCATATTGCTGAAATCCCCACACTTCAGAGCCATATAAAAGTATAGGTTGTATTTGCGAATCAAATATATTAAAGAACACTGACTTTGAAATAAGATCATTTTTACTTAAAGTTGCAATCAATTCGACCAAAGCTCTTTTCGCTCTTAGTGCTAGATCAAATTTACTATTACGGAATTTGACACTACCTAAACCTCAACTTATCACGGTTAACAAAATCAAGAGCATGGCCAAACAAAAGCGTGACATTGTTTTGTTTGTAGACAATTGCCCCGCGCACTCTGCTGTTTCCTATCTGACAAACATTAAACTTGTGTTTCTACCACCAAACACAACATCAAAGATCCAGCCGATGGACCAGGGGATTATCGCTAATCTGAAGCAAGCGACAGATGATGACGAGCATGATATCAAGTTTTGAGAAGAAACAAGACCACACGATAAGCATTCTGAATGCAATCGAGATGGTACATCGAGCGTCAATGCAACATCGATAAAGAACTGTTTCAGGCAAGGTGGCTTCGTATTGACGGGTGGTGTAGCTGAATCCGACAGGGAATCGGATGACATTCCCTTATCAGACTTGCGGGATGTATGGGCCGAATTAAAGAATGTCACAGACATTCCATCCGAAGTGACTTTCCAAGAATTCATAGACGCCGACCGAGATATTCTTGTTGCCGAACGTCCGAGCGATGACGCCATTATCCAGACATTTAATTTAAATATTTATGTGAATATCTAAATGCTTGTTTTTGACTTTGGTGTGATGCTACTATTAACGGACATTATCGAAGGGGATTGCCTAAAAGTCGGGCCGGGCCGGGCCAAGACGGGCCAAAGTGTTATTGGCTAATTACTTAATTATCGGCGATCATATCTACATATTATTGATGCAACATACACACATGACACTACTGAACAATCACCAATCCAAAACGTGCAGCATAATTAAGTAATTCGGAGTAAATCACTTAAAAACTAGAAAGTGGAGCTGTGTGTTAGCGTCGCTGATCTAGGTAACATGTAAAAGAGCAATCGTTAAACGAAATAGGATTTGACACGTATCAAATACTTCTAGCTATCGTCATACGAATTTCCATCTGTCGGCATAGCGTTTATATTATAGGAACGTACTATATCTAAGTAAATACCACTTTATAACGTCACTGTTCATCGTATTTAAAGCAGACACGTTGGTTAAAGTAGACCTCTTCTCCCTCTACTCTCGACAGTCACACAGTTCGCTCCGACTTGGCCCGGGCTGTCAAAATCAACTTTAAACAGACAGATTTATCTTCAAATGTGATTACCTCTATAGATTAGTGTTATATCTTTATAATGTCACAGATTGCAGTATTTATAGACAACAAGGGGCTCGAAAGTGAAGCCCTTTTCCCTCTACATTCTCAACATAGTCTCTATCAGAAGTGTTTGGCTTGTGTTGGGTCCGACTTGGCCCGGGCGGTCAAAATCAACTTTAAACACACAGATGTATCTTCAAATGTGATTAAATCTATAGATTAGTGTTATATCTACCTATACACCAATTTATAATGTCCAGGTGTATCGCATTTAAAGAAATCTGCGCCCTTAAAGTGAAGCATTTTTACTGTATTTTCTTTAAAAAATCCAAGTCAGAAATGTTCGGTCCGACCTGGCCCGGGCTGTTAAAATCAACTTAAACCTCACAGATGTATCATCAAATGGATTCACATCTATAGATTAGTATCATAACTACCTATAAACCACTTTATAATGTCACAGATTGCAGTATTTATAGACAACAAGGGGCTCGAAAGTGAAGCCCTTTTCCCTCTACATTCTCAACATAGTCTCTATCAGAAGTGTTTGGCTTGTGTTGGGTCCGACTTGGCCCGGGCGGTCAAAATCAACTTTAAACACACAGATGTATCTTCAAATGTGATTAAATCTATAGATTAGTGTTATATCTACCTATACACCAATTTATAATGTCCAGGTGTATCGCATTTAAAGAAATCTGCGCCCTTAAAGTGAAGCATTTTTACTGTATTTTCTTTAAAAAATCCAAGTCAGAAATGTTCGGTCCGACCTGGCCCGGGCTGTTAAAATCAACTTAAACCTCACAGATGTATCATCAAATGGATTCACATCTATAGATTAGTATTATATCTACCTATACATCACTTTATAATGTCACAGATTGCAGTATTTATAGACAACAAGGGGCTCGAAAGTGAAGCCCTTTTCCCTCTACATTCTCAACATAGTCTCTATCAGAAGTGTTTGGCTTGTGTTGGGTCCGACTTGGCCCGGGCGGTCAAAATCAACTTTAAACACACAGATGTATCTACAAATGTGATTAAATCTATAGATTAGTATTATATCTACCTATACACCAATTTATAATGTCCAGGTGTATCGCATTTAAAGAAATCTGCGCCCTTAAAGTGAAGCATTTTTACTGTATTTTCTTTAAAAAATCCAAGTCAGAAATGTTCGGTCCGACCTGGCCCGGGCTGTTAAAATCAACTTAAACCTCACAGATGTATCATCAAATGGATTCACATCTATAGATTAGTATTATATCTACCTATAAACCACTTTATAATGTCACAGATTGCAGTATTTATAGACAACAAGGGGCTCGAAAGTGAAGCCCTTTTCCCTCTACATTCTCAACATAGTCTCTATCAGAAGTGTTTGGCTTGTGTTGGGTCCGACTTGGCCCGGGCGGTCAAAATCAACTTTAAACACACAGATGTAACTTCAAATGTGATTAAATCTATAGATTAGTGTTATATCTACCTATACACCAATTTATAATGTTCAGGTGTATCGCATTAAAAGAAATCTGCGCCGTTAAAGTGAAGCAATTTTACTGTATTTTCTTTAAAAAATCCAAGTCAGAAATGTTCGGTCCGACCTGGCCCGGGCTGTTAAAATCAACTTTAAACACACAGATGTATCTTCAAATGTGATTAAATCTATAGATTAGTGTTATATCTACCTATACACCAATTTATAATGTCCAGGTGTATCGCATTTAAAGAAATCTGCGCCCTTAAAGTGAAGCATTTTTACTTTATTTTCTTAAAAAAATCCAATTCAGAAATGTTCGGTCCGACCTGGCCCGGGCTGTTAAAATCAACTTAAACCTCACAGATGTATCAAATGTATTAACATGTATACAAAGTGAAGCATTGTTTCGCCTGAGCCAAAATTCACCACAACCTTATAGATTTAAACGTTGTATATGTCATTTTAACTGTAACCTTTTGATTGAAATCCTATTCTTTTGAAAAGGAAAATAACTTACACGTTTAGAGGCCTCCCAATCGTAAATCCTTGGTAGAAAACGATTGACAAGGTAGACGTTACCCATAAAGTTGTGTCTACCTTGTCATCCGTGAACTTCAACAAAGAGAAACAAATGTTTCAACTGTTAGATGCATGGACGTAACACATCCTTCGATCATTGTAGTGGTCAGTTTACTGACCCGGTGTGTTGACATTTGTCATCAGCAGGTTGTCAGTTACTGACCATACCAAACCACACCACGTGTTTGTGTCTACGTAAACATACCAATTGTGTTTTTTAGATCACAGACCCCTACGTATGAAATGAGTCCTTTATAATTGAAAGAAACGCCGGAAAGGATTATTCCAAATAATTAGAAACTGGCAGGCTGCGTAGACGGGGCGTAGTTGTTGGCATCTAATTGTGTCACTATTAGTACGATGCATGTACTACATGCCATTCCACTTCCCGTTATTAGTTATACAATATTTATAATTCCAAAATAAGTGAGTAAATGCTTTTGACTTCCCCATTCTCGAGATTAATCTAAGCTTGTATACCTTGTTTGATCCCACAGTTGCAGTTTGTACTCCAAGCGAGCAACACCTCTCAAAGCCTCCAGAGCCTCCTCAAGCCCACGCACAGCACCGCTGATAGCAAGCCCAGGGAGAACTTCAAAGGTAATTATATAACCACTCACCCATCCATTCACAACAACCTACACCTCCTAATCAACGCTCACACCCAAGCCCAAACCTTAAACTACACTCACAAAGCCCACCTAAACAAACTCAAACACTTCAAATTAAAACACAAGCCCTCTAATTAATCTCTTAAAGCTTTAAACAACTCAGAAACCCAAAACAACCAAAACACCGCAAACACTACTCACCCCTTCCAAAACACTCCATCCACAACCCCTCACCTCAAACACCACAACAACACACACTCATCCTATACACCCAATCCCAGTATGGCAGACCAAAGACAAATCGAGATAAGCGAAATCTCTGGCATTACATCCCCTACACCTGCGGAGGCGCACAACACCTCCGACAGGGCAACACCCTCACTCATTCCCACAGGCTACGGCGATGAAGACCCTCAAGCCTCCTACATGGAAACTCAACCCAGCACCCCACCTCCCCAAGCATGCAACACAAAAAAACGCAAACTAGACGCATCGGCATCACCTACCTCACACACCCTCTCACCCGCAGCCCTCATCACCACGTGGGCCCTCTACTTCTTTTCGGCCACCCCCTCAGTACAACTAGCTCCAACACTAACCATAAATAAACTAGGCATGTGGCTAAGGCAACAAAAAATCAATTACCTAAACATCAAACGTAGCTTCAAAGGATATCAGATAATCTTCCCAAATCAGGAATCCTACATAGCAGCAACTAAAATTAAACAAATATTCCAATTCACCGTAAATAGCTCTAAACCTAACTGGCAAATATACACTAGGGGAGTTATTCGAGTGCACCCAAGGGAAACCGACGAGGACCTCGACATATACGCCCAAGAAGCTAACACTATCCAAACCCAACCACAAATAACTAGCCTCCGCAGGATTAAATCAAACAGAAACGGGAAAACCACCCCGACACCTATTGTAATAATAAACTTCAAAAAAACAGCTAAACACCCTGAAGCCCCCAAACATATCACTTTCGGCGCTAACCATAACTTAGAGGTCAAACCATACATCAAGCAAGTAAAGCAATGTTCCAATTGCCTACAATATAATCACGCCGCTAACCAATGTACTTTCAAAAAAACTAAATGCAAAAACTGTGCCCAAACGGACTGTCCAGGCATATGCACACCCTGGTGCATCCACTGCAAATCCATAAAACACTCATCACTCTCGAACCAATGCCCCCACAGACTATCACTCACCCAACAGGCCAACAGACATATAGACATAAACACGGCCAAAATCCAAACCAAAAAACCCACACCGCAAGCATACAAACAACTACTACCAACACCACCCCCAAACAACAACACTAACGCACGCAAAACAGTATACCCAATCTCCGTATGGGACCAAAATCAGCGAGACGCATACATCGCAAATGAAACAAACACCCCACACATCCCACAAACTCACACTCTCACCCTCCCCGCCTCTCACCCTACAATTACCACATCTACACCAGCAAGCAAAACCCAACGCACAACGACCACCACACAACCAGCACAAACACAAGCCATCACAGCCACAAGGGCAACAACACTCCAAAACCTACAGGCACCCCCCGAACACCCAGTCAACAGGGAAACTACAGAAACCACTCAGACTCTCACACCCAAACCCAGCATGCAACCCACCACCGAAGAGAGTGACCAAACTAAAGATAACTTAACCGAAGAGGACGAGTACACATCCTCAGAGGAAATAAACGATCTCACCTTGTCAGCCCCCAAAACCAAAAGCTATAGAAAAAAACTCACCCAAAACGTAGCAAGCAAAAAACTAAACAACTTAGTCCTCCTACTAGCTTACATGTTAAAGCAGTCTAATCCAGAAGCCAGCTCCAAAGCCTTCTTTGGTGTAGCACATAAACTAAAACTCGTCACCACCTCTTTCGACCGTTTCAGCAGCAACCTTAATAACCTACTAAAGTAAATACCTAAACCAAGCCTAAACCAAACATAAATCCACCCAGTTTCCCAATGGAAGGCCTAAACATTTTTCAATGGAATGCCAATGGCCTCGCCGGCCATGGTTCTGAACTTAAAGCTAATTTCAAAATAGATAAAGGTCCCCATGTAGCTTGTATTCAAGAAACCAAATTCTCACATAAAACTAAATTCAACCTACCAAATTATAACGCAGTAAGAACCGACAGGTCCAAAACCATCCCAGGCAGAACAGGAGGAGGTCTAATCATCTACGTTAGGGAGGATATTAACTACGAGGAAGTTAAAGTAAACACTCCTAATCTAGAAGCTAATGGAATCCAAGTCACCATCAATAACCAAAAAATAAAAATCATTAACATCTATCACTCAACACTAAAACCAATTAAAGATACAGACCTAGACATCCTTTACCAATTAGGAAATAAATCAACAATCTTCCTAGGAGACTTCAATGCCCATCATCCTACCTGGGGCATTGCAGATAAACTAGACAACCATGGACAACTAATATCAGAGTGGATCGAAAAAAATGACCTAATACTATTAAACAATAACCAACCAACTAGATACGACAAAATCCACCACACCATGTCGGCTATCGACTTAACAATATGTACGCCAGACTTAGCACAAAGTCTGATGTGGGACGTCCACCCAGTACCTCTAGGCAGCGACCACTTTCCCATAAATATAACCCTAGGAAATATAAAAATACCAAATCAAACCCCTAAACAGGAACCTAAATTTCAGTACAAAAACGCCAACTGGGACCAATTCCAAGAATTATGCAACGAAGCTAATCTAAACGATTTAGAAACAACAGACCCCGAAACATTCTGTCAAAACCTAACTAACTTCATAATCAACGCAGCCAAATCCGCAATCCCCTTCAAATCATCCAACCCAGGAAAACCCACTGTCCCTTGGTGGAATGAGGAAATAGAGCTAACTAGACTAAAACGCAAATCAGCTTTCAACAGAGCTAAACGAGACCCCTCTCATCTCAAAACAGCTCATGAACTAAACCACCAAGTCCAAAACCTAGTTAAAACTGCTAAAACCAAAAACTGGAAAAAATTCTGTGAGGAGCTAAACCACCACACCAACGCTAGGAAGGTGTGGCGCAAAATTCACGCCATCCGAGGCATCAAACGGCACAAAAAAAGCCCCAATATAAACAACTCAACTAACCCCAACCAAAAGGCCAACAACCTAGCCAAACACTTCTCTAAAGTTAGTAGCAACAGTAACTTCAGTAAGAAATTCCAAGATAAACTAAATAAAGAAATAAAATTCTCCAAAGAAATCAGACAAGACAACCTAGAAATAAATCAACCTTATACCATAGAAGAACTAAATCACGTACTAAACAATAGAAAAAAAGGAACAGCCCCTGGCCTAGACCTCACCTCTTACCAAATAATCAAACACTTACCTACCAAACTACTCCAAACTTTACTTAAACTATACAACCTAGTTTACCTAAACGGACAGGTCCCATCCTCATGGAAGGAAGCTCTAGTAATCCCAATACCTAAACCAAATAAACCAGCAGATCAGGCAAACTCCTATAGGCCCATATCCCTAACCTCAAATCTCTGCAAAATAATGGAACTTATGACTAAAAATAGGCTACAGCACTACCTAGACCAAAACAACATCATAAACCCCGACCAAAGCGGCTTCACTCCTGGCCGATCAACTCTCGATAACCTCGCCCGACTAGAACAGGATATAAAAACAGGACAGCTAAACAAGCAATACACCATAGGCATATTCCTCGACTTCTCTAAAGCTTTCGATATGGTATGGCACCACGGGCTAATACAAAAACTAAAAAAAATAGGACTAAAAGGCCAAATAATAAACTTCATCCAAGATTTCCTAAACAATCGCAAAATTACCGTGGGTATAGACCATACGCTATCGGACCAGTGTCCCCTAGAAAATGGCACTCCCCAGGGCAGCATTCTCAGCCCAACCCTCTTCAATATAATGATAAATGATCTATTCGAGGGCTTATCCCCTAAACTAAACACTTCAAAATTCGCGGATGATGGAGCCCTATGGATCCGCACTAAAAGCATTAAAATGGCAGAAAACTTAATCCAAAAATCTCTAAATAAAATACAACAATGGGCAGACAAATGGGGCTTCTCCCTTAACTCAGATAAAACAACAGGAGTAGTATTCAAACATAAAAACATGAAACCTGCCTACCCAATCCTCCAGCTAAACAACCAAACAATCAAATTCCAAAAACAAACCAAATTCTTAGGACTTATTTTCGATCAACACCTCACCTGGGAGGCTCACGTCCAAAACCTAAAAACTAGATGCAGCAAAGACCTTAACACACTAAGATGTCTCACCGGCTCTAACTGGGGAGCCTCCAAAGATACCCTCCTCTCACTCTATACAGCACTAATAAGATCAAAACTAGACTACGGCTGCGCCATATTCAACACCCTAAACCACTCTCTATCTAAAAAACTTGACTCAATCCAATACCAAGCCCTTAAACTAATTACACGCACCCAACATGGCACCTCCTACACCTCACTTCAGGCCCTTACAGGAGAAATGCCACTAAATCTACGCAGGGAACATCTAAGCCTTAATTTCTGGGCCGCGTCCCAAACAAACCCTCTCATCCAAAACCTAATTAACCAAAACATTAGCCCAAGAAACCAAGCTCTAGCTCGCAAACACCCCTTACTCACCCCAATATCCCAAAGAATAACTAACTACCTCAATGAACACCAAACTCAAAATCTTAAACAAAACTGCAAAAAATCAAATATCTTCACCCCTAAACTCAAAAAACCCCAAATAGACACAACACTAACTAACCAAATAAATAAACAAACCGACCCAAACATAGCTAAAACAACCACACTTTCATACATACACGAAAATTGGCCAAATTGGTGTCACATATACACTGACGGATCTTCAGACCCGATCTCCAAACACACAGGTTTCGGAGTCCATACCACACAACCAGTTATATCCACACAATCTTACCGACTCCCAAACAACCAATCTATATTCACGGCCGAACTTATGGGCATGGCCTCAGCCCTGCATAACCAACAATCAAAAAACCACAAAAAAATCCTAATTCTCACTGACTCGCTTAGTGGACTACAAGCCCTCCAAAACAAAAATACCAAAAAACGACCTAAATTAATAAACCAAATACTTAAAAGCTCCAACGACCTAACAAAAGCAGGCAAACAAATAACCTTCTTGTGGATCCCCGCCCACGTAGGAATTTACGGCAACGAAAGCGCCGATAAAGCAGCTAAATTATCTCTCAAAATCCCAGAAATAAGCCTAAACCTACCCATCTCAAAATCAGAAATTAAAAGTGTAAACAAACAAAAAATAACCAAAAAATGGCATAATCAATATCAAAACTCAAATAGCCAAATCAAAAAAGTGCTCAGAAAACCACTAGCCAAACCTAAAATCCTTCACCCCTCTAAAAAAATTGACAGATTAATTACAAAACTCCAAACAGGACACACGAACCTAAATAACCACCTAAAACAACTTAAAAGACACACCACAGGCAACTGCCCCCACTGCAAACAACCCGAAACCACAGAACACGCACTCATCCACTGCACCCACTACCAAACACACAGAACCACACTACAAACCAACCTCAATCTAAATAAGGTTCCTACTCTAGATGAAATACTAAACCCTCAAAATAAACTAGAAAACTTCAAGGCCCTAGGCGTATTCCTAATCAAAACAGGCCTAATTAAGCGCATCTAAAAACTAATTAATCTACCAACCCAAAATCCAATAAACATACAAATACCCACCTCACCCAGCTCCCTTAGTTCCCTCCTCCATCCACCTCGGCATTTATTCCAAATTTTAAAATTTCAAAAATCGATATAAGCAACCCCTAAAAGCCCCCTCTTGTGTTGCACACACCACTTTCACCCTTCTCGGAATACACTAAATGGTCTGGCCAGGCCCGTGTGCGAAATACGCTGCAGTCGGAAAGCGCACGTTAAATCTTCTATATCAGTCAGTCAGTCAGTTGTTTGATCTCATTGTAGAGTAAGTTTTGCAGCTATGTTGCTGAATAAATTGTAACCTAAGCTGTTTATTCCAACAACAGATAACGCGTGTTGAAGTCTTGGCATGTTTATATGGTGTCATAAGCTATGATCTTTAGTCAAACGTGTTTTGAATTTATAAGAAATGTAAAAAAACACTATCTCAAGACTCACACTTGTTCCTTTTTTATGCTGATTCAGAAAACGCAACATTCATATTCATATTTATTGTAATGTGAATTTTAAACATGTGTTTTAACTTTCTCAATTATGTTTTGCCATTTTACGCAATATTTGTTCTTACATCAGGTGTAGACACTTACGGTTTCTTTCCCGAACGCAAACTAAACTGTAATTAGAAATATACCGATGCGGGTTGAGAATGCATTTACAAAACTGATTCACATGTACTCATAAAACATACGCATAATATTTCCAATTGAGAATTATTCGTAACGTACTACTGGTTAACACATGTGAACACATCTCAATGTTGAAGATTATCGTGAACTGTTAGTATTTGTACTTACATCTGAGGTACCACTTAGGGACCAGGTTTTCGTACCTATATGCACATGTACATCTTTTTTTGCAAGAAAAACACTTCCTGCACCCGAACTTGAGTTGATAACATTAATGTTTGGTTTCACAGTTCAAGCATCGTCTCACAATGCGCTAATTTGATTATTCGATTATACTGGAGAAACGTTTTTGCCTTACTTCAAGTCTTGTGTCTCATCGATCCTTCTCATTGCGTCCGTATATGCACGTTAAGTGTGGAATTAATCCAAATTACACCTGTACCCAGCTTGCTTAATTGCCCCTTGCTTAATTGCAATCAAGTAGGTGTTGCGTAATCAATCAACCATTTGCCCTTAATTAGCTGTCTTGAGCTGTAGTTAATAGCAGACCGTTTCATTGATAACTTATGCATTTGGTGAGGCTAATTAACAAAACCCATTTATTTTCTTTTGAACTTACGTTAACATGTTTGTCCTAAAATGCTTCCAGAATACTTTTGTAAGCTATGATAGTGTCGTGTCCCTCGCAAGTACGAAATAAAGTTATAACATATCACCATATTGGTATGAAAGATACTATTCCATAAAACATACTATCACTGGCCACTGACAAACATTAGCAGTATTAGAATAAGTTAGTGAGTGAGTGAGTACGGTTTTACGCCGCTTTCAGCAATATTCCAGCAATATCACGGCGGGGGACACCAGAAATGGGCTTCACACATTGTACCCATGTTGGGAATCGAACCCGGGTCTTCGGCGTGACGAGCGAACGCTTTAACAACTAGGCGACATTTGAAGATACATCTGTGTGTTTAAAGTTGATTTTGACCGCCCGGGCCAAGTCGGACCCAATACAAGCCAAACACTTCTGATAGAGACTATGTTGAGAATGTAGAGGGAAAAGGGCTTCACTTTCGAGCCCCTTGTTGTCTATAAATACTGCAATCTGTGACATTATAAAGTGGTGTATAGGTAGATATAATACTAATCTATAGATGTGAATCCATTTGATGATACATCTGTGAGGTTTAAGTTGATTTTAACAGCCCGGGCCAGGTCGGACCGAACATTTCTGACTTGGATTTTTTAAAGAAAATACAGTAAAAATGCTTCACTATAAGGGCGCAGATTTCTTTAAATGCGATACACCTGGACATTATAAATTGGTGTATAGGTAGATATAACACTAATCTATAGATTTAATCACATTTGAAGATACATCTGTGTGTTTAAAGTTGATTTTGACCGCCCGGGCCAAGTCGGACCCAACACAAGCCAAACACTTCTGATAGAGACTATGTTGAGAATGTAGAGGGAAAAGGGCTTCACTTTAAGCCCCATGTCTTCTATAAATACTGCGATCTGTGACATTATAAATTGGTGTATAGGTAGATATAACACTAATCTATAGATTTAATCACATTTGAAGTTACATCTGTGTGTTTAAAGTTGATTTTGACCGCCCGGGCCAAGTCGGACCCAACACAAGCCAAACACTTCTGATAGAGACTATGTTGAGAATGTAGAGGGAAAAGGGCTTCACTTTCGAGCCCCTTGTTGTCTATAAATACTGCAATCTGTGACATTATAAAGTGGTGTATAGGTAGATATAATACTAATCTATAGATGTGAATCCACTTGATGATACATCTGTGAGGTTTAAGTTGATTTTAATAGCCCGGGCCAGGTCGGACCGAACATTTCTGACTTGGAATTTTTAAAGAAAATACAGTAAAAATGCTTCACTTTAAGGGCGCAGATTTCTTTAAATGCGATACATCTGGACATTATAAATTGGTGTATAGGTAGATATAACACTAATCTATAGATTTAATCACATTTGAAGTTACATCTGTGTGTTTAAAGTTGATTTTGACCGCCCGGGCCAAGTCGGACCCAACACAAGCCAAACACTTCTGATAGAGACTATGTTGAGAATGTAGAGGGAAAAGGGCTTCACTTTAAGCCCCATGTCTTCTATAAATACTGCGATCTGTGACATTATAAATTGGTGTATAGGTAGATATAACACTAATCTATAGATTTAGTCACATTTGAAGATACATCTGTGTGTTTAAAGTTGATTTTGACCGCCCGGGCCAAGTCGGACCCAACACAAGCCAAACACTTCTGATAGAGACTGTGTTGAGAATGTAGAGGGAAAAGGGCTTCACTTTGAGCCCCTTGTTTTCTATAAAGACTGCAATCTGTGACATTATAAAGTGGTGTATAAGTAGATATAATACTAATCTATAGATGTGAATCCATTTGATGATACATCTGTGAGGTTTAAGTTGATTTTAACAGCCCGGGCCAGGTCGGACCGAACATTTCTGACTTGGATTTTTTAAAGAAAATACAGTAAAAATGCTTCACTTTAAGGGCGCAGATTTCTTTAAATGCGATACACCTGGACATTATAAATTGGTGTATAGGTAGATATAACACTAATCTATAGATTTAATCACATTTGAAGTTACATCTGTGTGTTTAAAGTTGATTTTGACCGCCCGGGCCAAGTCGGACCCAACACAAGCCAAACACTTCTGATAGAGACTATGTTGAGAATGTAGAGGGAAAAGGGCTTCACTTTGAGTTCTGTGTTTTCTTTAACTACTGAAATATGAGACAATAAAGTGGTAAATAATTAGATAAAATACTAGTGTTTAGATATAAATAATGTTAGGAACTTTAGAAGTGCTTGGACAGTTATTAACACGTGTCGTGTCAGTCTTTTGACATTCGAGAATATCCATTTCCAGAAAACATCCTGTGTTGGTTTAACACGAATTAGTAAAGGTTAATTACCTAAACACGTTAATTAATGAAAGAAGAGTAGTCAAAACACTGTCGTTTCCTGCCCAGGACATCACACCCCTACACGCTAAGGTCGGTGAGAAGCATTCTAATCAAAGAATACACAGTCAAGACGCTGACTTTTCTACGAGACTCACGGTATGTAGTCATAATCATCAGTTAATTACATTGTTGAAGGTGCATTTTTATTCAAACTCAATTAAATGAGCAAAACTATACGTTTGTGGACATTTGAGATCTGCCTAGATATGCGCGTTTCGTTTTATTATTCTGCAATCCATTTTTAGTATTACCCGCTGGCCCGGCCCGGCCCGACTTTTCTTGGCCCGACTTTTAGGCAATCCCTTATCGAAGGCTCTGGCCAGGAGGTTAAAGTACGGTAAAACTATTGGCCCCCCTGTGTGACACGTAATCCTATCATAATCTATGTAACTATCATCAACCAGTGTTTTTAAGCCAACTCATTGATGAGTATTTTTTTAATATCGGCTAGCATTGTGCACAACCACCAGTGACTAAAGTGATGACGTAAATCCTGCTGGGTTATCATGCTGGGGTAAGTCCCCATGATCCCCAGCGAGGTGGCTTAGCTTTGGTTACTGGTGGCCTATAGCCCGTGTTTTAAAACTATATATAATATTGTTATGCTCAAATATGTTTCATGAATTGTTTCTAAATAGAGTATGCTCAAATATGTTTTACAACTTGTTTTTAAACAAACCTTTGCATTAATGACTAAATTGTAAATATATTTACTTGGTCTCGTCGCTATATGGCTGCAATAATGCCGATGCGACGTTAAATTTTAACTCACTCACTCACTTCGTGAAGTGCAACTTCAAAATACTTTGGAAAATACTGTTGACGCCGAGTTGGGGGTTTAACTGCTTTGCATCATATGATGGGTAGGTCCCGGCAGGATAAAGCAAATGGATAAAAGCGATATCGGTTGGGGTCATATGCGGATAGAGATAGAGATAGCGATTCAAATGTAGGAACTACTTTCAGTGTCATTCCGCGATTGAATCAGACTTAACCATCAGGAATCTTGAAAAACTGCTGGAATCATTATCATAAAAACATAGTATAATGGACTGGACGTAGCTAAGGCATTATACAAGGTAAGGTAACTTTGGAGATATTAATTGCGAAACAATTCAGCCAGGATACTAGCTTAACAGGGTCAGTTTCCGAATATGTCGTTGTAGACTTATGCGACATGGAACCATTTCCCCAAATTAAAATATGTCCGAAATACCTTGTTTCGTTTTGCCGCTGTGTGTACGTCTGACTACACTCCGTAATGACAGGACAGGCAGACTCCAAACAAACGTGACGTCGCATAGACTAGGGTTAGAGGAGCTTCCCTTCTCGCTCTCTCACTCTCACTCTCTCTTCATCTCTCTCTCTCTCTCTCTCTCTCTCTCTCGCTCTCTCTCTCTCACACAGGCGACGGGTATAAATCCTAAGGAGGGACGTGTGCGTGGTATAAAATCTAACGTGAAACGCATAATACCCCTTGACCGCGAGTGATCCTGCTGCAACGAATTTATCTTACCGACATGTTTTTAAATGACATTGTAAAAGAAATCAAACATATTCAAAATTGATAAAAACACAGCTGTTCGATTGAGCTGATGTTAGCTTGCGCTATGTCACGTGACTTCCATTGATTCGGAAAATAACGTGCAGGTTTTTGCTTTGAAGCGGGGTATAAGGGATTTATTCTGCCTCTTTATTTCTGAACTCTTATTGCAAACAAAATCCCTGCAGACATATCCTGCAGATTGAGCAGTCTATATACACCCAAATCCTTGTGAAAATAGCTCACTTTGCCCGCCCTTGTCTACAAGCACAACACGCTACTAAACAAGGAAAATATGTTACTCTATAAATATGTATAACATACAAGCACAACCGGCTTGCAGTTAGCAGCGAACAAGGATACATTTCATACCACTATTGTAGCAAAGGGAAGATAAATTGATTACATTGTGAGGTACAAATCAACGGATGATTATGTATTCATCAACATTGAATTTCACATTCTGGAAGTAACACCTGCACGGTTTGTCACAGTACGCATTGGTGTTACACGAGCTGTCGTGGAACGAGTGCTTGTGTCCTGGTCAGGTTAAAAGCTCTCAACAAGTGTGCAACGTAAGTATAATTCCCATATATGAAATCTATCAAATGGAAATGTTATTTCAATTTTCGATGGAATCAAAAGCATATTGGCTAGAACATATCACATTCTAAAATACCAGTCAAACAGTTAACATGTTCATTATTTTACCTAGAGTATATATCTTTATAACAAGTAATTAGCTATACGACTCATTAAACATTTGTGAATGGATATGCACATGCACCTACACATTTTCATATCAAGCGTTGCTCTACTGATTTGAGACATTCCTCTGTTATAATGGAAAGTGTGCTAGGGTCTGTTACTGAACCATTACCGTGTCGTTGTTGATGGAGCGTCTGCCATGAGAGCGGAAGGTCGGTAGTTCGATCTCCTGCACGGGTAATACTAAAATACGTTTCTTTTTGTAACCAGTCTTGTTATCATCAGTACAAGCATTAAACAAGGCCTGTTGGCTGGGAATCAGTACAAATTGTCTGAGAGGGGTGTACTGTGACATCACACCCAAATTGTTCTAACAGTACAAAAGAAAGTATAAGTCCGGACTGTCAGTCACCCACACTCGTCGTTTTTCAACAATCTATAACAACGTTAAATTGTGGCTTTAAATAACAAACAAGGAAACACACAAATACAATGTCCTTTCTAAATATCCAATTCGGAGAAATATATTATATATGGAGTCAATACATATGAAACTAACTGATACATTAACCTTGCACAGGGCTCCAGATAATTTGTTCAGCATCAGGAGAAAGAACTCCTTATTATTTCAATATAGGAGTACTGGCAATACTAAAGAGTACACTTTGAGTACAGAATATTATGGAATTTAATGGATCAATCTTGTATTTCATTTTAGATGTGCTTCACTGCATTGCTACTCTCGTGTGAACAGGTCACTCTCAAGCAATGATACTTATTTCGTTCTACATGTCTAATTTCATAATGCAGGTGTATGTAGGGAATACATGTGTATAACTTTTAGACCTTTATGTTCATTTGTTTTGATTTTCGTTACATATATCCGCAGATGAAACAGTCAACCATCAGATCGCTATCGACCTACGTTCTGCTTTTGATCGGCACAGCGCATTCCGCACAAGGTACGTTTTGTATTACGAAAGATAATATGCATGTCAGATGATATATGCACCACATAAAATATATTAGGCCATCAAACAATAGAGAGGTCGCTCATTTGGTGGCTTATGAGTATCACAGATCCGTCAGAAAGCTTATGTACCTCATCCGATTATAAACATCAAAGAAACCAACGGGATATACCGAGAATGACCTCGAATGACATCTCAGAATGCACACTGCAATACGTATACAGATAAAAGTGAATGCGATGATAATTTGCCACAGCCATAAATATTTTTTATATATGCCATCGAAATACGTTGAGGATTAGGATCATTAATGTTTTCAATTTATTTACCACAGGTACGACTTCAATCAACTGCCCTGGCATTGCCTACCTTGGTGATTCCGCACACATTACCTGCACTACGTCTGTTCCCTTCACCACTCTTCAATATTCGAGGCCAATCGGAGGTGTGTTCCCGCAATGTAGTGGTTCCTTATCACGCTGTGCACCTGTGGCTGGATATTATGCAAGCAAAACCAACAACACTCACACTGACTTTAAGATACTCAGTGTACAACGAACACATGCAGGGTCGTGGACATGTGCTGATGCAGGAAGCAATTCTAAAGAATCCTGTGATCTTTCTATTACAAGTGAGTTGAACTTAAAATTACTCAAAAGTCTATCAGATGTATATGAGTAGTCTATTAAAGGGTTAAGTAGAAATCCACGCTCAAGACACATATATTTTGTGTCGATAATAATTGAAAAAATATGTGACAAACCTGGAAAAAAATGGATTGGGATACAATTGTGCTGTGACGTCAAATTACTTCAGTGAAGATCGCCATTTATCATATACTTCAGTGTGAAAGGCTGGGTTTTCTAAAGTTGAGAAAAGTGATTTTTTCACTGCAGTGAACATAACACTTGATATTTCGTTGCAGTGAATATAACACATTATATTTTACTGCAGTGAACAAAAATATAGAATTCTAAACTCGCTTCCTTGTAATACCAATTTTTTAAACGAGGGAATAGTTCTGGTATTTGACTGGCGAAAGATACCAGAACTATTCACGAGATTCATAAAATTGGTATGACACGGGAGCGAGTTTAGTATTTTATTTGGTACTTTTTTTAGAATTTCACTGTCGTGTATGAATAGGCAGACAGCTACACGACCCACAACGTAAATCACTTGAGTTTAACAAAATAGTACTTCAAACACGTCAAACGCTGACACATATGAATTCAATACCATACGACAGCCCACCTTTAGAATTATATCGTCAGTTCCACAAAATTGTCGTAGGGCTAAGGTTATCGTAATTCACATACTTTAACAGAAACAACTGTCGTTGCGCTTCAACGTGATTTGTGGAATTTTGTTGCAAGATCCAGCGGCGAAACAATGCCATGTGATGTCAGCCTAGCAACGGGGTTGCTGGAGTCATTGAGTGCGCATAAGCTTCTCTCAGTTATCTATCATCTCCTCCCTCAATGTCGTTGACTAAACCAAGTGATGTTGAGACCTTTTAATGTTTGTTAGTGTAACTTGTTCCCGCAGTGCAATAGCACGCGCTTTGGTATTACACACTGTGTATGCTGTACAGCTCTATGCTTATTAAACAGGTGATCTCTTCACGGGCAAGTAATAAACTTGAAACTTAACTGCTGTGAACATAACGCTTCATATTTCACGGCAGTGAACATAACATTTTGACGGAACTATTGTCATACAAGAGTTACCTTCCCGCAAACTGTGTCCCTTTTTCGTAAGTGTCTTGCCTCTTCTCCCTTACTGTTGACTTCCTGTTTACGTTAGTTCCACATTGACAAGGCAACATAATGACAGATGGTCATTTATGGAGGTAATATGGGTATGTGATTCTTTGAAAATGTTTCCCTAAAAAATTGTAAATTTCTCAATTTACTGTCAATCGAGACTGTTCGTTTCGCAAAGCGCCACTCGTAAAATATTATCTCTTTTTACTCTTCTCTCGATGAGAGACCCATGATATTTCATCGACACATTAAAAAATATCCTATATGTGTGCGGAATGCATAAACAGCATCTTAGTTTTCCTCGTTAGATCGTCATGTAAATTTAAAAAATATTTCAAAACCTTTCAGAAACATGTCTATTTTTAATTCATCAGACATCACGTCTAAACCTCCAATTATTTAATTACAGTTATAAGTTGGAAAATGAGTCCCAATGTTTGAAGTCATGCAGCTCTGTAATAAAATATGAATTGAAGCTTGCGAATGGTATTTTTTTATCTTCCGGAGATATTGAAGGTCTAAAATATACTGAACAACAAAAGTTCCTATGACATTGAATAAGATTTAATGTGAAGTTATGTTTTTTACCAAATCTGAAACAATTTCGGTTTGCAACGGATAAAAGACTCATGTTAGTGTTCAAATGGTTCAATTTGCCATACTGACTTCAGAAAATGCGTAATTTCATAAAAAAAACGAAACATGAACATGCCAAAATATCAATTCACAAATCAATAGCGTGTGTGTCCACCTCTGGTTGCGATGCAAGCAACACATCTTCGTCTCATGGAATGGACCAGGCGTCGCACAAAGTCCTTTGGGATATCTTGCCATATCTGCTGGAGCATGTTTGGAAGTTCCTGGAGTGTCTGTGGAACACGTGGTTGACGTCTAAGGCGCCGATCCATCTCATCCCACATGTGCTCGATTGGTGTGAGATCAGGGGAGCGAGCCGGCCAGGGGATGACATTCACGTTGTTTTGTTGACGTGAATCCTGAACAAGTCGAGCAATATGAGGCCGGGCGTTGTCATGTTGAAAGGTAAAGCCTGGGCCATGACGACGGAAAACGGTAGAACAACAGGGTCGATGATCTCGTCGAGGTAGCACTGTCGATTGAGATTTCCCTCTACCACTATCACACGGGTCCTCCGTCTTGCTGTAATCCCACCCCATACCATAACGCTGCCGCCCCCGAACCGATCTTCTTCCATGACACAATGATTGACGTAACGTTCACCTCGACGTCGGTACACTCGAATACGTCCATCGCTGTGGCTGAGGTCAAAACGAGACTCATCAGTGAATAGAACTTGTCCCCACTGCATGGCCGTCCAGCGTAGACGCTGTCTGCACCACTGTGGACGTGCTTGACGGTGGTTTCCTGTCTAAATGGGACGTCTGGCGGGTCTTCTGGCGACAATCCCTGCACATATGAGGCGATGACGTACGGTTTGTGAAGATACTCGTCGAAGGCCAGGGATGCTTCTTGCAGTCACTGTTGCTGGCTGGAATCGATTATGTAGTTGTGTTGTTCGAATCCAGTTGTCTTGTCGATTATTGGTTACGCGTGGCCTGCCACTCCAAGGATGGTCTCTGACTGCATAAGTATGTTGCCAACGTTGCCATAAACACCAAATGGTGTTTCTGTGGACGTTAAATTGTCTTGCAACATCACGTTGAATCGATCCTGCTTCAAGCATACCGATGACTCGCATACGCTCATTTTCGGACAGGCGTGGCATTACGTAATGTTGAATAGTTGCGTAATTTTGTTGTTTTTCTGAGTGGTTGTTTGTCAGAACGATGCTAAACAATGCATATGGAATCCCGTTAACGCACGTGTTTTTATACCCATTCTTTTGTAGTTAAATGCATTGGGTTTGCATTAAAGTAAACGTTTGCAAGGAATGCATGCTTTTCTGTAGCAGTTGCGTTTTTGTGACTTGATTCCATACATGTACTACAATATTGAAAACCAAACTTTACTTGTTTGAAAAATACACTAAAATATTGGTGTCACAGGAACCTTTGTTGTTGAGTATATTATGAAAAGTCAAAATGATATTTTTCATCCAAAAGATCACTTACCTCATGGTTGGATATAAGATTCGAAAAAAATGTTGATGTATCCTTCTCAATATACATTATTCATCTTTCTGATATACTCTATTTCTAGTATTAGAAATAATTAATAAAGTACTTAGAGAGATATAGAAATGTTTAACGCTTTTTCTTAAATAATCGCTATATCAATGAAAGCGTGTTTGCTGGTTGTTTAACTCAGCAATATTTCAGCTTTATGATACGTTCTGTAAATAATCAAATATGGACCAGACAATCCAATGATTGACATCATGAGCATCGATCTACGCAATTGGGATACGATGACATGCTTCAACCAACTCAGCGAGCCTGACCTCCCGATGCCATTGCATAGTCGCCTGTTACGGCAATCATGGGTTACTGAATATCTGTTCTCTACCCGGTCTCTCTAAGTACGTTATTAATTGTATCCTGTTACTAAAAGCAAAGTACAGTAGACTCCTGGTTATCCAATACTGCTCGGGGCCAGGGGGGGAAGTTGTCGGAACAGATAGAATTTTATGCCTGTGGGTGGCCAGTCACTCCAGCGTAGGCGGCGTAGCCGTTAGTTCAGCATCGTGACACAGTGTCATAGTGTGTTTCCGTTGACGCAACTAAACATTTGTCGTTTTAGTGAAAACGTGTGAAACCTTAAATTAATTGCCTTACCAAAGCGTTTAGTGTCTCAAGAGTTTCATATGTGTTTCTGCAATTCATAATCCAAGTGGATTACGTGAACATTATACATGTTATGAAATATCAGTTGCACTGATAATTGAATCCTTAGGTTCACTCAGAGCCTTGTCCAACTGGCTGTGAGTGAGTGAGTGAGTGAGTGAGTGAGTGAGTGAGTGAGTTCGGTTTAACGCCGCTTTTAACAGTATTCCAGTTATATCGCGGCGTGTCAGCTTAATGTGGGAGGAAAGCCCGAAGTGATGCAGGTCTCGGACGTTTACCACTTCGGTGAAACCAACGAGCACGGGTATGGTGCTGACAAACCTAGAAACATAATCGGGGCGAACCGGGATTCGAACCCACAATCATAGGTTTCTGGCGTGTCCAAGGGACGCTAAACTGGCTGTGAGCTGTGATAGGGTATAACGTTGACTCCCAAATTATTTAACTTACATCTCGACGTGCATACACGTGAGCGTGTACGTGTGTGTGTGTGTGTGTGTGTGTGTGTGTGTGTGTGTGTGTGTGTGTGCGTGTGCGAGTGTGTGTGCGTGCGAGTGTGTGTGTGTGTGTGTGTGTGTGTGTGTGTGTTTGTACTGGTCGGGACGAAAGTCGGTTTCATAATGCTAGCCTACTGAGATACCACGTGGCAGTTAAATCCTATTCAGACGCAGTAAAACCGACACTCGGACCTGACAATTTTTGGGACTTTGGCGACTGCTGAGGTGAGATGAAATCGGGTTTAACGTCGCGTCGTAGCTTATTGCACGTATGTAGCGACGTGCATGTACGCGTGTGTGTTTGTGTGGCTGCTTGTATTAGTCCGGACTGATGCCGATTTATAGTGCTAGCTCACTGAGATACCATGCCGCAGTTTAACATGAATACCCCACTCAGACACAGTATACTGACCCCGAGCCGACCAGTCCTTGTTTTAGCCCCTTAATGCCGAGCGCCAGACAAGGTAACAACAAGTACCATCTTAAAACGTCTTTTGGAATGACGCGGCCGGGGATCGAACCCCGGACCTTCCGCTCTCCGCGAGGACGCTCTACCACTAGACCTAGGAGGCGGTCGGCTATGGCATCTGAGTGACGGAGCAGACTTGTTTAATTGTTCATATTCATGGACACTGCAATCACTTCAAAATTTATAGACATTGATTTACATTTAGTCTAACTAAATCCAATGTATTTGAATTTGTATTATTTTTTAAGATGTTCCACGATGCAACATCAGAAGTGACAAGATAACAGACACGCTGGCACTGAGTGAGGACCTAGCACTTACTGTGGACATTCATGAGTATTACTGCTCTGCACAATACAGCTTCACGCTGTTGGTTGGGGAGATCAATGTGCAACTGCAAGTATCCGAATCGGTGAACAAACCTACAAACAAAACAGTTACCACAACGTTAAACGTCACAGCTTCATCTTTAGGAGGTGTTCAACTGTTGTTTCTTTGTTACAACGAACAGCAGATCTTTTCCTGTGATGGTATCAAATTCATAAATGGTAAGTTCACACATTATATCATCTTTGAATTTATCCTTTTTTTTAAATTGCGAATTTAAGTACTCAATTTATAGTTTCAGTAATAGAAGCGATACCAATGAAGTGGTGTTGTACAATATGTCGTGAACACTTACTCAACAATATCAACTTTACTTAAATATACACCTTAATTAATTCGAAAGTGACGAATGAACTAACTTGTTCTTTTCCAATTTTTAGTTTTGTTTATTTCGTTAGAGTTGCTTTGCAATGTTGTTGTCTTTATGAACAATTTGATCATAAGACAGTGTGTACATGTATTGCCTTCGTTTTAGTTCTCCCACGATGCATCATCACAAGTGGCAAAACTTCCAACGCTGTAAAACTGCACGAGGAACTAGACCTTACTGTTGACATACAGGATTACTTCTGTTCTGCATCATACAACATCACACTGCAGGTCGGGGATGTCAGTCACGCCTTGTCTACATCTCAAATAGGTACTAGACTAACGAATATGTCAGTTAACACCACCTTGAACCTCACAGATTCATACTTCGGAGACGTGCGACTCATCTTTTTCTGTAACGACCAACAACAAGTCTTAACCTGTCAGGGACTTCAATCTATCAAAGGTGAGTTTGAATAGGTTTTCTAACAAGGTTTTCCGCCCCACACTGTGATAGAAAGGGTTACACGTTACGTTTGACGATTGCATGTGTGCCTGTCCTTTACCAGCGGTTTTAAGCAAATGTGTTAATAATCAAAATGTGCATGTATATCATTTATAAGAATGCTATTTTACATCTTCAGTTACCTGGTTTATTTATGAATGATATGTCTGACGCATATGGCATTTAACTACCGATTAATGGTATGCAATAGGGCGCATGACATCTGGCATGTTTTGTATGGTTTGTACATCGTGTGTGATTTGTTTGTAGTGTTGGTTGGTTTTGTTTGTTGTTTAACACCACACTCCATATATTAGCTAACTGATTGTTAAATATACACCGCTTAGCAATGACAGAACTCCTTTTACCTTCCTGTAATTAACCTTGCTGATAAAATAATGTCCCTGAAAACGTGTCGTTACCTAAAGCTAACAGCGACATTGAAGAAATCATGTGCAAAATATTTGTTTGTTTGTTTGTTGTATAACGCCCCACTCAACAATATTCCAGCTATATGACGGCGGTATGTAAATCAATTGGTATCGATGACATGCATTAACCAAGTCAGCGAGCCGGACCACCCGATCCCATTAGTCGACTTTTACGACAAGCATAGTCGCCTTTTGCAGCAAGCATGGGTTGCTGAAGACCTATGCTACCCCGGATCTTCACGGGGCGTTTGTGGTGTGTGGTGTGACGTGAGGGGTCTGAGATGTGGATTATAATGTGTGTGTAAAATGTACATGTAAATGAAATACCTGACCTGCTGCACATGACTTGCATAATGCACAATGTAAAAAGTGATCTAATTTTCTATACCTAATAGTATCTACACATTTCTATTAACAAATTGTTCTATAACAAATGATAACAATACTGAAAGTCATTGTATCTGAAAAGAAACAGCATAGTTTTTTATATATCACGATGACATGCGTGAACCTTATCTTACAGTGAAACAAATCGTTTACTGTTGATGTTGATACCATCAATAACGGTATATACCTGTCGATCTGAATATAGTTGAACATGCCTGGATATTTCGTATCACCTCTTCACAGCTTATTACTTTAAACTGTTGTTTGCAGATATCAATGTTCCTACAACTTTCCCCACAAAAAGCACGGCCAGTACCTCAACACCCTCAACCTCAACACCCTCAAGGTCAACAATGTCATATACTAGAATTGTTGCAGCAGTTGTATCCTTTATTGTGATTGTAGTCGTCAGTTTGACAGCCGTTGGTTGCTGCTACCGCCACCGAGTGAAACAGTCGCACCAGACCCATACATCTGACAATCAAAGCGACTTGCCGAATGAAGCTGTAGAAAATCCTGCCTACAATAAGTCAACATTCAATGAAAACATACTATATTGAATACATGTTTTTCACCTTTCCAGGAAGTCACAATGGGTTATATGTTTGCTCACTTAAAAAGAACATGGAAAACTCTAATCAAATCTGGCAGGGGATGAATTATTAAATAATAAGATTATAAAAGAGTACATATCTTAATGCGTACTATTTGTTCTCGTGTTTGTTCAGGTTAACACTTGACTTGCCTTTGCATGTGTTTCATGTTGCATGTGTGAGGTGCCACCAGTGTGATAGGCTAGCCTTACCCTTACGCGAACACCTGGCATCTTCTGTATCCGATAGTAATTCATTAACATATGGGGGCTGTCGGGTAGCCTAGTGGTTAAAGCGTTCGCTCGTCACGCCGAAGACCCGGGTTCGAATCCCGACATGGGTACAATCTGTGAAGCCCATTTCTGGTGTCCCCCGCCGTGATATTGCTGGAATATTGCTAAAAGCGTCGTAAAACCAAACTCTCTCACTCACTCACTCATTAACATATGATTAATGTTTATTCGGAAAGGTACAATGGACATTTATAATCATTATGAAAAGGATTTGTTGCTTTTGTTTACAGGTTTTGTAAAAAAGCAATTTAAGTTAAGTTAAATTATGAAGGACCATGAATCTGTTGAGATGTCCTGGGTGGAGTTAGCGTTCCCATTGTTGTAAATGCATAATCAAGTGTAAAGGTTTGATTTACTGTTCCAAACGTATAGTAGGTAGTCATTGGGGACATGTAACAGTTTTCTGATGATATCAATTTTGCATTGAATATCTCAATAAAAACAACATATTTGGAAAACCCCGAACGTGTAATTCGGCGGGAGCTGCAGGAATATTGCTCAACATAGAGGGAAAGTTGACTATTGGAAAATTGAAGTCAACTCTCTTGTCATATAGTCTTGTGGATATATTTTGTCATTCTAAATGATTATATATAGAGATCTAAATATGAAACATTTGAAGCCGTCTCACCGGCCTCCTTTATTTCTAGTTCAGGCGGGTAAATAAGTGGAACATTTATTTTATAGTTATTTGACGATATCAGATCATCGATATACCTGAAGCTCAAGTTAAACTTATTGGTCAAATTACCTTCTTTTGAATTTGCCAATTCGGGCATACTGATATGCAAAAAGAGACAGATCAGCAAGAAGGTGAGCGTAATTGATGGAGGATGGCAACTTCTTCGCTAAATGTCTTACCCCTAATTTCACATGAATGTTATCAAAAAGAAAATCCAGCATTTCATATATTGGTTTCTCAGTGAATTTCTTATGCCATTTGCTTTCATGTGTGACAAAATTACCTGAACTACCGAAGATACACATCTATATTTATGTGTCTCTTGGGCACGCCAGAAACCTATGGTTCTGGGTTCGAATCCCGGTTCACCCCGATTATGTTTCTAGGTTTGTCAGCACCGTACCCGTGCTCGTTGGTTTCACCGAAGTGGTAATTGTCTGAGACCTGCATCACTTCGGGCTTTCCTTCCACATCAAGCTGACACGCCGTGGTATAACTGGAATACTGTTAAAAGCGGCGTTAAACCCAACTCACTCCCTCACTCACTATATTTATGGTCAACACGTTTTGTAACCAACACCCAATGGATTCAGGAATGAAGTTGTTCTTTAAGTTTGTCATGTTGGATAGTGGTGTTCAAAGTTAAAAAATGAAATGTTTTGAAAAAAAATGAAACTGGTTCTTTTCTGAGATTGCAAAAAGTCAAGCAAATGATTTCACCTGTCTCAAATACTTGCCTTACGTTACCTTTTCCTTAAAGATGAAATGGGATACAGGCTAATGTTCAGACAGTATGTTATGCTATGTGGGGTTTCTGGAAAGAGAATGATGCACAGACCAAAATGTTTGCCACAGCATTATGGTAATCGTTAGTCTCCCTTAGGTCACAAAATATTTTTCGTTATCTTCTTTATGTACCATTGTTCTGGCACTTTGTCCCCAAAAGATCCAATGTAACCAATTCGTTTTGACATGTCTGACAGACCCGTCTTTGCTACCTGTCCAGGCGACATCAGAAATTGTACGTGCGTTTCAGATAAATTATCCAGCGAAGTGTTATAACGGAAGGTGTTTGACACTTGCCGACCGTAACATAGGTATTTCTTCAGGTGTTGTAGATTATAAACTGCGGGCATCGCAACTTCTGTAAAGTTAGACCTGAAAATATCACACAAGGTTTACATTACTAACGTCGTTGAAGTTGTAAACTTATATCATGTATTCACTTTTTGAAAATTCTTATCTGATGGTGTATTTCGTAGTTATTCGAACGAGACCCGTGAAGATCCGGGGTAGAATAGGTCTTCAGCAACCAATGCTTGCCGTAAAAGGCGACTATGCTTGTCGTAAAAGGCGACTAACGGGATCGGGTGGTCAGGCTCGCTGACTTGGTTGATGCATGTCATCCATCCCAATTGCGTGGATCGATGCTCATGATGTCAATCACTGGATTGTCTGGTCCACACTCGATTATTTACAGACCGCCGTCATACAGCTTGAATATTGCTGAGTGCGGCGTTAAACAACAAACAAAACAAAAAAGTTATATGATAGCATCAATTATTTCAAGACCAATTGCTCTTCTGCTTCTTTAAATGTTTTGCTTACCAATATATATATATATATATATATATATATATATATATATATATATATATATATACAGAGGATGACCTGATAAATGGTGCATATAGAACAGGTCATGTCTACCTCTTTCACGAACACCCGGTGTCTTTACCGGATTTCCGTGATTCATTCATATTCCCATTACGTATTTACCTGTTACGCCCAGTGGAAGCTGTTTGGAAGATAGTAAAGACTGACTATTCCCTTGCGTCGACGTTTACATTTGCATGGTACTGTCGACATGTGTCTGCTATTTTGAAAACTGTAATTTAGATCTTATGTAAGCCCTGGTTTTTCAATCCTTCATATTCTAAATTCAAAACGACAATAACAGAAAATAATGAGTCCCGATAACGTTCCGAAACAGATACTTTTGGGCATAAAAGGCCACACAGTGATGACATTTATGTGAATGGATCACTGAAGATTTGTGACGGCAGCAGGTGTTCGCGAAAAGGGACTGTCCATCAATACACATCAGTAGCACGACTATCACAACCAATATTGTATTGTCTTTGTAATGTTTGCCGCCAAAGCAATTAGTATTTTTTAAAACGATTTACTTAATAATCACAGATGCATTTCCCTCACTGACACGTTTTGCAAATTATTCACATTTGTTTTTGACAGAAGAAAGCAGGCCTCTTGAGACAATGATAATGTTACAAGTTAGTCACAAATTGGGTTTATACCGGAATAGCTCAATTATAGGCTAAATACTTTCTCGTTAAGGAACAGATGCTGTTCCGAAATGCTTCTCCACGACCAAGGGCATATTGTACTGCAGCTACAGAGTAAACAATGGTGTTCTTTTGAGAGGTTTTACACGAGAGGGAGTAAATAGCAACTTGTTAGCCACATCTATATGCTCTTGCTCAGCATGTGTTCCAAGAAGAATGGTAACTTGGGATAATAGTATTTCAACTGTAATATCGGCACTCGATCGGGATGTGACTGGAGCACGAATATGTTGAAATCTGAACATTGTTGTGAAACTACTGGATTAAAAGTGACTGCTTTTATAACTACAGTGATTGTGTTGCGAAGACGCGGCATACTGAGCAGGTACGAAAAATGGAATAAGCATCGAAGTTATATTCTATATTCAGCCTCAAATCGTCATCGAATAAAACATTCAGTTTCCCCCAGCTCATGCTAACACATCAATAAGATACTATTATTTAAAATAATATGTATACCTATCTTATGAAAGCATCGTTAAGATACTTGACAGTTTGATATTCCTGATGGTGATCTTTCACTATTCCTACAACGACTGTCAGAAAATATCTTCTCATCCTTCGGCGTATCTGAAGTTTTGACATTCAGTGTACAAAGTTGTCTATTTTAAAGTTAAGATGTAACAATTTCCAATATTGAGCTTGGGCGACAGAGTGCCATGCCTTACGAGAATGGATTATGAGAATACTGTCAACACTATAACCACACGTATTTTGAAGATCAACAGCACGTTATATAAACAATATTCCGCTTGCCACAGAAAATTCTTTCAACATTGTTTATATTGTTTTAGTGTATTGTTGCTTATAATGTTTTATGGGTCGGCTTATTTGTTGAATAAAAATGTATGTCGGTCGGTTATATTGTATATTCTTTGAAACCTGGAAGACTTGATATGACTTCATTTTTATTTCAAGTGTTGACAGAAATTATTTGTAACAGACTCTTTATTCATATCAACATATGGTCAAAGTCTAAGATATACAACACTTGTAGCATTCCTCCCACATCAAGGAGGATAATTTGCAGGTAAACAATTGAGTTGCCTTTGCATGTGCCGGTGAATGGTGCCAACTGTCGGGCAATACATGGTATCATTACTATTCAATAGTGATTCATAAACACGTGAAACTGATATAGTCGGAATAACACAATGGACTCGTTAGAGATTCCTTGTGATTATAAGGATTAAATAAGGACCAAATTAATGACCGTGCACAGGACGTACGTTCAGTGTTTTGATTTACCACATGCTAACTATCCCCACTACCAGTTCTGCAGTTGCATGGATCTACGTACTCTTTCGAATGGTATTAATGAAATTAAAAATATTGTTGCAAGTAAAATTAGAGACGATGAAATAAGTGAGGTTTCAAAGCAATGTTAGGACAGATATGCAGAAGATAACAAAACCGAAACCAGGAAGGACATTGTGATCTGTAATCAGATATGTATTTCCCCATACATGTCACAATGGCTCGGAGTTGCTGAGTTCTGACACACAGCTATAAACAATCCTGCCTCATCCAAGACAAAACCTTGATAACGACTATAGTCGTGTGTGTGTGACTATGCTGACATTCTCTGTGAATTGTGGCTTTCTATGCACATGCTACTGACATGCCTCGTACAATTTTGAAGTTTTGGATGCGATCGTCCGGCAACTTCGTTTATCTGCGAGGCCCAGTTACATCTATGTAGAACAATTTACTAGATACTTACTCTAAAAAAATAACGATGTTTAATATATGAAGCGCTTCATGGTTAATTTGCTAACGTGAGGCACTGTCTCATTAAATAATCCATTAAACATCAAACTTTAATTATTTAAAGCGAACTCTATCAACGCGGAGTGACATCGCTTGGTTTTACAAACGGTAGAAAATGGCGGCTATGGCAATGTAATTCACTTGAAATAAAAGTTGAACACAGTAAAGTTAGAGTTGGAAAGAAATCCAGACCCGGATGATGCTGAAAATGGATTGATATGAACGTTCTGTGAACTTTGGGTGTGTGTTTGAGCCATACTATGGCTAATGATGACAGGGATTACCGCTTGGATTTACCGAAGCAATACCCGACAGTGTGGAGCTCAGTGATTTTTTGGCGTAAATCGAGCATTCCCTGTCCTAGCTTCGAATGGACGCTTCATTTCGGTGACCTGACATATACATGATCTCTGTCTTCTAAGCCTGTATAATTCATAGCCTGAACCGATGTCGCTCACTTTTTTCCCTAATGAATTTCAATGTTATTTTTAGACATTGAGGAATTTCCCTAAAGTAGTTCTGTATGTCTCCGCTCGATTGTCAACATAATCGTAAACATAATCATAATGACGTTCATCGGGAAACGAAACGCTTGGTAGTGTTCACCTAATTAAGCGAGGTCACCAGCTACTGTCAATATTTGCCTATCAGAGCAGAACTACTCAACACACAAACCTGTTTTCTTGTGCTTAAAACGGATCATCTCTGAAAGGTTCCGTGATAACCTTTATGGGCATGACTTTTTGGTATTAACAGACAATAATCCACTGCTCGTCTCGAACCTACAGGACACCGGTGGCTGACTGCCTTGTCAAGTGACATTTGTTCCATCAAGTATGGGCCAGGGAAGTCTAACATAAATGCTGATGCAATGTCAAGATTATCAAAAGAAGATTAACATATTACCCATGATTAAGTGAGCGCCATCTGCAAAAGAGTCCAAGTGTCTCGTTACCATGTCTTGCAAAAAACGGTACAACCTGGGGCCTCAACACCTGATCGATGTAACGCTGAGCAGTGACACAATTGCCCCTACCAGCTCCAACGTTCTGAAAGATTTCAAGGTCAGTTCTCTGATTTAACCCTATTCCACCCCAAACCATGACACAAGGACCACCGCACGAGTTCCGTTCAAGGAGACACTGGTCATGATAGCGCTCACCGCGACGTCGCCATACTCTAAAACTTCCATCCGCACGATCAACACAATACCGACTTCTGTTCTGTTGCAGAGAACAGAACTCTCCACTGCTGATGACGCCAATTCAAGCGTGCTTGGGCCCACTGTAGTCTCAGGAGACGGCGACGTTGAGTGAGAAAAGGACCTTGTGATGGTCACCTACACTGAAGCCCTCTGTCACAAAGTCGCCGTCTTACTGTGTTGGAACTTTCCTACGACGTTCCTAGCAGTTTCTTGCAGATGTGACCTGTGAATGTGACGGTCCTGACGTTTTGTTGTCACACGTGGCCTGTCGGTACGATGCCTGTCTCTGGTGCTGTTGGTTGTCTGGAATATTTCCTGCAGACGGTAGATGGTGGAAACGTGGACGTTAAAGGTGTTTGCAACTCTCTGAACACTCTCACCAGTTTGAAGTTGCCCAATACCTCTCTCTCGATCGATCTATGACAGTCGTGGCATTGTCACTGACGTTGATGAGTGAATGATTCACAGTGACACTTTCGTGGCTTTTAAAGACAACATCTTCACGGAGAGTTTTGGGGGCATTAGAAGCACGTGCATTTCGTGCGTATCCATCCCACACTGACTTCAACGTCGGTGCGATTGAGCGCTGTGGATTAAGAATTCACTGCCCTTAACTCTGGTTTGGGTCATTTTGAAACAATAAAAGCTCATTACAATGGAACCATAGCAGCCAACCGCTTTCACAACCATTTTCCCATATTAAATAGGAACTTGAAGATTTCGCGTTTATTTTGATGTTCAGTATATTATCATTTTCGCGAACACATGGTGTCGTCACTAATTTTCACTAAGCCATTCGGATACTTTATCATCTCGAAATGATCAAATGGATTATTCTCTGCCATTGACGAAAAAACATGTTTATCATTTACACGAACGTCATCATTGAGTCTCAAAATCCGAAAACACAATCTATACTACAATTGCGATAGTGAGTGTCTATATGTTTGTTTATTGATTGCATGGAATACATTTTAAACAAATGTCTACACACAGTCGGAGTGAAGTTATGTCCCGGACACGGTTTCCAAGTATATACACATGCTTGTGGTGTAAATAAAACAAAATCCAATAAATCCGTGGTTTTTGAAGATGTGTGCTCAAACGGAATTACATATCTACATGATGTATGAACATGTCATCGTATCACAATCGCTCAGCTCGATTTCCATGATGTCCATAAGTTGATTGTCTGGTCCACACTTAAGTATTTTACAGACCGCCGCCATATAGCTGGACGGAGCAACGTGGTTATTGATCATGTATTAAACTGTAACCGAGGACAACACGATGACCAAGGCCCTGGGTCAACATCTGTTGGACACGTCGATAAAAGTCAACGTCAATTTGGGATTTGACGTGTGTTATTGTCATCATGTCATGACAATGTCTTTGAGACAGTTTTGACGTTGAACGTATTATATCTTTGTCGTCATGTTACTGTGGTACTCGTAGTCGTCTCAAAGAAGACAAAGGGAGTACTTGTTGGGTCATAAGGGATTTATTTCATTGGGGGTGGAGTGAGAACTACACGGCTGTCCGGATCTGACCTAAAACATGCATAATTTAATATAAACATCATTGGCAATGACAGTAGAAAGGCACTTGATAACAATAATACCAATAATACATTTAGATTTGTAGTTCCTTCCGGCATATAATAAGTGAACAAATACCTCTATATAAAACAAATTACTCTTTATATATAGTTAATCATGCACAATTTATAAAATATAAATATCATACCTCGTCTCAGGGACGCAGGCTCGACTCTCTCTTATAGACGTACAGTGAATATCCCTGTCTAAATAAGTGTACTACATGTATGGTGTAGTACATGTATGGAATCAAGTCACAAAAACGCAACTGTCACAGAAAAGCATGCATTCCATGCAAACGTTGACTTTAATGCAACCCTATGCATTTCACTACCCAAGAATGGGTACAAAAACATGTGCGTTAACGGGATTCCATATGCATTGTTTAGTCGAAAATGAGCGTATGTGAGCCATTGGTATGCTTGAAGCATACGAGTCAACGTGATGTTGCAAGACAATTTAACGTCCACAGAAACACCGTTTGGTGTTTATGGCAACGTTGGCAACAGACGAATGCAGTCAGCGACTATCCTCTGAGTGGCAGGCCACACGTAACCAATAATCGACAAGACAACTGGATTCAAACAACACACCTACGAAATCGATTCCAGCCAGCAACAGTGACTGCAAGAAGCATCCCTGGCCTTCGACGAATATCTTCACAAACAGTACGTTGTCGCCTCAGATTTGCAGGGATTGTCGCCAGAAGACCCGCCAGATGTCCCATTTTGACAGGAAACCATCGTCTAGCACGTCTACAGTGGTGCAGACAGCGTCTACACTGGACGACCATGCAGTGGGGACAATTCACTATTCACTTTTCTATTCACTGACGAGTCTCGTTTTCACCTCAGCCACAGCGATGGACGGATTCGAGTGTACCGACGTCGAGGTGAACGTTACGTCAATCATTGTGTCATAAAAGAAGAAGATCGGTTTAGGGGCGGCAGCGTTATGGTATGGGGTGGGATTACAGCAAGACAGAGGACCCGTTTGATAGAGTTAGAGGGAAATCTCAATGGACAGCGCTGCCGCGACGAGATCATCAGCCCTGTTGTTCTACCGTTTTTGCGTCGTCATGGCCCAGGCATTGCCTTTCAACATGACAACGCCCGGCCTCATATTGCTCGATTTGTTCAGGATTCTCTTCAACAAAACAACGTGAATGTCATCCCCTGGCCGGCTCGCTTCCCTGCTCTCGCACCAATCGAGCACATGTGGGATGAGATGGATCGGCGCCTTCGACGTCAACCACGTGTTCCACAGACACTCAAGGAACCTCGAAACATGCTCCAGCAGATATGGACAGATATCCCACAGGACTTTGTGCGACGCCTGGTCCATTCCATGAGACGAAGATGTGTTGCTTGCATCGCAACCAGAGGTGGACACACACGCTATTCATTTGTAAATTGACATTTTGCCATGTTCATGTTAGTTATGAAATCACGCATTTCTGAAGTCAGTATTTCCAATAAAACCATTTGAACACTAAAAGGAGTCTTTTATCTGTTGCAAACCGAAATTGTTTCAGATTTGGTAAAAAACATAACTTTGCATTAAATCTTATTCAATGCCACAGGAACTTTTGTTCAGTATATAAAGTTTCACCTAGTGCCACACCTTAAACTATGACTTTACACTACGGCTGTCATACTGACGTTCAATAGCCATGTTAGGACTGATATGCAGAAGATAACACCACTGAAACCAGGAAGGACATTATGATCTGCAACCGTCTATGCGCTCCCTGTACTTACCACATAGGCTCGGACGTGACATGACGGTGCGGTCTTCCGACACACACCTGTAAACAAAGATCATAATGTAAGTACAATATTCCACAGCAACAGCTTTAAAATCATGGCCGCTTGAACGAATGATAACGTTCTAAATGTCCCCTCAACTGAACTCATCTTACTGAAATGTTGTTATAATTAAAAGTTGTCTCTTACCCAGTCCTATAGCAACACAGCCATCGTGTTTGGTGTATTTGTTGACAGATGAAGCAGTCCATCATGAGAACAGCAGGCTTCCTATTTGTGAAAGTCCTCTTCACTACACACGTTTTATGCAGTACGTACTTTTCTATGTTCTACGAGGAGATTAACCGTAATAAAAAACACATTATAAATCTTAATGCAGCTATCTATGATGTTCCTATTTATTGAAATACAGTTGGTAGATCTGCACTTAATGCACGTAATATCACCAAAATTAAAGCAATAAATAACACATTTGAATACAAGAATTATAAGTGTAACATTCCTGAAAGCGTCACATTGTAGGCTTTAGTTCAGTTACTTTCGTTACAGGTATACCTCAGCTGATCTGCCCTGACATATCCTACCTTAATGAATCTGCCAGCATCACCTGCTTTACAAACTCACCATTCAAGTTTCTCCGGTACGAAACACCGGAGGGAACTCTTTCCCCAAGTTGTGAAGCAAAACCTCCGCAGTGTTTTGATGATACGGGATACAATGCAAGCATCATTAACTCGACTCACACTAAACTCAGGATACTCAGTGTACAACCAGCAAATGCAGGGACGTGGAGCTGTACTGATGGGGGTGACATGTCATCTTGTACCCTGGTGGTCACAAGTGAGTCAAAATAGAGTTAATTTGAATACTCACAGTGCTTAATTATCAGTCCATAGTTCTACCATGTATTAAAAAGTCCCCAACATAATGAGATACGTCTAGACAATATATTTCGTTTGTATTATTTCATTCGCCACATGTTCACGTTCAATGTATATTTAATGAAACATGGGTATGGAATGTTGCGAAAAAGGTTATTTTCCACTTCAGATATATTTCAAATGTTTCTGACGAATGTCGATGGAAACGTAGATACGATTGCACACTTGATGGCAACTATATGTAAAATGCTATTTGGGGCATTGTCCCTCAATGTATACAGATACTACGTTATGAATATGGTGAGAGGCATATTCCCGAGAGAGTGGTGTAAGATTTGATCATTTGAATTGATTCTTAAACTGCAACAGAAAAATAAACAAACTTGAAAGAATCAAATAAATGTCTCATGTTTTGCGTGAAAACGTTACTTATCAACGACGATACTTTAAGCATTGCGAAATGTCTGTCTAATCCTTTCCTTGATCCCAAGTACTGTTACAATTGGCTTCCTAGTTACATACGTTTAGGGCTACTGAATTAAAGCAAAACAGACAGAATAGCAGACATACCTATTTTAGTATCAAGATATAACAGTTAGCCAATTAAATATTTTCTGTGAGTCAAACCAATTTGTTAGTGCATGTTCTTGATAAAGGAAATGAAGTCTGTCAGTTGTCTTCCATTAATGCTCGGGCATTCTAAAATAGATTTCATTTTCCTTGTGAACTGTGTTCGTGTTCGTACTTGCAACTGTTATGAGTGACGTTGTATATTGTGAGGTTCACAAGGGGTCCAGTTTCGGTGGACGGCGCCATGCTTGATTGAGTTAAGCAAGCTGTCTGATGGGGAGAAGCGTGCTTGTGGGGTGATTGGAGTTTGAGTTGGCTTGTTAATTGATTGGTGTGGGCCGATCATACTTCTGTGTGCTCAAGTAGCTTACTTGGAAATTTGATAACTATATGGGGCCAAGTTATCAAAAAGAAAAGGGGAAGGAACAAGAATTGGAGAGGGAGAAATATGGTATAACTGAACGAGGGCAGTTCAGCCAGGCGTTATGTCCGTAGACAAAGTTAGAAGGTCCTGTCGACGCTTCGAAGGAGGAAACTGTTGTTATCCAGTTATCATCTGAACTGTGATATATTAGTTTGAAACGATGTGAGATTGAATACGTTGGGAAAATACGATGACAAGAAATCTGAAATGGCTATTATCTATATTGTACATTTGCAATTTTGCTTTGGCTAAACAGATAACAGTGTATATAAGTGCCTTGCCTAGTAACTGAGAATTGTTGTATACTTATCTTTGTTTTAATTATTAAATCTAGCTTTTAACTTCAGAGATGGTTGTGTGATTCGTGTAATGGTTATTTGTGGTATTAGCGGGAACCCCTGCCGTTCATCCCACTCGTAACAAAACAACCAGCCACACATCATCACAAATACAAACAATGTATGAAAACGAAACAATGTAAATCATACTCAATGCATCACAACTGGACCGCCGCTAGGTCTGGTATTGTGTCTACTTTATCTATAAGGAAAACTATTAATTCAGTAATGGTAATGCGTTCTGTTACCACAACACTACAGCTACATTACTGTTAGTGACCGACCATGTAATTAACAAAGGATGAGGGTGGGGATCATTGGTATTGACTTACAGGTGCTGTGATTCTTTATCACACAAAATATTTTTTCAGTCAGCATTAAACAGTATTTTTCTATGAAAAGAGGAGATGACGTATGACATATAAGCATGCCTACTGAATAATTTCATAAGTTGTGTGCGTTTTTAAACGTAAGGTGGAGAACTATATTTTCAGGAACGTATTAAGAAAATATATGCAAGCACAAAACAAATGCACACATACACATACACACATCCTCTCTAAGAAAACCTGAATTGGTCGCCCCCATTGTCAAACGTCTTCATTACAAAATAGGAAAAATAACCATCAGAACCGTTATTTCAACATTCACTTCAAGATGTCTTTGTAGAGAGATGATATTTTGTTAACATGTTCGTGACAAATAATTGAATATGTGACCGTGTGTGACTTGAACTTCTTGCTCTAAGAAACGGTGCACGTGATTCGATTTTTCTACTTTCATGAAACACAAAAACAAGTATCTGCAAGGAACTAGTGTCTGTTTCAGAGATTCCAACGTGCAATATAACAAGCAATCACAGGACTGATGACATCGTGTTACATGAAAAGCTGTCCCTCGCAGTCGATATACAAGGGTACCATTGCTCAGCAGCCTACAACTTCTCACTACAGACTGGGACAGTCGCTGAGCTTCTGTCCAATGTTGTACATGGTGCCACAACAAGCCTGGATGTGACAGAATCTCATTTGGGAGCTGTGAGACTGATATTCAGTTGTCACACCCAACAGTGGAATCTGACCTGTGGTGGTGTTACCAAACTTATTAAAAGTGAGTGATTTAGCGTAACCTCCACAACACACACCTGCTTCGATTAAATTTCCTTTGAAAACTGTATTTCCTTTAAATGCGACACTGATTGCATGTGGATTATGCTGTTCGATAACCCACGAACAGAGGTGCATAAACGACAAAGACAGAATAATACGCAATGTCAGTCTGAGGCTCAAAGTGCTAGCCTGCCGATCCTGGTTGAGGGAAGTTTGTTAACTACACTATAGATTCCTGTATGTTTTCATAAGCAGAGGCGGGCACTGGGTGCTTCATGTCTTGACAAAATCTGATTTTACTTTCCCCATTGCAGACCATATGCACGAAATGAAAAAAATAATATGGAACAAGGGCTTTAACTGTGTCTTCAAATCAATCTAAAAGAGTTGTAGCAAGGGATGGAAAAAACATAATTTATGGCACTTATTTTCACATTTTCACATGTCAAGTATCTCATAGATAAGCGTGCAAGCATTCATTCACTTAACTTTAGTAGCTTCTGAGAAAACGTGTCCCCAGTGCAGAAAACATTACAGGATACCATCAGCGATTCCCCAAGTTTCTAGATCTAAACACCATCGGCATATGGCTAGAATGTGTCGATTTGTTGAATGTACGGCACGTGGTCGCAGAGCATGCCGATTAGCTGCATACAGACAATTTCTAATCGTTTGGTCAGTAACTTAAACTCTGGTGGTCTGGTGCAAGTGAACAGCTGTTGGGGCTGGTTTCAGCTGTTGGGGCTGGTTGATCTTTAACATTTCGTATCTGCAGAAACCTGTTCCAAAGTCTGCAAATGACAGTTTGAGACTCATGGAGCATATTGACTAACAGCTCCTGAGTCCTACCAGGGTGTTCACCATGTTGTAAATTATGCATTCCAATCTGATCCAATTAATACTGCATCGAAGCAGAAGTTGAGAACTTGCAGGTTACTGTGTAAAATGACGATCAACAATACTAATGGCTCAGAGTGATTTGACAACTTTTCACTGAAGTGTCAAAACTAAGAATTACACGACACCCACACCCTTCAACGAGTACGACGTGGATTGTCACGGTGCAATGCTGCGGATGTTTTGGAGTGTTTACTTTTGGTTCAGAAACCCTTCGTTCAATTTTCAAATCTAAACGACCCGTGACGATCCGGGGTAGAATAAGGTCTTAAGCAACCCATACTTGCTGTAAAGGGCAACTATGCTTGTTGTAAGAGGCGACTAACGGGATCGGTCGGTCAGGCTCACTGACTTGGTTGATGCATGCTTCGTATCCCAATTGCGTGGATCGATGCTAATGATGTCCATCACTGGATTGTCTGGTCCAGACTCGATTTTTTACAGACCGCCGTCATATAGCTGGAATATTGCTGAGGGACGACAGATCATAGCATTTATATTTCATGATCCCCTAGTAGATCGATTAAAAAATAATAAATGCTTTAAGTTAATATGTATCTGAATACTAACTGTATCACCACGAATTAGAATACCGTTATTATTTAACTGAGTGCATTGCAGCAATCACAATGATTATAAAGCAATACCTGAATTACCCCTGCCTGGTTCAAACTCTCAATTGTTATTGATTGCCTTCATGCTGATTAATGACCTATGCAGGACTCGCATACAATTTCCTCAAAATTATCATCAAGCAGGAAAAACTAACGAACTGATCGCAAATTTGATGTGCATTGATACGTGTGTGATTTCCCTTCTCTTTTAGTACATGCAGATTTCTTTTGAATTTGAAACGATTGTATTGAATAGTGGACATCTAATCAACTGAAATTGTTTATCTGTGTCGACCAGGAAATATGTTAGTCTAATGAACAGCGGTAATGTTTGGTGGTAATGTGTGCTGGCGATCGGGTAAGATTGTAGCAATTTTCCAGCAATTCCATAGCGGAGGGGAAATAGAAATGTGCTTCAAATATTCATAGTACTTAATCTTAGTATTACAAAGTATTATCTTGTAATATTATTACATATATCTATGGGCGGTCGGGTAGCCTAGTGGTTAAAGCGTTAGCTCGTCACGACGAAGACCCGGGTTCGATTCCCGACATGGGTACAATGTGTGAAGCCAATTTCTGGTGTCCCCCGCCGTGATATTGCTGGAATATTGCTAAAAGCGGCGTAAAACCATACTCACTCACTCACATATATCTATAAAAAGTAGAGCATGTTATTGACGATTCTACCATGAATTTGGAAATTACTCGATTCTGACTGGTCAATCAGAGGCTATTAAAATCACAATAAACCCCCTCTGATTAAAACAGCTGGTTTGACAGCCGCACCACCACGGAAGCTAATATTCATAGAATAGAATTTTGTTCAATCATTGTCGTTAGGCGTATTTAAATAACTATACCTACAATTATAGGTTACAAATTGTAAAGTTACCGTTACTACAAAATTCAAAGGATGTGTGGCAATACATTTCGTGAAGAAAACACAATAGAAATCTACAAAGAGAGTGTATTTTAAGTTTTGGTGACAACAGAGAGTTTGGCATTTGGCGCTTTTCTATATACGACTGTGACGTCACATCTTTTGCGTCACAATGACGGCTGTGTATTTATCACGTGTATACCACGTTATTAGTAACATTCTCAATGAATATGTATCGTGATAAGTTTTGTTTCAGGTAATGATGCAGGTGCCCCAAACAATGTCGATATTGGACCAGAACAGACCACAATAATTGTTGCAGTTTCCTCTACCCTGGTTCTCATCATGGTCGTTGTCGTCGTCGTCGTTTTCCTTATCTACAGAAAACAGGTAAATACGACTGATCCGGACTCACAAAATCAGCCTACTGACCCCCGGCCTGTAGATGTAGAAGAGACTGACAGCGGGCTCTATGCAACTGTGATGGGGAGGTCACCTGGCCCCTTGAGGAAGAACGTCATTAAAGTCGTCGTCTCACAAATACCATGTGACACAGCACCCAAGGCAAACACCATACATCGTGGCACGGCATCCCAAGAAAAACACATGCAACGTGACATGGCACCCCAAACAAACACCATACCACGTGACACGGCATCCCAGGAAAAAAACATGCCACGTGACAAAGCACCCTGAGCAAACTCAATACCACGTGACACGGCACCCCAAACAAACACCATACCACGGTATACTGCACTCTAAGGAAACACCATTCCATATGGCACGGCACGTCGCTAGAAAACACCATAACACGTTATACTGCACTCCAAGCAAACAGCATACCATGTGGCACGACACGTCGCTAAAAGCACCATACCACGGTATACTGACCTTTAAGCAAACATCAGAAGACGTGGCACAACACGTCTCTTTAAACACCATACCACGGTCAACTGCACTCTAAGCAAACATCATACCATGTGGCACAACACGTCTCTTTAAACACCATACCACGGTGTGCTGCACTCTGAGGAAACATCATACCACGTGGCACGACACGTCTCTAAAACACAACATACCACGGTGTACTGCACTCCAAGCAAACAGCATACCATGTGGCACGACACGTCTCTTTAAACACCATACCACGGTCAACTGCACTCTAAGCAAACATCATACCATGTGGCACGACACGTCGCTAAAAGCACCATACCACGGTATGCTGACCTTTAAGCAAACATCATAACACGTGGCACAACACGTCTCTAAAAACACCATGCCACGGTCAACTGCACTCTAAACAAACATCATACCACGTAGCACGACACGTCTCTAAAAACAACATATCACGGTGTACTGCACTCTGAGCAAACATCATACCACGTGGCACGGCACGTTAAAAAAAGCACCTTACCACGGTCAACTGCACTCTAAGCAAACATCATACCACGTGGCACGACACGTCTCTGAAAGCACCATATCACGGTGCACTGCAGTCTGGGAAAACATCATACCACGTGGCACGACATGTCTCTGAAAGCACCATATCACGGTGTACTGCATTCTGAGCAAACATCATACCACGTGGCACGGCACGTAAAAAAAAAGCACCTTACCACGGTCAACTGCACTCTAAGCAAACATCATACCACGTGGCACGACACGTCTCTGAAAGCACCATATCACGGTGTACTCCACTCGGAGCAATGATACCATGTGGAATGACACAACTCAAAAACACCATAATACGTTATACTGCACTCTAAACAAACAAGACCAAAAAAATCAGGAACGAATCCGTAGATTGTATTCATAATGATTGCATTAGTCCTCTCCCAAGCCCCGAAAGCTGACACTAACTGAATTCATATTCACCGTCTGAAGGACATTGTACGGGATGTTTACAGAATTGGCAATACAATCTGACACGCGTAATGTGTTTAAAGCAGCCGACCTATTCCCTCAGACAGAACATACAGCGGAAATTCTCCGGGTTACAGCCTCTGAGCTCGGGCTGAATGTGTTTGCTTAGGAGTCTGCTGAATCATATCGAGATATTTGCAGGCTTCATTGGAACTGTTCAGGCATCATATGCAAGTACTCTCAATGTAAATATGATAAATGATTACCCCCCGTGGTTTGTTTTGTATTTCTTCTTTTAATTATATTTCACTGTAAATATGTTTTAACTTTCCATGTACATTTTATTATGTGTTTTGTTTTATTTCAAGTCTTTGTGACCCACATAAGGAAGAGAATTTGTGGATGTCAACTTCTTTATCATAAAGAACACAACGTTGTGTTCCTAATTATAAGGAAGTTGACATTCACATTTCTCTTCCTTATGTTTTATATATATATATATATATATATATATATATATATATATATATATATATATATATGTGTGTGTGTGTGTGTCTTCCTCTTAGTATGTTTTGTCGAGATAATAGCTCTAAAGAGACAATGTAATATTGTTACGTATTATAACCAATGCTTTATATATACCTTATGTATTTTGTAGCGTATGTCATTTCCAAGCTTTTACCACCTTACGACATGAATGCCGATGGACGATGCATCCGCTACTATATATATTACAGCAATGGCGTGATCATATGTCAAAAACAAAATTATGTAATTGCAAATGTCACAACACAATTGGTGCTGCATGGATTGCTATAGAAAACCAATATATGTCGTGTGGGCATTCATACGCGATGTGCTGATAATATATTATTGTACCGTTTGTAATTGCTACTTCCAGAGCCACCTGCATGAATCAGACCAGTGAGTTAAGCAGACAAGCACGACGTGAAGCTGCCAGAGTCTTTTGCGATGATAATTTTGGACTTGAATTACAGCATTATTTAAACATACAGTAAACTACGGTTATAACGAACACGCTTATAACGAACTTACGGATATAACGAACTTACTTTTTGGTCCCGACTAGTTGCTGTAGTTATGCTGTATATATGCTTATAACGAACTACGGTTATAACGAACTAAAATTAGTAGTCCCTTTGAGTTAGTTATAACCGTACTTTACTGTAGTTCAACACAATAATGAGAGTGGGATATTTCTGTCCTCACAGACACTTCTTGCAAGAAAATACCTGACCGTATTTTACGTACCCTACTGTGAATCGACACAGTATTTCAGTATTTCTCCAAGTAGCGTTTACAAAGTAATTGATTAGTTTACACCTAAACACCTTGAGAACTGGAGTTAAGCTAAAACGTATGTTTAATATCATGTTACTCCCAAACGTATGTAGCTTCAGGAGGATTTCAACAAATATTTTTGTGTGTGTGCATTTTTGTATGCATCAAACTAAGTGAGTGAGTAAGTTTTGCTTAACGCCTCATCAGCAATCTTGCAGCTATTCGCGGCGAGAAAATGTCTAATCGCATCAAACTAAGGTGCTTATTACAGTGTTTTATTACAACTAGTTCCAAAGAACTCACTTCCCACTGTTTTAGAAGGCTTGTTATAGGAACGCCGAGCACTATAAAACTGCGGAGTTCAGTCCAATATGAAGTGATTGGTTCGTTATGTTGTTGTGTACATAATCATACTGATGCCTATTTGCTGTGTGTTGCTAGAGTTTATGTCTCCGCGTCGCAGTTGTATTGTTTCTACCTTTTGTTACATTATTATCTTTTGTGGTGGATGTGTCCTTCTTGTGATAATCTCTATGCTGTCTTCTATGTTATACTTACCCTTTAATTACACGTACAGGTGAACTAATTTCTCAGGGAAAAATACAATCCCTGAATTTCGTATAGTTTGTAAATATAGAACACGAAAACGCATAACATATACATTTATTTGAGAAAATAGGTGCTGAATGTTTTGTACTCACAGATCGTACTCCGTTCGTCAGTGTAAATATCGGTTTTCAGTAATTATGAACATATATGTTCCTGTTCATATCTTGTTTTTTTAATATTTTGATTTATTACTATCACCGACCATTTGTTTTGTTCATTTCCTGCACTTTCAACGACTGTGTTTAAGTAAAAGATAACTTGACGTTGCATCAGCAACATCTCAGAAATGTACACTGTTACTAACACCGACCATTTGTTTTTTGTAATTTCCTTCACTTTCAACGACAGTGTTTAAAATACAAATAACTTGACGTTGCATCAGCAACATGTCGGCAATTTACAACATCACTAACATCGACCATTTGCTGTTTTTGTCATTTCATTCACTTTCCATCAACGACAGTGTTTAAATTACAAATAACTTGACGTTGCATCAGCAACGTGTCAGCAATTTACGCTATTAGCGAGTTAATGCTCGGGGGAAACTCGTTACTTTATGTTGCTTTTCCTTCAATCTCCTATATTATTTTCCACATGACAGTGAATGATGTTTTGAGATAATAAGACTTTGCTCATGTTTTGCAATTCAAATGAACTTATGTGTTTATATTAGGTTTCCGCTGGATGTGGTGTAAATTGTTTATTCGAATTGTATATGTTTAATTATGAAACGAGTGTGTATAACTTTGTCAAATTGGATATGCAGCTGCAGCTTATTACTTCACTTGCGCCAAATGTTAACACTTCTTGTTATGCATCCTGCATTACAGATATGATTATGACGCACTTATCACATATCGTGATTTTTCCTCGCTCTCAGAACCACACCTAATGATAACATAGTGAATAGTTTGATCAGACAATAGATCGTTGTGGCCCAACAAGCTATAGTTATATTCATAATGATAACATAATAACAACTGATACAATTTCATGGAATTCTAATTTCTGTATTTTACCTTCCTGTTTTAAAGTAAAGTCAACATAGCGACTTTGCAGATTTTAATATTTTAGGGCATACATATTCAAAAATGCTTAACCAAACTTTCATTTGAAAATCGGAAATAGCGTGAAACAGACGATAAAAAACGACATGTGAATTCGTCCCCCAAACGAAAAATTCCGCCACTAAGGGGATTCCCCTTACTTGTGTTAAACAGGTTTCCGGTGTTTGACGCGCTGCGCTTTTCAAGCATCATGGCGATCGGACCGAGAGCCCTGACTGTGTGCTTCTGTCTTGGATTTTTTAATACACAATGTCTTTTTTCTGTCTTCTCATTCATTTGATTACCGTATCCACAACTTATGTCACCTTAGTAACAACACTGAAGATGCCTTCGGTTGTTTACTCAGGGGATTAATCCCTGACGGGCATATATTGTGTAAATGGGGCCGAGGGCAGCTGGTGTTTTATGACCCTAACAAGATGTTGGTAATCAATCGCTGGTTTCCGATTGTTATTTGTTATTTTAAATATTCTGAATATCAAGAGCAAAAGTTGTTTCGCACATTCAACTGTGTATCCAATGTTGTATTTTTGTAGGATTAACAGAAATAGCAGAAACAGTATGTCTATGACGGCAAAGAATAACAAGATTAATAAACGCTGCAGATATATCAGACAATGAAAACAGATGTCATCGCTGCGCGGGTAGCTTAAGACCACGCCCCCAAATAGGTTTGAATTTAGAAGCCGATTACTGTGCGTGTGGTATCAGCACTTTCACTTGTCCATTTAAATATTTTGCTCGAAAACTGTGAATTTGTCTGTCTCGGAAGTAGACTAAATGTATCTAGTACATTTGATATTCGAAACAAAATTGCAAACATTTTGTCTCTTTACTTGTCCTTTAAAGCGTATCTTTTTTTTTACGGTATAGGGCAGGTTAATTCACAACATAATAACGGAGAAGACTTTAAAATATATATCTAGATTTCATTTTAGATAACAGGCCCCGATTTCTCGAAACACACAAATATGCTTTTTTGACTGAATAAAACTATTTTCACACACCAATGTTTGTTTTTCATGTTCTGTCAGCTGACATTTGGGGATGGGTATTGGGGCAGTGGGCAGGGTATATAACACATTTCTTGTCATGCAAATATTCTGGTTGGTGTAGCCAAGTAGATAACACATGGCTTTGTCATGCCGATGTCCCGGGTGGTACAGCCCAGTAGATAACACATGGCCTCGTCATGCCGATGTCCCGGGTGGTGTAGCCCAGTAGATAACACATGACCTTGTCATGCCGATGTCCCGGGTGGTACAGCCCAGTAGATAACACATGGCCTCGTCATGCCGATGTCCCGGGTGGTGTAGCCCAGTAGATAACACATGACCTTGTCATGCCGATGTCCCGGGTGGTGTAGCCCAATAGATAACACATGGTCTCGTCATGCCGATGTCCCGGGTGGTGTAGCCCAATAGATAACACATGGCCTCGTCATGCCGATGTCCCGGGTGGTGTAGCCCAGTAGATAACACATGGCCTCGTCATGCCGATGTCCCGGGTGGTGTAGCCCAATAGATAACACATGGTCTCGTCATGCCGATAGCCCGGGTTGTGTAGCCAAGTATGATCTCATGGCCATGTCATGCCAATGTTCCGGTGGGGGTGCCCAATAGATAACACATGGTCTCGTCATGCCGATAGCCCGGGTGGTGTAGCCAAGTATGATCTCATGGCCATGTCATGCCAATGTTCCGGTGGGGGTGCCCATGCCAATAGATAACACATGGTCTCGTCATGCCGATAGCCCGGGTGGTGTAGCCAAGTATGATCTCATGGCCATGTCATGCCAATGTCCCGGTGGGTGAGCCCAGTAGATAACACATGGTCTCGTCATGCCGATGGCCTGGTGGGGTAAGTAACAAGAGATAACACATGGCCGTGTCATGCCGATGGCCTGATGGGGAAGCCCAGTAGATAACACACGGCCGTGTCATGCCGATGGCCTGGTGGGGTAGCCTAGTAGATAACACACGGCCGTGTCATGCCGATGGCCTGGTGGGGTAGCCTAGTAGATTACACATGGTCTCGTCATGCCGATGGCCTGTTGGGGTAAGTAACAAGAGATAACACATGGCCTTGTCATGCCGATAGCCTGGGTGGTGTAGCCCAGAAAACACATGGCCTTGTCATGCCGATGGTCGGTGGGATAGCAGAGTAGATAACACATGGCCTTATCATGCCGATGGCCTGGTGGGGTAGCCCAGTAGGTAACACATGGCCTTGTCACGCCGATGGCATGGTGGGGTAGCCGAGTAGATAACACATTTCCGTGTCATGCCGATGGCCTGGTGGGATAGCAGAGTAGATAACACATGGCCTTATCATGCCGATGGCCTGGTGGGGTAGCCCAGGAGATAACACATGACCCATCATGCCGATGGCCTGGTGGTGAAGCCCAGTAGATAACATATGACCTTGTTGTGTCGATGGCCTGTTGGGGTAGCCCAGCAGGTAACACATGGCCTTGTCACGCCGATGGCCTGGTGGGGTAGCCCAATAGGTAACACATGGCCTTGTCACGCCGATGGCCTGGTGGGGTAGCCCAGTAGATAACACATGGCCTTGTCACGCCGATGGTATGGTGGTGTAGCCCAGTAGATAACACATGGCCTTGTCACGCCGATGGTATGGTGGTGTAGCCCAGTAGATAACACATGGCCTTGTCACGCCCATGGTCTGGTGGTGTAGCCCAGTAGATAACACATGGCCTTGTACGCAGATGGTCTGGTGGTATAGCCCAGTAGATAACACATGGCCTTGTCACGCCGATGGTATGGTGGTGTAGCCCAGTAGATAACACATGGCCTTGTCACGCCCATGGTCTGGTGGTGTAGCCCAGTAGATAACACATGGCCTTGTACGCAGATGGTCTGGTGGTGTAGCCCAGTAGATAACACATGGCCTTGTCACGCCCATGGTATGGTGGTGTAGCCCAGTAGATAACACATGGCCTTGTCACGCCGATGGTATGGTGGTGTAGCCCAGTAGATAACACATGGCCTTGTCACGCCGATGGCGTGGTGGGGTAGCCCAGTAGATAACACATGGCCTTGTCACGCCGATGGCGTGGTGGGGTAGCCCAGTAGATAACACATTGCCTTGTCACGCCCATGGTATGGTGGTGTAGCCCAGTAGATAACACATGGCCTTGTCACGCCGATGGCCTGGTGGTGTAGCCCAGTAGATGACACATGGCCTTGTCACGCCGATGGCCTGGTGGGGTAGCCCAGTAGATAACACATGGCCTTGTCACGCCGATGGCCTGGTGGTGTAGCCCAGTAGATAACACATGGCCTTGTCACGCCGATGGCCTGGTGGGGTAGCCCAGTAGGTAACACATGTCCTTGTTGTGTCGATGGCCTGGTGGTGTAGCCCAGTAGATAACACATGGCCTTGTCACGCCGATGGCCTGGTGGTGTAGCCCAGTAGATGACACATGGCCTTGTCACGCCGATGGCCTGGTGGGGTAGCCCAGTAGATAACACATGGCCTTGTCACGCCGATGGCGTGGTGGGGTAGCCCAGTAGATAACACATGGCCTTGTCACGCCGATGGCCTGGTGGGGTAGCCCAGTAGATAACACATGGCCTTGTCACGCCGATGGCCTGGTGGTGTAGCCCAGTAGATAACACATGGCCTTGTCACGCCGATGGCCTGGTGGGGTAGCCCAGTAGATAACACATGGCCTTGTCACGCCGATGGCCTGGTGGGGTAGCCCAGTAGATAACACATGGCCTTGTCACGCCGATGGCCTGGTGGGGTAGCCCAGTAGGTAACACATGTCCTTGTTGTGTCGATGGCGTGGTGGGGTAGCCCAGTAGGTAACACATGGCCTTGTTGTGTCGATGGCGTGGTGGGGTAGCCCAGTAGGTAACACGTGTCATCGTCATTCCGATGGTATGGTGGTGTAGCTGAGTACATAACACATGGCCTTGTCATTCCGACAGTCTGTTGGTGTAGCTTAGTATATAACACATGATCTTGTCAGGCCGATAGCCCTGGTGGTGTAGCCCAGTAGATTACACATGGCCTTGTCAGGCCGATTACCTGGTGGTGTAGCCCACAAAATATTTGTATGCATGTGAGGATTTAATTAAGTCATTATGTAGTTCATATACTAAATCTTCTCCCTTGTAGGTTGAACCCATGAATATCCGGCTGGAGAATAGGTCTTTACAACCCCCATGCTTGCCGTAACAGGTGATCATGTTTATCGATAGATGCGACCAACGGGATCGGGTCGTCAGGCTTGCTGACTTGGCTGATTCATATCATTGTATCCCATGATCGATGCTCATGATGTCAATCACTGGATTGTATTTTCCAGACTTGATTATTTACAGAGAATACGTAAGTATTCATTAATATATAAAATAAGTTGGCAGCAACGTAAGAAAGGTTTTGATTCCGTAGTTCAATAATATAAACTGTTGAATAATTTGCATTTCGTTAGTTTCCACAAACGATACAAAACGATGCGATGCTTAATTTTAACTATGATAGTTTACGTCCCTTGGGCACACCAGAAACCTATCATTGTGGGTTCGAATCCCGGTTCACTCCGATTATGTGTCTAGGTTTGCCAGCACTACGAAGTGTCACAAAGAACAGTGGTTTGGTGCACCAGATATCTAAGATACACCGTGGATACAGGGGTCTCATACTCCAGCAAATATGACACAAATAGCAATATTTGTTTACAAAACTAAATACCAAGCTGGTACGAAGAATTGGATACATACTGAATTTGGAGGTTAACATCACCAGATTGGCCCATGAGCCACGACTTGGCAAATTGTTACATAAATAATTTGAGAATTCAAACATGTTGTACATGGCCAAGACGAAACAAAACATTTATAAAAAATCACAAATGTGAATACACAATTTTATGCAGAGAGCTTGGCATGACCAGTCGACCAGGCCGATTTTACCCCTCGTCCATGTGAAGTCAGGATCAAAGCAGTGTGTTGGGCAAAGGAACATTGTTCCTGGAACAATTGCCCTCAACTACCAGACTCCCTTCCTCCACCGACACATGGGCGCAGCCCACGGCAAACAGGTGGCACAATTTAGTCGCCTCTACAACGGGGTGCTGAGGACATATTCGACCTCAGGTTCACACGTGGGGGAGAGCTATTTGCGCTAGCGAGCACTAACCACGTGAAGGTTGCTCTTCATTGGGGCCCTGTAGTAATCATTTGTAACTTTATGAAAAAAGCAGCAGATACCCGTTATGTTTAATCTGTTAATTTTGTAATAAAATGATCTCAGCCAATATCCGCAACTTTTCTGACAAGAAAGGCAACATGTTCAAATCACATGTGAGTGAAATATTCACCTTTTGTGAATATGGCACGCAATAAACACAATGAAAATCCATTTCTAATGTAGAAAAGTTCCATAATATATTTTCATATTAATCAAGTACAAACATCCCATATGCTTAATTTTATATGCAATAGTGATGGTTTAACAATATATTTCACAGGTTGTAAAGCGTATGGTAACGAAATTAGCCCTGGCTCGGAAGGGATACAATGGGAGAAAGGAATATGGTAATGCTTCAGAGGAATGTTATGAAATGTGCATTACAGAGAAAATATTTACTTGTTTAACCCACGAGCACCAGCTCAGTAATGGTGTCTGTCAACTTTCAACATACGGGTACCTAGATGCACCACCATCCCGCAGAGAGACGGGAGAGCACGGATGGAGTTTTGTAGTGAGAAACTTCGCGTAACATTACAGGAGTGAAAGCGGGAAACTGTTTCAATGGAAAAAAATGTTCCTCCGTGTCCTTTCATGGTGCACAGATGAGATATATAGAACATAAGAACCATTGTTTCAACCAGCAACTCATATCTACTCCTTGTTGAGGCAAGCTGCATGCTGCGTTTTCTTTGACCATTCAGTCAAGACAATATGACAATGTTTAGTACTTGCTCTGGTGAAATGAATATTGATGCAATGCGTATTATTCTCCCTAACGGAATCAGTTCTGTCGCTGATAATGCTCTATTTCCCATTAAGGCGGATGAAATGATGTGTTTCGACTCATGTTCTAATTGTTGTGGTTTTGACAGTTTGTGTTAAGTGCATAAGTGTATTATAGTCTTGTCGCTTTAGCGCTGACAATGTTCTATTATGTAAATATGAAAACAAGGTGATGCGTTTTGACTCGGTACTAATTGCTGTGGCTGTGACAGTCTGTATCAATGTTTTTTTCTGTTATTGAGATTGAGAATTTTCATGTAATTATCGCGGGTTTAGGGGCGGATGTTGTGGGAGTTGTGTTGGGGTGGGGGTAAGTAGGATTGCTTCCATGGATGATTAGAACTAAAGCAATTGCATTTCCATTTGGTCAAGACTTGCTCTGGTGGATGGTTCTGTTCAACCATAAAGAACCCTCCTGGGATAAGTGCAGTGGACCAGTTGTTTATGTATCATTCTGTTGTACATGTAGGTAGAGGGTCTTCAATTCATGAAAAATTGATAGTGACAGTTTGGGTGTTTACACATTAAAACATTCACATGTGTTTATATTGAGAATTAGATAACATCATAGTGTAATATAATATTCTAAGGGTAATTGAGGTGTGACAGGCATCAATAGGTTTGAAAATCTACAACAGCTGACTTTTGTATGATATTCAATGTTGCAGGTCTGCACGCCAGCAGAAACCTTTGATCATCGGTTCGTCATGATTGTGTTTTTAGATTTGTCAGCACCTTTTCGAGCTCGTGGTAAATGTCTGAGACCTGCGTCATTTCGGGCTTTCCTCCACTCCAAGCTGATACGCTTTGATGTTTCGTACTATTAACAAGTTGCATACGAGAATGACGTCTCGTGATTGTTTATGAAAAAAAGGAGATGTTACCGGTGTAACGAACATCTGACATCTGACAGGACCGGCTCTGAATCAGTAAAACGTGTATCAACCTTCGATGTTCTATTGTCAACATTTTTTTTCATTTTCTTCATCAATAGGGAAATAAATAAATAAATAATCGTTTGGAGTGATTGTTTTTTCTACTTACTCATAGAAACTTTCCCTTTCTATATAATAAATAGCTACCAAACGAATTTGCTTACAAAGAAAACACAAACAATTGAAGGTAATCTTCTGTCACATTGCGTTTTATTGTTACAGGAATATGTCCTTTTGTTTTCAATGAGCGTATTCAAAATAAATCAATATTTTCGACTATAAAGGTTTCAAGTAATATTTATATGTGTCCCCGTGTTCGTTAACATGATATCACCCTTGCAGCAGTGTTTCTAAACTGATGGGTAAGAATGATCTCATTGAAAGTGAAGCGTAAATCTTTAAGGTATTTTCTGTCAGCGTGGCGTATAATTATCGCCAGCCACGAAGTAGAAGGGGAATATAGGAGCGGGTGCTAGGTCTAGTGGTGAATTAGTGCCTTTTGATAGTTTGGGACTTTTGAAAAAACAATTTTCGAGTTTCAATAGCTACGACTTTGACTTAGACCGGACATGCCATATTGGCGAGGGGATATGAGTAATTCATGATTGTTTTTAAAGGAATTAGTCATGTTGTTGTCAATTTGGGTATGTAAAACTTAGGATTAAAGTTTTGTCTGGGACAATAATACTTGTCTCTAATCAATCCATTCAATCAACCCCGGACTTCAATACGGTATGAAGGAATCTGAGACCGTGAACAGTCAGCTAAAGCGAACAATCATTAGTCAATTTCGGATAAAGCCTTCCGAGTGTTTAATCCCTTGTTGACAAATGGTCATTTAGATAGTATCTAGCTATAATTGGTCACAAAGTTTTTTTCGAGCCATGTTCAAGAAAAAAAGCAAACAAGTGAATCTTCAGTCAAAGCACGACAATATCTAGGAGATAAACCTGCTGTGAAATTTGCTATAGTCCCACTGTAGTACTAATTGGGATCCCAGAGCTTTATCGCACGGTTTCAAATATCTTAATACATATTCTATCGATGTGTTCATACACAAGGTTACCGTGTGTATAGGCTGCATTTAAAAGAGGTTTCAGTGGGAAAAACTCCTTTCAACCACTTAAAATCAAGTATCATGTTAGAATATACTTAAATTTAATTTTGTGTTTGTTGTCAGCAACATTAGATCAACATGACGACGGCCTGTAAATGATCGAGTCTGAACTATACCAACCAAAGCTTGATAACATGAGCAACGATCCACCCTTTTTAGTTACGATGATACACATTGTAACTCATTCACTCGCTCCATTGTTCAGACTTTGTAAAACTGTTATATTGCTGACTCTGTAGTTAAAACATCATTCACTTGTCACTGCTTTGTATACGATGACTAGAGTACCGTGAAACCTTGCAAGACAGAAAAGTTTGTTTGATAGCCAGACCACCCCTGCCTGTTATGACAAGCATGTGTTGCTTGTGATCGATTATAACACGGATCTTCACCGGATGTCAGGAACGACTATAAATATACAAAATACATTTTTTTCCGTAAAAACAGTGTCTTCAATCTGATGACACTGGTTTGAGATGTTTTTATTCGTTTAATGCTGATATTATTTGATTCATGCTGCTGTGTTCTAAGACCGATATGTACATCAATATATGGACAATAAGTAGTTTAAATACTGTCTCGAACTCAAGACATTCAACTTGCAATGAGGGTGGTTGGGTAGCCTAGTGGGTAAAGCGTTCGCTCTGCACGCCGAAGACCCGGGTTCGATTCTCTCCATGGGTACAATGTGTGAAGCCCATTTCTGGTGCCCCAGCCGTGATATTGCTGGAATATTGCTAAAGCGGCGTAAAACCATACTCACTCACTCATTCATCTTGCAATGAAACGCGTCAGCGTTGGAAGTATTATGATTGCATTGTTTTAAATATTTCTTGAAATGTGTTTCCGTCATCTGATTATCAGGCAAATACTGGTGTTGCTTTTGCATGTTTGCTTCTATTATTTCTAGCAAGCAGATGATGTGCCAATCAGCACCAATGTCAGAAGTTGAATCAAGACAAAACAGTTCAGGTTGATGTCCCGCTGACCAAGAGAGAAGATATTCTAATTTCACTGTAGATCTTCCGGATAAGGAATTTCCTGTTTAAAACTAAGAAAGTTGTAATAAGTTGTTGTCAGCATTTTATTACAGGTAATTAGGAACAATAGATTTGAATAAATGACTATGACAGTTAAAAGGACAACTTACATGGCAAAGTTTACATGGCCTCAGTCTGAAAATTTAAAATGTTTTGAGAACATGTAAAAGCAAAGTGTCATGTCAATAAAGGACTAAATATATAGTATGGGAAATGACCGGCCATTTCTGTTGAGCCCCACACCAATTACTTATATGTTAATAAAATTTGCCTTGTAGAAAACAAAGAGCTGAATTTATTGCAGGGAACCAGATAGAAATGTAGATCCTCATAAAAATCATCAACTTTCATTGACTTCTTTGAGAGACATTTAGAAGTTGGAGAACTAAGTAAGGATAAGACATACGGATGAACAACTTCTTTATTACAATTAGGAGCGACGTTTCGGTGTAGGTTCTAACACCGTTATCATGCAAGTGATATACAGAGTATGGTAGACATGTAGATATGCAGGATATGGGAAGTTTTTTTACAGTTGAGTAGGTTTAAGTTGCAGTTACACTGCTGGAGTGGAGAAACCCTTTATTACACAGAAGGGTAAAACATATTGGCCGGTGAAGCCTGTCATATAAACAAAAGGATGAATCCAGTAATATAAACAACAAAAGGATTATGACTGATTGGGGTCTTTGATGAGTTGATGGTACGCCTTGGTCACGGTTGATTAATGGTTGGAGTCTTTCAATGAGTTGATGATATTCCTTTCAATACTTGTGGAATCCAAGCTAATTTGTCACATGCTACATGGCATCTGTCACTTGGTATTCAGAAATAATGGCACTTTCAAACTGAATAATGTGGCATATTTGGTGCAATATATTATTCACGTTCATCAATAATAGGTTCACATGGACGTACATACATACGCTCCACCAACTCCACCAACTTGATATCATTGTGCCGTCCAGGGAACTCTAATACATTCATGGACTGAACTATATCAGGGGGTTTGGATATCAAAGACTAACAGCTTTGTTCAATCATTTATGTGGCTTTTATAGATTATTTGCCTAAAGTACAACTGGTTTCTCTGACAGTAGGCGCCCCAAGCCTGTTTCCATCGAGACATACAAGGAGCTGCCATACATTCAGGGACTGAAGTACAGTTTGCGCGTAGGACACTAGGGCCATCCCCTTGCTTCTTTTGAGTCATCCAAGGAACTCAGATACATTCTTGAAGGTCTTTAACCTTGGGACTTTTGAGAAGATGGTGTTACTAATTCTGTTACTTACATTCGTGTACCACTCAAGGGGACATGCAGTGGAACAGGAAATTGTTTACGGTATCGGAATCAAGCTATGTAACCTCAAATGTATTGAAAGGGGAGCCTGTTTGAGTTTTTCATACAACATTGACAGACTTGCGTGTCATCTTTTGCACAATGAGGCAATGAATTCGACAATGAAGGAGGGATACATTGTTCACCAAAAGCAAAGAAACCAAGTAATACTTCTTTTTGGATGGGAGGATAATAATCCTCATTGATGTCAATGTGTAAAAATCAAACAATTTTAACGATATCTTTAATCATGCGGAATTCATGTTGTAAAATGTGTGACATTAGGGGGGTAATGATGTATCAAGGCAGCTCTCATTATATTTCAATTCGTCATACAGACTGATAAGATCTAAATTTGAAAGAAATTAAATGTGTTGTCCTTTGTCTCTCGATGGCTCTAACTTTTGTCCTGAAACTAATCATTGATATCTTAGCACGACGATCGGACTCAAATTTGTGCATTTATAACCAATGTTTTGCTCCTCACTGAAGATATGTTCTATAACAAACAACATGGAAAGGAAATTATCGATGTTGTGGAAATACAGTATCTTAAGTCGACGAAATACTGCTTCTTCAAAAGTGGTGGTAATTTACATGCATATGGTGTTCTTTAAAATGCAAATGGTATTACACTAATAACATATTGGCTCTCTCATCAAACACACCACATTGCATCAGCACGTTTTGTCTTCTTTCATCTAGTTTGATTAGGGTTTGATTAAATAAATAAATGGAACCTCATATGCACTTATAAAACAAATAATTCACAATAGTTGGTATTTAAATACCCCTGTTGTACAATCAGGAGTAAGAAAACATCACCTTTCCTTAAAGCAACAGACATTTCATCCTCAGTAAGTGCAGTCTTATTACTGATACTAATTTAATGTTATGTTTTTTTCAGGTTTCAACAAATATGTGCTCCTTCGTGAACTGTAAATCGAACACTCGTTGTGTTGAGACACGCCATGGTGTCGCAGTATGTGTTGAGGGTAAGGCTTCTTTTATGACCAGGCATAGACCTTATAATATGTTTGCTAGATGCGACATTCTCTGCGTGCACAGTCAGATTGTGAAAGTGAAGCTGTGTGCGATGGTGCAGATTGGGGTGAGAGTGAAGCTGGGCTTGAGGGTGTAGCTGTGGATGAGGGCAAATCTGAAGGTGTATATGACAGTTATGTTGAATCTGAGTGTAATGATCTATACGAGGCTGAGGGAGAATCTGAGGGTGTTTTAAATGTGATGTTGATGTTGAAGCTGAGTGTGATGTGAAGATGAGGGTGAGGGTGCTGATGAGGCTGATAGTAAAGCTGAGTGTGATAGAGTAGGTGTGTTTGTGGGATGGGTGGGGGTGAGTAGGGTGTGCTGGTGGGGTGAGGAAGTTGAGTGTGACTGTAAGGGGGATGTTAAAGCTGTGTCTGATGGAGAAGATAAGGGGGATATTGAAGCTGAGGGTGAGAGTAAAGCTGAGGGTGATCGCGTAGGTGCGGTGTTGGTGTGTGGGGTTGGGGTTGGGTGGGGGTTGTGTTTGACTGTACGGGGGATGTTAAAGCTGTGTGTGATGGTGAAGCCGAGGGTGATGTTGAAGCTGAGGGTGATCGCGTAGGTGCGGTGTTGGTGTGTGGGGGTGGGGTGGGGTGGGGTGGGGTTGGGTGGGGGTTGTGTTTGACTGTACGGGGGATGTTAAAGCTGTGTGTGATGGTGAAGCCGAGGGTGGTGTTGAAGCTGAGGGTGATCGCGTAGGTGCGGTGTTGGTGTGTGAGGGTGGGGTGGGGTGGGGGTTGTGTTTGACTGTACGGGGGATGTTAAAGCTGTGTGTGATGGTGAAGCCGAGGGTGATGTTGAAGCTGAGGGTGATGTAGGCGTGTATGTGTGTGTGTGTGTGGGGGGGGAGGGGGTTGATAGGAGGGTGGTGCTGTTTGTGACTTTTGGGGGAGGTTAAGGCTGATGGTGAAGATAAGGGTGAGGATATACCTGATGATGATGGTGGTGAAACTGATAATGAGAATGATTTGGTGGTGTGAGGGTCAGACTGAGGGTATATGTGATGGTTAGGGTTAGGTAGAGGGTTAATCTAAGGCTGATTGTGACGATGTAGCTGAGTGTGATAATGAAACTGGGTGTGATCGTGAAGATGAGGACGAGGATGTAGATGAGTGTGAAGCTGAAGCTGATAATGTTGTAGCCGCTTAGGAGATAGTGGGATAAGTATGATGGTACAGGTAGGTTAGTGTAAAAGCTTAGGGCGATAGTGGAGATAAGGGTGAGAGACATGGTGAAGCTGAGGGCAATTGGAAATTTATGGGAGACTTGTACATAAAGTTGAGTTGTGGGTGTAACCTTGGTTATGGGTATGATGGTAAAGATGGGGTTGACTATGAAGATGAGTGTGATGGTGACGCTGAGTGTCATGGTAAAGCTGAGTGATATTGAGCTGAAAGTGATATTGATGTCAAGTGCGACTGTGTAGATGTAGGTGGTGGTGCAGGTGGTGTTAGTGTTGATGTGGGTTTAGGATGGAGCTGAGGATTATGTTTTGGGTGACCATGAAGCTGACATTGAGTGTGCTGATGCAGCTGGGTGTGAAGGTGAAGGTGAAGGTGACGATGATCGTGATGACCATCTTTGAAGGTGAGGCTAAGAATGTAACTTTGGGTGAGGGTGAAGTGAGTTTGGGGGTAGATTGGGATTAAGGTGAAGCTGAATGTGATGGTGAGGTTGTGGTTGAGAATATAATTGAGCTTGATGGTGAAGCTGAGCGAGAGGATGACGCTGAGAGTGAAGGTGTAGATAGGTGTGAAGCTGATCTTGAGGATGTAGCACTATTAAATAAAGTCTTATCCGATTTCCATTTAATTATCTCTGAACCGGAAGATTATTCCACTCCACAATTAAATCAATTAACTGAGAGAATTTAACTGTGCCCTGTATCGTTAATACAAACGTCAGCCTGAATTAAGTGGAAAATGCACAGGTCACACTGTCACCAGCGCCCTGGAATCGAGATGCATAACTGACTCTGATTGCCCAGCAGACAAGATGTTCGTGTGCTTCACCAAGACCTGCAAGTGTAAACCAGGATACAGCTTTAATCCTGTCAACAACAACTGTGTCCGAGGTAAGTCAGTTTTGTAGGGTTTTATGCGGCTTTTGTGGCTGCGATCCTAACAAAATAAAGACAGGATATATGCTCGTATCCAGTATTTGTGGCATCTTTTTTGTGACAGGAAAGGCCAGATGTTCTACTCACACTTATTTCGTTTTGTCTCAGTGGACTAAGTCGGCCAAAATTAAGTCTGGTATTAATGGGTTTTAACTCGGGAAATACAATGCTGTGTCACATAGGGAAATATTGACTGTAATCGTCAGATAGTTTGGCACACCAACAAATATAATGAAAACATGGGTTGAACCATGCAGCAAGAAAGAATTAATTTCCAATGTACAAAAGTAAATATTGTATTTTCATACAAAGCGAGTGCTTAATGATATATGCAATGTTGATGGCGTGGCAATATGTTTCCCAGGTTGCAAAACGTATGGTAACGGATTTACGACATACCAAGGACTAGGCATATGGGGATACAACACTAAAGAGGAGTTTGGTAAAACTGCAGAGGAATGTTCTGAAATGTGCATAACAGAGAAAACGTTTACTTGTGTTACCTGCGAGCACACACTCAAAAACGGTACCTGTCTTCTGTCAAGATACGGGTACCTAGATGCACCACCATCCTCAAGAGATACCGAAAGTCAAGAATGGACCTTTACAGTGAGAAACTGTGTGTAACAGAAAATGCGTAAAAACAGGAAACTGTGTCCTTTCATGGTGCAGAGGAGTTGTATAAAACATAGGAACAACTATTTGCACCAGCTGCTCGTATCTACTCCTTGTTGAGGCAAGCTGCATGCTGGTGAAAGGAATATTGGTGCAATTCTTCAGATTCCGTATCCCTTCAAGGATAATAGTTAAGTTGCGTAAGCACTGTTTGTATGGAAGATTACATGGCGGGTTTCGACTCGGGATCGAATTGCTGTGGTTATGACAGTTTGTATTCGTGCTCTATAATTCTATGAGCATACCTCTAGAGCATATTTGGAATAGTCCTAATGCAATTGCATTTTTATTTGTTTAGTACTTGATCTGGTGAATGGTTCTGAATACAATGTTTTAACCCCAAAGACCCCCTTCTTGGGTAAGTGCAGTAGCCCTGTGGTTTACATATCACACCATATAATGCATTCAGGAAGAGAGTATTGAATTCATTATGTAATTTGTGTGTCTACACAGCTCATACAATTACATATGTTCGTCTTAAGAATTAGAAGACAAAATAGTATAATATAATATTCAAAGCGACATTGAGGTGTAATAAGCATCAGATGGACAGAGAATCTTCAACAAGGTGATGCGTATCAGGTGGGACAGTAAGGTGATGCATATCAGTTGGGGCAGTAAGGTGATTCTTATCAGGTGGGGCAGTAAGGTGGGAGAGGAAGGTGGTGTTTTTAAAGTGGTGCAGCAAGGTGTTAATTATAAGGTGGGACAGGAAGGTGGTGCTTATCAGGTGGGGCAGTAAGGTGGGAGAGGAAGGCGGTGTTTTTAAAGTGGTGCAGCAAGGTGTTAATTATGAGGTGGGACAGGAAGGTGCTGCTTATCATGTACTTATAAGGTGAAGTGGGACTTATAAGGTGTGAGGGGAAGGTGGTGTTTATAAATTTGGGAAGCCAGGTAGGACAGCAACCTTAAGGTTGCGTTTTTAACGCCAGAGGGGACACGGGTGGCCCAACCGCCTTAGGCGCCGCAATTCGCAGTGCAGCGTTCCGTCCCGTGGGAACGCCAGGAACCGATGATCATCGGCTCAGATATCGGTTCAGTTACGGCATTAAAGAAGTTGTTATCCATAAATGAGTCTACTTTGTCTTATTTCACATAATCCAAACATCCACGATTAGATATTTTTTATTAATGATTACATGTACATGAAATGAAGTATTACTCGGTTCAACAATTCCTTTACAAACATTTTAAAGCGAGGTAATCCATTCCCTTTAATGGCGTGCCTTAACATTTCGATACTGACATCCAATCGGATTGACGCTATTCCAAAGTGGGCACACGTGTATCATATGTTGGATTTTCACAAATCGACATGTCTTTTCACGTTCTTCATCAATAGGCAAACAAAGGAAAATCAATTTCATGACCCGTGTACAGCATAGTTCTGAACAAATGGGTAAGAATTTTCTCATTAAAAGAAAAACGTAAATAATTAATTCTATTTTCTTCTATTCTTCTCCTCTCGTGTACAGCATTGTTCTGAACTAATGGGTAAGAATTTTCTCCTAAAAAGAAAAACGTAAATAATTAATTCTATTCTCTTCTCTTTTCAATTGAAATAATTAGTCAGTTTGCTCTCAGTTGGGGTATGTACAATTTAGTATCAAAGCTCAGCCTTGAACTATAATTGCTCTTCTCTAATCAAGGCAATCATTTAAACCAGAACTCTGGTGTGGTGGAACATTAAGCGTACTTTCTTTAGATGTGTCTGGGGGGCACGGGTGGCCCAGTCGTCTAAGGCGCCGCGATTCGCTGAGCAGACTTGCGTCCGTTGGGCACACCTTTGTTTGTTGGTTTGAATCCCGGTTCGCCCCGATTATCATTCTAGGTTTGTCAGCATCATACCCGTGCTCGTGAGTTTCACCGCATTGGTAAACGTCTGAGACCTGCATCACTTCCGGCTTTCTTCCCATACTGGGCTGTCACGCCGTGATATGACTGGAACACAGTTAAAAGCGGCGTTAATGTAGATGTGCCTGAGGCCAAATAGTGTATCAAATGGGTAAGAATTTTCTCATTAAAAGAAAAACGTAAATAATTAATTCTATTTTCTTCTATTCTTCTCCTCTCGTGTACAGCATTGTTCTGAACTAATGGGTAAGAATTTTCTCCTAAAAAGAAAAACGTAAATAATTAATTCTATTCTCTTCTCTTTTCAATTGAAATAATTAGTCAGTTTGCTCTCAGTTGGGGTATTTACAATTTAGTATCAAAGCTCAGCCTTGAACTATAATCGCTCTTCTCTAATCAAGGCAATCATTTAAACCAGAACTCTGGTGTGGTGGAACATTAAGCGTACTTTCTTTAGATGTGTCTGGGGGGCACGGGTGGCCCAGTCGTCTAAGGCGCCGCGATTCGCTGAGCAGACTTGCGTCCGTTGGGCACACCTTTGTTTGTTGGTTTGAATCCCGGTTCGCCCCGATTATCATTCTAGGTTTGTCAGCATCATACCCGTGCTCGTGAGTTTCACCGCATTGGTAAACGTCTGAGACCTGCATCACTTCCGGCTTTCTTCCCATACTGGGCTGTCACGCCGTGATATGACTGGAACACAGTTAAAAGCGGCGTTAATGTAGATGTGCCTGAGGCCAAATAGTGTATCAAATGGGTAAGAATTTTCTCATTAAAAGAAAAACGTAAATAATTAATTCTATTTTCTTCTATTCTTCTCCTCTCGTGTACAGCATTGTTCTGAACTAATGGGTAAGAATTTTCTCCTAAAAAGAAAAACGTAAATAATTAATTCTATTCTCTTCTCTTTTCAATTGAAATAATTAGTCAGTTTGCTCTCAGTTGGGGTATTTACAATTTAGTATCAAAGCTCAGCCTTGAACTATAATCGCTCTTCTCTAATCAAGGCAATCATTTAAACCAGAACTCTGGTGTGGTGGAACATTAAGCGTACTTTCTTTAGATGTGTCTGGGGGGCACGGGTGGCCCAGTCGTCTAAGGCGCCGCGATTCGCTGAGCAGACTTGCGTCCGTTGGGCACACCTTTGTTTGTTGGTTTGAATCCCGGTTCGCCCCGATTATCCTTTATTATGTAAAATTGCATATGAAACAACATATTTACATCCTCTGGCTGGATTGGTTCTCAATCAAGTAGAGAGACAAAGAAAGGCTTTCTTTAAAAGAGTAAAGGTTTGTTCAGTCTACAGAGAGAAGAATTGTATTCTATCGCAGTTTAAAAGATTTATGTAGCAACAACAGCTTTTTAACATTTGCAGAAGTACAAAACAACTTTCAAATTAAAGGTACTTTACTTGACTACAATAGATTGATGCTAAATATCTCTAAATCATGGGAAAAAGCAATAGATTTTGTATCACAGCTAATTTATACATAAGTAACATCTTGAGAGACTTGTTGATAAGAACAAAGGGCTCCAGAATATATTATGATAAACTCATAGCTACAACCAACTTTCCTCTGATGTGTGATAAATGGGAAAATGGACTGAATCAAAGCATTTTATGGAATAATGTTTTCTCAAATTGTAGAATGTGTACCAATGATGTTAAACTAATAGATTTCTAGTATAGATTCATACATAGAGCTCTATATACCAAAAAGGAATTATTGAAAATGAAGTTAATAGATGATGATATATGCTCATATTGTGTCCCTGAATCTGAAAACGTACACAATGTGTATGTAGAATGCGTTTTTGTAAAGGAATTTCGATTAGAAATTGAAAGGTACCTAAACTCAAATCTTGCATATGATATTCATATTAATATTCTGGATAAGTTATTTTGCTACAACAAAATTAACCTTTTCAAACAAACATATAATTCTTCTTGCAAAAAGATACATTCACCAGTCAAGCATTAAGAAAACTCCATTATGCTTTCCTTTTTTCATCAAACTATTGAAAGATATATGTAAAATAAAAAAAATATATCGCAATGAAAAATAGTAGTAATAACAGAAAATGGAAGGAATTATCAGTCTACTTATTATGATTCCTAAGTCAATCAATGTATTTACTTACCTATATCTGTTCATGTTTTAATGTAAGATTCTATGAATTGCTACACTTATATGCCTCATGTACCAATGTTACATTTATGTCCACTGAATTGAAATAAAAATATTTTTAAAAAGAATTGTATCTGTCTGTGTGTCTGATATCATCAGTGATGTGGTAGGGAGCCATCAGGAGAGTCTACAGGGGTATCCAACATGACGACCTGAAATATATCTATATATATGCAATTTGTTTGGATATAATTTTCAAAGTTTAGGTCAGAAAGGACAACTATAATATGGGTCCTATTTTCCCAACAATTTCTAAAAAAGAAAAGCATTGACAAAAACCTTAGTAGTGTAGTTGGCTCATATTATTAATATAATCAATCTTTGTTGGTTTGGATGTTTAGTACTTTATTCTACTCTATATGTAGATTCAAACATTTATAGAAAAAACTTAGTCTTGTAGACGTTTCAAGGAAGTGTTTTCTGATTTTCTAACGATATGGATCAAGCATGGTCTGTAGTCTATTTCCAGGTTTACCATGGGGATAAAATCCTTGACTACATTTATTACAGTTACCAAAAGATCTTTTGGAAATATTTACATTTTAATTTGCAGGGCTTTTTTGTAAGAATTAAACCATAGTTTTTTTTAATTTAAACGACAATGCCAAGGCAACTGTTTTAGTGTCCACTTATCCAACAGTCAAGTGAAGAAAACTCAAACTGTCAAATTGCTGATGATTTTAAAAAAAAAAAAATTATTTTCCCTCATCTCAGCAGGTACATCATTTATATCTACATGTCAATGCAATTGTGGTACATGGTTTTCAAAAAATGTACATCTTTCCATACAATAAATTCTTGTCTGTAAAGTCCACGTACTGTATCAGTGTATCACTGTTCAGTTTTTAACAAAGTGTGGAAGGATTGGTTGGTTGGTTTCTTGTTGAACGCCGCACTCAGCATTATTCCAGCTATATGACGGCGGTCTGTAAATAATCGAGTCTGGACCAGACAATCCAGTGAATAATATTATGAGCATCGCATTTTGGATCGATGACATGCATCAACCAAGTCAGCGAGCCTGACAACCCGATCCCGTTAGTCGACTTTCAGACAAGCAGAGGCACCTATTACGGCAAGCATGGGTTGCTGAAGACCTATTCTACCCCGGAATCTTCACGGGGCAAAGTGTTGAAGGAAGACCATAAACTAAAAAAACTAATTGTTTACTACAAATTGCTGATGATGCAGTAAGCGGTATCTGTTTGTTATTGTTGCGAGGGTCACATCACAGGCGCAAAACGTGACATGCAAACAACATGTTCTTCAGACTTTTGGTATTAATTTGTTTAAAAACACTCAAAGAAGAATGTCCGTGACATACAAAGGTGAGGAAAACGAACAGTCGAGTCAGTTCAACTTTCGAAAGAGGTGCAGTGACAATCATCTGATCATGAACAGTAAGACAGCACAAATTTTGATGAAGTTACTGATAGTCCTGTTCCATTGTGCTTGATGTCACTAGATGACATTACTGAACTTAGATTGTCGGAAGGTCAGCAGAACATCCTAATTCACGCAATAAAACAGTTGAAATCATCGCAACCAGTACAGTCGCTGCCATCACTTGTCACAACAAAAACACTTGCGGGTGACAAACAGTTGAATGACCTTGAAAACAGCTTGTAGGATTTACACCTCAAATACTTCCTGGATCACACCAGGGGTAGCCCGAGAATCCCTTACTACAGGGACGAGATGAGAAGCTACTTCTAATGCCTGACTTTGTATCTAAGCTCACGTCATCAATGACCGACGAAGAGACGCCTATAGTATCGTTCAATGACCTATTCTACTTTTTAGAAAAGAGAACATCCCAACCTCGGAAAGCAAACTCATCATTTCAGAATGCCCATTCCAGCTCTCAGATTGAAAGTCGTCCAACAGATGAGTCGGGCAGATCCATATGCATTAATTACCAGCACCCCTCGGGTTGTAAGTCCCAAACTGCAATGTATAGTACCAGCCTGCAAACAAAGACATCCCCTGTTTGAACACCAGGATATCCCACCACGGTTTAATTCCTATTAACAATATAGTCTCCAGGCCAATAGGGGACTGTATTGACGTGTGGGAAATGAAGATGGCAGTGATTGTGAATTTTTGATTGATGGGATCAAAAATGTTTTCTTTATTATTGATAAAAAATGTAACAATAAGTGATGTTCTTTGTAAAACTGTAAGTCTGCTACAGATGATACTGTACTAACAATTGTTGAAGACAACATTTCAGAGGAAGTCAGCCTTACCAATTATGTTATTGTAGACAGGAAACCAAAGCTTGTTAGTAGCTTTGGGGCAATCTCGAAAGCTTAATTCATGATTGCTCTAGACCATGTGATCTCAACCTCAATGGTTATGCAACGACACAATCTTATACGTATCACACCATTGACGACGCATCTTGACTGTCATGCTTGCTGTAAAAGGCGACTATGCTTGTCGTAAAAGGCGACTAACGGGATCGGGTGGTCTTTATAAATCAGTGCAGTTTATTCCATTCTATTGCTTATGTTGTGAAACTTGCCGCAGGAAGTATATTCTAGTGCCAGCATCCTCATCCGTATCCAGCCTAACTTTGTCCTATCTACAGGGCAAGTGTCTCAACAATGGCGACATCTATATAGCGAGATGCAGCAGTTTCGAAAGGCAGCATATGCCGAAACTACTAAGCGCACATATACCTCAGTGAGAACCGCATATCGAAGATTCTACCTGTACTTCAGTAGGACACCAGTTCCAGCTGACCGCATGACAGGTACTGCTGTACACAGTTCCTAACGCGATCCCTTTCAGCATCTAGTATACCAGGATATATGAATATCATTCCTCGCCTCTCCAGAAAGCCCTGCACAAAGGTATATTAAGACTAAAAGGTACACCAACGAAACAAAAACTTTCATTACACCTGATATGCTAATGGGGATGCACAGTCATATGGACATGTCAGATTCATTCCAAGTAGCCTTTTGGGCAGCCTTCAATTATTGCGTTTTTATGTTTTCTGTGACTGCGCTGCTAGATTGCTCATTGCGATGCTATACAATACTTACTCACTCACATTTATGACAAGTCATAGAGAGGCAGCCCAGCTGTTACAGGATCGACCATGAATAAATAACTCGGAGTGTAACTCCCCTTTGAGGTACACGTTTCATTTATATGAGTTATATGATGGTGTGTCAGCTTAATGTGGGAGGCCCCAGTGTGGATGTCGGGTTAGATGCGAGGCAACTATTAATTGGGTGGTCAGGCTCCCTGACTTGGTTGCTAGAGTGTCACCGCATCAAAACGGCATTGGTGGTTATTCACAATTTGATTCGACCCGTGAAGATTCCGGGGTAGAATAGGTCTTCAGCAACCCATGCTTGCCGTAAAAGGTGACTATGCTTGTTGTAAAAGGCGACTAACGGGATCGGGTGGTCAGGCTCGCTGACTTGGTTGATACATGTCATCGATCCCAATTGCGTGGATCGATTCTCATGATATCAGTCACTGGATTGTCTGGTCTAGACTCGATTATTTACAGACCGCCGTCATACAGCTGGAATATTGCTGAGTGCGGCGTTAAACAACAAAACAACCAACCACAATTTGAATCACTGGATTGTGGAAGTCCATTCATAATTCAACGTCAACTGTTTGGAGGTTTGTACAGATTGTGCAGCCATATGAAGCAGTTGCGGCCCTACCCATTCCAACATGCAGCAAATATAGATTTTGGTAAGTAGATTCGGTTCATGACACGATCCCATTTACAGAATCAAGGTTACAAATCCACTGACATAAACATGGAACTAATGTCCACCGCTTGTGATATCTAATGTAGGAATGATATCACTAGACCTTACATGATTAAACAACAATCTACAGACGGTATAGATGTCTGTTCACAATATGAATCACTGGATTGCATGGTCCAGTCTCGATGATTTACAGGGCGCCGTCATAAAGCTGGCATATTGCCAAGTGCTGCGTTAAACAAACAAATGCTGAGGAAAGAGTGAAGATACCCGGATTTCGTGAAAATGCCCCTTCCGGTGTCCCCCGTCACAAATACATGCAAAGGCAAGTCAGTTGTGCACCTGCAAAAACACGGGAAAACCCAGTGTGACCCATGACGCAGTCTCAGAGAATAAACTATGCCACCGAAGTCCATCACGCGAGGTATGACGTTTCCCGTCACGCGTAGCTATAGCAATAACTCAACATTCAGAACGAAAGTAATTTAAAATGAATCTTCATCAATTGTGGTTTCATAAGTATTTTTGGTCTTGTTGAGTTCCTTATTTTGCTTACCTGACGTTATAACTTGTCAAGCAAAATCACCATGATAAGATGCAATGCTCCAGCTATATGACGGCGGTCTGTAAATAATCGAGTCTGGACCAGACAATCCAGTGATTGACATCACCAGCATCGATCCACGCAATTGGGATACATGACATGTATCAACCAAGTCAGCGAGCCTGACCACCCGATCCCGTTAGTTGCCTCCTACGACAAGCATAGTCGCCTTTTACAGTTTCGTTTGAGTATATATTAAAAACGTAATATGGGTAACTAAAAGCAAATAAAACCTTCCCACATTCATAAGATCCTAAATTCCAACTATATCAAGAGCATGTGTTTATGAATAACTATCAATATAGTGATGATACCCAGTTTCGCGAAATTATTCACGTATCCCGCCCGTCATAAACCCATGCAAAGGCAAGTCAATACTAAATCTGCAAAAAACATGGGAACATATGGTTCAAGTCAAAATAGATAATTGAAATCGAACATCATTTTTTGTCACCGATGCGTCAAACATAGAAATGTCCTCCATATGTCTCCCTTAAAACCTTTTGAGGCCTTGTGACCTTGATTAAACACACGGAAATGTCAAACGAAACACCATGCAGTTAGTTATAAACTATAACAATATTTGCTTTGACCAGTTACCTACTTCAGTTTCCATTGATCAAACCAGTATGCTGTTGCTGGCTAAACCGTATAATGTCAAGTTGACCTGGCATGTATGTAGAGCAGCTGGTGCAATATAACAGATGTGACAATACTGACGGTAGCGGGCGACCTTGTCTGAAACGACCGCCTCCGTGGGCTTGTGGTAGAGCGTTAGTCCGTAAGCAGATCTGTATCAAGCTATGGGGAACTAGGGACCTATTCTAACCTAGGTCCACACGAGATCGGTCTGTTAGCAGATCTGTATCAAGATATGGTGTACTAGGGACCTGTTTAACCTGTGGACCGGCTCCGCGGTCTAATGGTAGAGCGTCCGCCCGGAGAGCTGAAGGTCTGGGGTTCGATCCCGGCTGCGTTATACCAAAAGACGTTAAAAGATGGTACTTGCTGTTACCCTGTCTGGCGCTCGGCATTAGGGGGCTAAAACAAGGATTGGTCGTCTCTGAGTCAGTAGACTGTGTCTGAATTGGGTATTCATGTTAAACTGCGGCATAGTATCTCAGTGAACTAGCATTACAAATCGCCATCAGTCCGCTTGCACGTCGCTATATAAGTGCAATAATCTTGGACGCGACGTTAAACCCAATTTCATCTCACCTCACCTTGTCATGATCAGAAACATATGCTCGTGGGTTTGAACTGAACTCTTTCTGATTCTGCTTCTTTGTTTACTCGTGATTTTCTTCCACGTTTTTTTATCAAAGGCCTGAATCACTTTCGTCCCAGATTAAACTGATTTGTGTTGACTGAAACACAATTTAATGCGCTCTCATGTAAGCGTAATGGACCCATGTATACTTATATTATTAAATAAATTATTACGTTAGTTCTGCGCTCACACAATAAACAAGGGTATCCGGATTAGATACAGTGCGCAGTCATTGCAATTGTCTACCATTGACCAGTGTTATATTGTGCACCCCAGATATGAATAGGTATACACCAGACACTAACACATACACCTGTTCGCTCAGAGATGCGTACAAAACCAGCGTTACACATGCAGGAGACCACAATAACATGGAAAGTATCACCTGGCGTCCACGATCATTATCAGCTGACTGACATATATATATGCGCACCTCATAAATCATGCAACCCTACAACATGACCGTTAAAGACGTGCGCCTGAAAACCATCAGTGTAACTAAACAGACTAAATGATTGAGGAATACCATTCTTCAGGTAAGGGAAAATTTAACTTCAAAAACGTAGTCATCTTTATGGATTGTACAGCCATTTCAAGCCGTTGCGGTGCAGTCAATTCAACAAACAGCACATATACATGCAGGCCTATATCTCAGTACATGTATTACAATGGAGACTAATCGATACAATGCAGTTGCAGCTAGCGTTGTGCACTGCGAGTGAACACTCAGCTGACACATATATAAATCGGACTTGATACACGTCGAACATTTGTTGTAAGAAGATGCGGTTGATGATACGATCACGTTTACAGAATTAAGGGAACAAATCGATTCTGATAAGTTAATATCCGGCACTATTAATAAGAATGTAGGACACATATCAGTAGACGTGTCATAATTCATCAACAATATCATACCTCCATGTTAGAATGATGAAATTCGATTGGTTCACGTGATCTTGACAAAATACCAATTATGTATATCCCGCCTTAAAGGGAAATACATTTGTGAGAGGGAGACTAAGCTCTTATACCCCACCTCGCAGAAGACAGTCTGCATGTGGAATTACTTATTCCCCGTTTCGATGCAAAACGCCGTACGCTGTTTTAATAAAGTCAATGAAAGTCACGTGACACAGCACAAGTTAGTCTCAGCTATTTTGTCATACTGTATGTTTCCTTCTACAATGGCAGATGGCAGACTAAAACATGATACATTAACATACCTTAAATTACATAATCTATTGATTTGTTTTAGCTGACTGTCGTTCCTAACTAATTCTATAAGCAGCAAACTATATTAACATAAAGTCTATATTTCAGCTTTAAGATAGACATTAATCGACAGCTAGCGACACATTTGACTGTGCACATCCAAAATATCGGGAACGTGTATTGTGGTCAATTGGTGATGTCGATGACACGATCTCGTTTACAGAATCAAGGTTACATATCGATTCCAGACATAGAACTGGAGTTAATATCCACCGTTTTTAACTTATGTAGTAACAATATCAGTAGACGTTGCAAAAATAAACAACAATCTACAGGTTTGTTTGAGCTTAATGTCTAAACTTTCATTCATTTCAGTTTCCCTGAACCGAATATGCATCTGAACGTGATTGTACCTTTCCTACTCATGTGGATACATGTATTACATGGTACGTTCTCAAGGCTTGTATCTCTCAGTACTTCATGGGTACTCTCACAATCAATCTAGATATTACAATCAGCAAGAAATTAATGAATTACTTCGGATGTCAAAACCTATTTTAAGGGGTGTTTCTCCCGGGCACTCGGCAAACTACCAGCTATATGACGGCAGTCTTTAAATAACTGAGTATGGTCCAGACAATCCGGTGATTGACATCATGATCACCGATAAACGCAGTTAAGATACAGTGACAGGCATCAACCAGGTCAGGTAACCAGTTAGTAACCCTCTAACTACATGCATAGATTCCTGAAGACTAATAGCCTGATCACAAGTACTAAATACAATATGTCATTTGTCATTCGGCTGATGAAGACCAATTCTAACCCGGAGATTCACGTGGACCTACTGCACGATGTAACAGCAGTTATACTGAACAAAAAACACTTTAACACATAACGGTAATGATATCATATCGTATATCCATTTATCAATGTATAATGGCGTTTGTCACATTTCCGTCGTTGAAAGAAAAAGGAGTAGTATTTTTTAACCCTTTCATGCCTCTTGTATGAAGAAAAGTGCAGTGCACAAACGTTCCTTGTTTAATAGTGAATAGGAGAATGTCAAGAGGTTAAAAAAGGACGAAGAATATTTCTGGTTTGCCAATAAGGTGTGCAGCTGACGGTGGTTTTCACGGGAGACTTACTTGCTAAGGTGCGGGCTTGTGCGATCAAGTGTGTCATCTGGAAGGCAATCTATCATACCCTCATAGTGCCAGTGCCCTCTTGAGAATCATGGACGAGCAATCAGATAGACCATACTCTATCTGGAGAGATAACCATTCCGTTTGAAATGAAACTTGCCTAATATTTCTACTGTATTTCCTATTTAAGTACCGTATTCGACGTAATAAGCGCGTCGCTCTAATAAGCGCCCATGGCGATATTTGCTAATATATTGGCTAGTGAACAATCCCAATTAGCACCCCTTCCGATTGATCAATGTACAAAGACATATTTATTCTTGTATAATACGTATGTTATATGCACCCTTAATTATGGGAAATTAAATTCTGGAAAAATATATCTGTCGTATATAAACATTTCAGGCTGTCAGCATAAACCACGAAATGTAAGATCTTTCAACTCTGTTGTTTTTCACCAAACTATTATTCTAATACGAGCCCCCCTTTTCTAATTTTGAGAGCGCCCTGGGCGCTTACGGTACTCCTTGTGCTAGTGTTACATTGCAGCGCATTTATTGTTTGACAGTAATTGTAACTGTGTTGCGTTGTTTCTGTTGGGATTCAGTAGACGCTCATTGCGTTGTGTTTGGATAGTGATCATTCGTCTGGAAGCTAATATATTAAGATGATGGACATGTGGTGTGTAAACTCCGATCCGATATACCGCGGACGGTGACAGTATGCTGTGGCAACTTCTTCAATGTTCCAGTACCGTTACAGGCTGCACGGGTGGCCCAGTCGTCTAAGGCGCCGCAATTCGCTGTGCAGAGTTGCGTCCCTTGGGCACGCCAGAAACCTATGATTGTGGGTTCGAATCCCGGTTCGCCCCGATTATGTTTCTAGGTTTGTCTGCACCATACCCGTGCCCTGGGGTTGCACCAAAGTGGTTAACGTCTGAGACCTGCATCGCTTCGGACTTTCCTCCCACATCAAGCTGACAGCCATGATATAACTGGAATACTGTTAAAAGCGTATATATATATAAAGCGTATAAAGAAAACTGAGATTAGAAATTGATTTACGGTCGCTCTCTCACTGCCCCTACAGGTGACGTGTCTTTTGATCTTTCCAAGCAGAAAGCACTTGCTGAGCCCTTCCCTGAACGTGATGTTGAGAAGTGTTCCCTACATTTTGAAAAGTTAGCTAACAGTTTGAAATGGGTTTTAGATCAGTGGACAATGTTGTTGCAAAGTGTTGTTAGGGGAAAAGCTCAGGAAGTTAATTCTGCATTACCCATTGATAGGCGTTCTGATTATCAGGTTCTTAGGGCTGAAGTTTTGAAGGCTTCTGAATAGGTTCCTTAAGCTCACAAGTCTGCTAAGAAAAGGGATGATTCTACTTTTGTTGAGTTTGCTATGGAGAATGAGCGCCTGTTTGAAAGGCAGTGTACTTCAAAGGAGGTAAATGTTTTTATTTTGAGTTGGTTTTGCTGGAGGATTTAAAACAGTATGTGTCAACGGACTGCCAGACATATCTTGATGAGCTGAAAGTGGATCAGTTACACCAGGCTGTTACTTTGGCTGATGATTATTCGCTAACTGACAGGGTAAGTTGAAAGCAGTCACGGTTTACAGGCAGGAGTTCGCAGGGTTATATACCAGGAAAGGATATTTCGTCCTCTCCTAGATCAAGTTCTAACAAGTCTGGTTCTGAGTTTGATGACGAAACGTCAAGTTCTACTCCGGTTGGTTCTAAATATACTTCTGGATTTTCGTCAGTGCCTATTTGGAGAAATTGCCGAGAGGCAGGGCATATCAGTAAAGAATATACAAAAACTCTCTTTCGAAAACTGTCATTCTTTCCCGAATGCTTTTGTGAATGTCAAGTCACAACCTGTTTGTGGTTCGACTAGTGAGGAGTTAGCTGTTGTAGACCAGTCATCAAAGTCAATTATTGTGAGAGGGGGCTTGCCTTTTATAAGTAAATGATTTGTGTCAGTTTAAGGTGACAGTTCCTATGTACAGGCCATTACCACTTCGCGGGAAACTGATGCTCTTCAAACTCTGAATATGGATGGTACTTTGATACTTTCTGAGGAGTCATCAGCGAACTGGGAGGTTTTATTAGAGGGTGTGTGTGGTTTTACCAGTGCACCTCTCCATTTTGTACATTTGAAGACAGATTTGGTGTCTCGATTGGTGAAGGTGGGAGTTGTAGAAACTATACTTGTTAAAGGTGTAGACTTGGAATTGGGAATGCTTTGGCGGGGGAGGGGGGATGTTTGGCTGACGCCATCGTTTGTCTTGAGCCCAGCACTTCGGAAAGCGCTTAAAATCTTGGAAGAGAAATTCCAGATATTTCACTTCCACTCTATTGTGTACTAACATTTTAATTGCTGTGCAGTAATTCGTGTTGATTTGTATACCTAGTTAATTGTATGGTACACTTGTTAACTTTCTTTTACGTACGGATTTCAGGGTTGACACATTGTTTCAATTTGGGAATCGACACGTTACACAAGGCTGCAATAGACTTGTCACCAGATGATGTACACAATGATCTGGTTTCACTCTAGATCTTATAGCCTCCATGATCATGAGCCTATACCCACAAGGACTGTTGCCCGGGTGCAATCGCGCTCCCGTAAATATATAATTCGTTGAAAAACAAGAAAATGAAAACAAAACGTGAATATCCGGGTTAGAAATGACCTTCAGTAACCCAGGCTTGTCTATCGGGATCGGTTTTTCCGGCTGTTTGACATTGTTGATGCATGACATCGTTTCCTAAAACGGAGATCGATGCTGAGGATATAATTCACTGGATTGTCTGATTCATACTCACCTATTTACAGTCCACCGTAAAATAGTAGTAATTATAGTTAAAAAGTAAAAAAAAGATGGAGTACGGGTCATTCCATGTTCGTAACTGACAATTGTACTGATGGTACCAATGTGTGGTTGTTATTTTCAAATGATGAAGTACCCAGTTTTCATGGTAACTTTTCCGATGTTTCTGTTGAAATTTTACGTCCTTCTCAGATTTCTTTGAAGTAACTATTGTCGTCACAGAATGTGATTTATATCGGCTGAGAGAGAGGCACAGTTGGTTCTTATGAGGATGGAGAAACCCACATTTTGTCTACATGTTCTCTCCCCAGTTTGACGAAGATATTGTCACTCAGAAAATCCAGCATATCAACTTACTGGAAGTGTTCATTTACTTTGTTTTATCTCGTTTCGTTGCATTAAAGTTTGTGTTTAAGAGTATATATCTCTACAGGTACTTCTGAAATGACCTGTCCAAGTCAGAGTGAAGTAGGTTCTACAGCAGACATCACGTGTATTGCACCTAACACTATAGATAAGCATGGTTACTCTACACCAAATAAGGAAGTTGCTGCTATCTGCCAAACAAACCGCTCATCATGTCAACCCCTCGGCGACTACTCAGCGGCTGTTATCAATAACACCTGCAGCGTTCTGACCATTCCTAGTGTGAAACTGTCTGACGCTGGAGACTGGCGATGTACTGTTTCACCTTCACCTATGTTGACTTGTCACATGGTCGTCTACAGTAAGTACAAGTCTAACGCTTATCCATCCATACAATTTAAATATTTAAGAAGTGGTGTATTTTCCCTGCAGTATTTTATTGCACCATAATCAATGACCACGAGTTGTATATTTCGATCGTTCGTCCATTGTGTTTATCTGCGTTGCCAAGCTGCATCTATGGGAAACAAGTCGCTAGACACTTCCCTCTAAATTATAACGTTGTCCAATTTACGATCTCAGCAAGCCGTGAGCGCCTGTTCGATTCTTCAGAAATTACGTCTTAATTGAACAGTGTTTTATCGTGAAATAAACTACGGTTCATTCTTCATTGTCCTTCGCGATTTATCGCGTAGGTATCTTATAACACATAGGCCACTTAACAAACACAATTTGATCCAACATCAACATTATCTCGTAATTACTCTGCACTTTTGTTTCAAGAAACCCCTTCCTGTACCATCATCAGTAATGAAGAAAAACCGGCAATATCAGTGACTCTGACAGGATTCTTCTGCTCTGGGAGAGTACAATTCTATGTTGCAGCATTGTGTGAATTATTCAGTGGAACTGTCAACAAAATTACAGACGGAATCTTTAACTGTACACCGGTAAGACGAGTGTCAGCTGAAACTCACTTGATGTTCATATGCGACAATGTCAATAGAAGTTTGGATTGTAAGAAAGTTAATAGTGAGTTGACAAGCAAGCTTCTGCATATATCTGAAATGCACTAAAAGGTGAAGGATACTTAATAATATGAGGTAATTGGTGTTCTTTGAACTTTCTTCCGTCGCATGCATTTGTTTGTAGTCTGGACAGCGTTTATGCTTTTTGGTTTTTGTTGTTGCAATGTTGCATTGGGAGTGGCTAATCTCGTTCACCCCTTCCATGTCATCATAACCCAGTAGTGACACGGGTGTATGTTCCATTTGCCATCCTCCCATTACTGCAGAAGCATCTTCTGGACGTGGGTAACGGTGATCCAGGTGGAGGTATTGCCAGCTATAAATATGTGTGTTATTTATGTATTTATCAGGTAAATGTTGTGTCAACATAACGTATCTGGCATATTTATAAACTTGTTTGTCACTGAACAATTAAAGACATTGAACTATGACCTTTGAAGCAAGTGGTATCAAGGTAAATGGTTTGAAGCCAATCAGGTAAACTAGTCATATGTTGTATATGAGTGGTAGCAGGATCACAGGGGGCACATGGGATTTTTTTGCGTCCCACGTTTGGTTTTATACCTAGCCGGAGGGACGCATTATTCCCCATGTACCTCGAGTGATCCTGCTAAACTGAATTTATCTTGCAGACGTTCTTTTTGTGACATTGTAAAAGAAATAAAACAAATTCTTAAAATTGATAGAAAACAGCTGTTTGAATTAGCTGATATTAACCTGACTGTGCTATGTCACGTGACTATCACTGACTCGGAAGAAGCGTGCGGAGTATTGCTTTGAAGCAGGGTATAAGGGATTAATTCCCCAGGAGAGAAATCGATGTGCAGAAAAAAAAATCTCTCCAAGTCGGGTTACATCGTATTTTATCAAGTTCACGTGAACTTCAGATCGCATCATTCTGACTCGGACGTATGATAAGTAGCTTTGTCCGTAGGCCACACAGGGGCTGTTTTGGTCTTTTTTTCTTATTTAAAAACGAACGTGTAAAAAACGCCATGCCAGGACAACTAAGTAATGTAAGTGTCGAATTGTAATATTATATTAGATATAATATTAAAAGAGCTTAATTATCTTTCAGACACACCAACTACAAATCCCCCTGATCAAACTACAGCCTCTAGCACAGTTACGTCTGGCAACCAGGAACGCATTATTCACAATCCCTTAGGATTTGTCCTTCCTCTTATTATTTGCATCATAGTCATAATCTTAGTCATCACGTGTTTTGTCGTTTATAAGAAAAGACCAGATTTATTCAGAGGAAAGAAACAGACTGACGCATCATATGCTGTGGTGGAGAAGGGAGATCATGTGCCACTTTAGAAGAGACGACTTGGCGTAGGTATATGGGAATAATGGCAACGCTGCATAAATAACAAAACGGTTACTAATCAGAGTTGTCAGTGCAGGACAGAGGAGAGTAGATTTGGGTTTAGAGAGGCGGCGCTCATATACACACTTTGGGCAGCATGCGCATGTCGTGCCGGAGAGAACTTTGCAGTGTAATGTGCTGTTAGGAAATTCAGTTTGGTTGAGATACACCCAGATTGCCAATGCTGATATTGTTCACTGTACCAATGTTTCTGCATGGACAATTCACTTCTGGCCGAACATCTTCAGTCTGGTGGATAAGTGTTAGCTCTTCATGCTAAAAACCTGGGTACCGTTCCCCACTCTTGTACAAAGTGTGAAGCCCATGTCTGGTGTTTCCTGGAATATTGTTAAATGCGGGACATAACCATTCTCCCTCAACCAGTCAATCAATCTAATACATGTATCAGTGTTTTGATTCTTTTCACTTCACACATTATGATAAGTTTTGCACGTCGTGTTCAGGTTGAACAGTTTGGTAAGAAGTCAACTAGAAATTGAAAGGATATTAAATGTATACTTGTGGTGTGACATATCGTGCTTTATAAATAGATAATGAAAATTCATCTTTCACATAATCTTTTGGTCTTATTTATTCTTGCATTTCATAGTGAAGTCAATACATTCCTTGGAAATTTTAGAGTCCTTACATCTCTG